>NC_142888.1:131126666-131427500 GCF_051225735.1 Oryctolagus cuniculus | reverse complement strand
AATCTATCCTTTTACTCTCTATCCCGTCTATCTTTATTGTATGTTCCTTCCTTCTAACCTTGATATTCAAATACTTCTTAGATTTCATTGTAATTTACCTGTTATCCTTTTGACTGTATCTCTTTACATTGTTTTTAGAGGTCACTGTGGAGATTGAAATATATGGATAGATAGATAGATAGATAGGAGTATATATCTGTAATTTACACTGTCTGTTTCAGGTTAATGTCGAACATAGATGTAAGGAATTCCCCACCACATAGATTCATTCCGCTTCCATATTGCCTTTCATCTTTTGTGGCCGAATTCTATTATACGTTATTTACACTTTTATTTTGAAAAGCCATACTAGTATAAAGAAACCAAGACAAAGTCCCTGTTTGGTGATATTTATCCATGCCCTTACCATTTTTTGTGTTCTCCATTTTTCCCAAAGAGCAAGGCTCCCATCTAGCAGCAGTTTCCTTTAGATTGCACATCCTGCTTCGTCACTTCTTTACTGCGAAGGACTTTTTACTATTTACCTTAGATTCCATGGATCTCAAAGTACCCTTGTTTCTTGAAGCTCTTCCCCGGATACAGACGTGTGGATGGAGAATGTGTGTTTTCCTTCTCGCACACTTGAGAGATGTCGTTTTTCCACTGTCTCTGCCACTCCACTGTGGGGAGCAGTCAGCTAAACGTCTTTACTGTCCTCCTAGCTGTAGTGCTTCATTTCACTCCGCGGGATTTCAGACAGTCCTTTTCAACTTTTCGCCCCCTCCAGGAGTTTGTAGAATGTGCCTAGGTGCTGGTTTCCGTTGTATTTATCCTCCTTGCAATTCCCTGAGATTCATCAAATCAGTCAGCAGTGGGGAACTTTCTCTGCCAAGGGCCCTTTGGGTATCATAACGTCCTTCGCAGGCAATTCAGAACTATCAGCTTAAAAATCAGCCTGCTGGGGGCCAGCGCTGTGGCTCAGCAGCTGAACGCCCTGCCTGCAGTGCCGGCATCCCATATGGGCGCCGGTTCTCGTCCCGGCTGCTCCTCTCCCAATCCAGCTCTCTGCTACGGCCTAGGAAAGCAGCAGAAGATGCCCCAAGTCCTTGGGCCCCTGCATTCACGTGCGAGACCCAGAAGAAGCTCCTGGCTCCTGGCTTCAGATCGGTGCAGCTTCGGCCGTTGCCCCCATCTGGGGAGTGAACCATCAGATGGAAGACCTCTCTCTCTCTCTCTCTCTCTCTCTCTCACTGCCTCTCTTCTCTCTGTGTAACACTGACTTTCAAATAAATAAATAGGTCTGTAAAAAAAATCAGCCTGCTGTAGTGTTAGCGAATGTCGAGTCTTGCCCGTGGTAGCCTTGGCAGTTGGAATACAAATGGTTTGATGGGCCTTATGTGGCCTTGGGCGGAGCATTCCCATCCTGTGTGCTAATTAAGTCCTCCCAAAAATTGAGCGTTTTCAGCCCTTATATCTGCAGACAGTTTTTCTTCTCCGTTTTCCCGATCCTATCCTAGCCTTTGAAATACATGCATTAAGCCTTTTCACACTGTCTAGTTCAGCACCGACGTCCCATTCCTTTGTATTGTTGTCCCATTGGGTTTCCCCGAGTACATGAGTTCTGTTAACCTGGTCATAACCAGCTTGTCATCTGCTCCCTGCTACTTAAACCATCCCGTGATGTCTCTTCCCTTTAGATACTGTGTTTTCCACTTCCAGACCTCAGAGTTGGTGCCTTTCACTAGTTCCTTTTTTCTGCACCAATGTTTCCCGGCTTTAAAATTCAGTATTATTCCCTTGGAGCATTTTCACGTTTTATGCTTTTACCTTTTACATGTGACGTTTAGATTTTTATACTACACACTTGACTATGTGTGAATGGTGACAGAAACAAGGTCCAAAGTGTCAGTTCACTTAGTGCATAGAATCCGCACATTGAGTTATTCATTCACCTGATCACCCACTCAACTAGCTTCCACAGTGTGCTTACCATGTCAGAAATCATTCTAAGTCCTGGGGATTTCGAGACAAATGAGAAACAGTCCCTGTTCTCAAAGTCCTGCCAAAGTGGTAAGCAGGAGTGGGTATGAAAAGGAACTGGAGAATGTAACTCACTTGGATGGTGGAAGGTGGAGTACACAGTGTAGAGAGAAGGCAAGTGGGCAAGTCCTCCTGGAAGAGCCGGGAGGATCTTCACGGGGAAGATGACCCTTCCTGTGGGCATAGAGGAGCCTCAAGATCGTCAGGGGCATGTCCCATGGGCCAGTGGACAGTGGGATTTGCAGGGCATGAGGCACTGGGCTGGGAAATCTCAACCAGATGGTATTTAGCTTTGAGGAGATTTTGTAAAGCTAGGGGAGTGACTGAGTTCACCCAGACGGTATCAAAGACAGCCTAAGAAGACCAGAAGGCGACAGAGCTTTTCTGTGCTTTCATCCATGAGCAAGCCCTGGGAAGGTCTTGTGAGAGCCAAGAACCATGCCCCAAGCTAAAAGGACACAGGCCCTGGACTCAGGCCGATCTGAGTTCTAATGCAGGTTGTGTGGCCTTGAAAAGACTATGTAAACTCTGCTTATATCAATTCCACACCGTAGCATAGCAGAAAGTACTAGTACCTGCTCTGGGGCTGCTGCCAGGTTTAGACGAGACCATGTGTTGCTACCCAGTGCCCGGCACATACTCATCATCCGACAGCGGCCTCAGTTAGCAATTCTTTACTGGATTTAAAAGCTAGAGAACTAATTGCCGTCACTAGGTTGTAGCACAGAAGACTCCATGCATTCAGTAAATAGTTAAGAATTAGCAAAAGATAGTTGGTGCAGCATGCCTCAGCCAGCTGGCCCCTGGGTCGGGACGGGCCAGCCCCTGGGAGGCCAGGAGGATCTGCTGAAGCTTACAAGGTTTCTTATCACAGGAAGAACATGTTCTTTGGCCTTTAGATGTTTTTCCATTCACATCAGAAACAACGTTCTGAAGTTGGGATTTAGCAAGTCTTTCTGTGTTGTCTCCTAGGGCAGGGAGTCCTGCTCCGTCTCTGTAGCCGCCTGCTCTGTTCCTGAAACCGTGGGGGTCTTCCCTCTACAGACCACCTCCATGAATCGGAAGGGAAAAGGCTGGTTTTCTTTTGTGCCACCTCTCACATGGGACACAGGGAATCTGCTAGGCTGCAGCTGGCCTGCTGTCTTCTCCAGGGAGAAAAGAAAAATTGACATGGGTCCCCTGCAGTTTGCCTAGTCATAAAGAAATTATTTTGCAACCTGAGAGCTGATGCTAGGTGCTAGGGGGTGGCATTTAAAGTGTGCAGAGGGGAAGAAGGGCTTCCAGTGTTCTAGAACACCATGAGGTAACTGTGATCTACAGCAATTTATTATATGCTCAAAATCAGGAGAAATGCTTGATGGCTCCCAAGACATACAGCAGATAGCTGATGAGATGAAAAACTAATTCCCCTTCATTGTTCATCACAGGTTGCAAATGATAATACTGTAACCATTTAAGAAATACAAACACCACCGCGTAGATAAAATTTTACAATTAAAAATAAAAACACAAGGAGGAGATGCCTTGGTCTAAAACACCAGAGTTGAGTTGACGTCTTCCTGGGGATTACGAAGAGCAAAAGGGGTGCTTTCAAAACAGTCCAACCCGGGGCCCATGCTGTGGCACAGCTGGATAAAGCCTGGCCTGCAGTGCCAGCATCCCATATGTGCGCCGGTTTGAGGTCAGGCTGCTCCACTTTCAATCCAGCTCTCTGCTATGGTCTGGGAGAGCAGAGGAAGACGGCCCAGGTCCTTGGGTCCCTGCACCCGGGTGGGAGGCCCAGAAGAAGCACCCGGCTCCTGGCTTCGGATCGGCTCAGCCCTGGCTGTTACAGTCATTTAGCAAGCAAACCAGCAGATGGAACACCTCTGTCTCTCCGAACTTACCTCTCTCTGTAACTCTGTCTTTCCAATAAATAAAATAAATCTAAAATAAATCCAATCCAGAATTTCATGTGGAATCAAAGTTGTGTTGCTGGCTATTTTCTCCATGTCACTTTCCTACTATTCACAACCTAGGAGGCAGCTCAGGTAGCAGGTCCCTGCCACTCATCTGGGACACCAGGATTGAGTTGCCAGGTGCCGGCTCAGCCTCCCCCAGCTCTCCCTGCTACGGGCATTTAGGGAGTCGTTATAGGAGCCCACCCTTGGTTTGCTTTCTCTCTCTCTCTCTCTTGCTCGCTCTCGCTCCCTCTCACTCCCTCTCTCTCCCTCTCTCACATTCTGGATGATTATCACATTAAAATAAATACATATGTAAATACAAGATTGAACATACAACCTGTTAGGAACATAAATCATGCTCATCGTGTAGCTTTTCTTTTTCTTTCTTTCTTTCTTTTTTTGACAGGCAGAGTTAGACAGTGAGAGAGAGACAGAGAGAAAGGTCTTCCTTCTGTAGGTTTACCCCCCAAATGGCCACTACAGCTGGCGCGCTGCGCTGATCCGAAGCCAGCAGCCAGCTGCTTCTCCTGGTCTCCCATGGGGTGCAGGGGCCCAAGCACTTGGGCCATCCTCCACTGCCTTCCTGGGCCACAGCAGAGAGCTGGACTGGAAGAGGAGCAACCGGGACAGATTCGGGCGCCCGAATCGGGACTAGAACCCCGGGTGCCAGTGCCGCAGGCGGAGGATTGGCCTAATGAGCCGCGGTGCCGGCCCATCATGTAGCTTTTCACACAGGAAGTTTCAGAAGAGAAATTCTAGTGAAAGTAACCAGCTATAAATTCTAGGCCTGAAAAACACAACATATGAAGAAATGTTCAGTGCACGGTCTGAACCTCAGAATGTAGACGGCAGAAGAAAAGGGTCCGAACTGAGTATACATTAGTAGAAATCATCCATTCTGAAGACTGGGAGAACAAAGGATTGCTTTAAATGAAAACAGTAGAACCTCAGTATGCTGGGGAAAAACATAACATGATGTCACGGGCCTGGCCTTGTGCTGCGTTCGACTTAACCAGCACCTGTGACGCTAGCATCTCGTATCGGAGTGCCGGGTTGAGACTTGGCTGCTCGGTTTCTGCCCCAGATCCCCGCCAATGTGCCTTGGAAGGCAGCGGAAGAAGCCCAGATATTGGCCCACGGCCACCCACGGGGGAGACGTGAAAGGAGTTCCTGTCACCTGGCTTCAGCCTGGCCCAGGCCAGCCGTTGGGCCCATCTGGGGAGTGAACCAGCTGATAGAAGACCTCTCTCTGTTTCTTTCCTGGTTTCTGTAACTCTGCCTTTTAAACAAAGAAAGAAATCCTACAAGGTCTCCCAAACGTGCAGAAGCAATCCCACGTGCGTGGAGGAAGAGTGGGGAAGAAGAAAGTCTATTGGAGAAAGAGTGATTGAATCGTCCAGGCTGATGGGATTTACAGACTCAAGAAGCTCCGTGAACCCCTGAGAAGGCCAAGTGCAAGGAGAAGCGACAGGCAGACGCTGCAGGCAGAGTTCTGAGAGCAGAGGACATCGAGGAGCTGTCGAACGCAGTTACAGGGACTCCCACGGCTTCTGGCAGCTCACAATGTGACCGTCACAGTGTCACCTGGGGCTGCCGTCTGCAGACACAACTGGAGCTGAGGGATCCTCTGAGCTCACTGACTTGGCTGTTGCCTGTTTTCTAACGTTTACTTATTTACTTGAGAGGCCGAGGGTGGAGTTACAGAAAGAGAAAGGGAGAGAGAGACAGAGACAGAGAGACAGAGAGAGACAGAGAGAAACAGAGAGAGAGCCCTTCCATGGGCTGGTTCACTCCCCAAATGGTGGCAAGGCCACAGTTGTGCTGATCAGGAGCCAGGAGCTTCTTCCAGGTGGCAGGGACCTGAGCACTTGGGCCATCTTTCACTGCTTCCGCAGGCTTTTAGCAGGGAGCTGGATCGGAAGTGGAGCAGCTGGGACTCGAACTGGCGCCCAGAAGGGATGCCAGTGCCACAGGCAGACGCTTAACCTGATGTGGCACAGAGCCGCCTGATGTCTCCTAGGAGGCTCTGTTCCTCCCCATGTGGGCCTCTCCACAGGGCTGCTGACAGCAGAGGTCCCCACAGAGACACTGACTGTGGGAGAGGGAGGAAGAGAAGCAGGAAGGGGAGAAGTAGACAGAGCAGGGAGAGGAAAAGAAACACTGCAGTTTAAAAAACTTTCCACAGAGAACACTGAAGGCAGAGATGCTTCCCGCAGAGTTCTCAAATCACTCAGGGAATAAATACAGCCGGTGGTGTCCAAAACTCTCCCAGGAAAGTGGGCAGGAAGAATACTCTCAAGTCACACCAGGGGGCCAGCATTCCACTGATGGCAAAACCATACAACAACACACCCAACAGCAAAACCAACACCCGTACTCTTCATGCACACTAGGAGGAGAAGGTTCTTCCTTACCCTGCTAAAAGACATCTGTGAGGGCCCGGCGCTGTGGTACAATGGGTTAAAGCCCTGGCCTGAAGCACCAGCATCCCATAGGGGCACCGGTTCTAGTCCTGGCTGCCCCTGTTCCATTCCAACTCTCTGCTGTGGCCTGGGAACGCGGTAGAAGATGGCCCAAGTCCTTGGGCCCCTGCACCTGCGTGGGAGACCCGGAAGAAGCTCCTGGCTCCTGGCTTTGGATCGGCGCATCTGGGGAGTGAACCAGTGGATGGAAGGCCTCTCTCTCTGTCTCTACCTCTCTGCGGAATTCTGTCTTTCAAATAAATAAAAAATAAAAAAGACATCTGTGAGAAACCCTCAGTTAACATCACACACAAAGGGGGCAGCTGAGTGCTTCCCCCCTGCAAGCAGGAACAAGTCAGGACTATGCCCTGTAACACCGCCTGATCAACCTTGTGCTGGAGGTGACAGCAGGAAGATTAAGCCAGGAGCAGAAATGCAAACCATCCCCACTGGGGAAGAAGAAGCAGTTCTTCACGTCCTTCACAGAGACATGATTCTCCCCATAGAAAATCCAGCGATGGCATCCACAGGGAAGCTACTGGAACTGCCTTGGGAGGGTTTCTCTACTACAGGATCCTACAAGAGGACTTCAGAAAGTTTGTGGCGGACCGGAATTGAGAGATAAGCTTATTTGGGTGCAAAAAAATGTGAAAGCCATGCACATTTTTTCCATTCAAGATAAGCATTTTCCGTGAGCTTTCTGAAGATCCCACATGAGCATGGATTTCAATTTCTTTGTACCAAAAACCTTGTCTTTGAGCTCCAGTTTCCGGCAAGCTTTTCAAAGTACCCTAACTGTATTTTTTATACTGGCAGTAACAATTAGAAAGTAAAATTTCACAAAACTGTAGCACGGGGTTTGTTGTGGCCCAGCAGGTTAAGCCACTGCTTGGGCGCCTGCCTGTATCAGAGTGACTATGATGGAACCCCACCCCACTGCTGTCCAGCCTCCTGTTACTCTACCCTGAGAGACAGCAGGTGAAGCCTTCAGAACTCTGCCACTCACGTGGGAGACCTGGATGGAGTTCCTAGCTGCTGGTTTCAGCCTGGCTGTCACAGGCATGTGAGGAGTGAATCAGAAGATGGAAGGTATCCCTCTCCTCTCCTCTCCCCTCTCCCCTCCCCTCCCCTCCTCTTTCCTCCCCTCCTCTCCCCTCCCCTCTCCCCTCCCCTCCTCTCCCCTCCCTCCCCTCCTCCCCTCTCTCCTACTCTCCCCTCCCCTCCCCTCCTCTCCTCTCCCCTCCCCTCCTCCCCTCTCCCCTCCTCTCCTCTCCCCTCCCCTCCCCTCCTCTCCTCTCCCCTCCCTTCCCCTCCTCCCCTCTCCCCTCCCCCTCCTCCTCCCGTCCTCTCCCCTCCTCTACTATATTATCCCGTCATACCACTCCCCCATATTTACCCAGGATACACGTATGTAAAGACTTGGACATGAATTTGCATAGAAGACTTATTGTTGCAGCCTCAGACTGGGAATAGCCCAAATGCCCATCAGTGGACGAGTGGAGAAATGCATTTTAGCACATGCATCAGTGGGGTGTTATCCAGTGGTAAAAAGGAATGAACTTGATAGGCACATCACTGTGGATGGATCTCTGCCGCGGTTTCCATGTGTGCACCTCGCCAGAACTCCTATGTGGGAACTTAAACCTGAAGGTGACAATATGAAGAGGCAGGGCTTTGGGAAGTGTTCGATTCATAAGAGATTAACGACCTAGTAAAAGAAGCCTCGGAGGGCTTCCTGGCCCTTTTTGCCCTTTGTCTCTTCTGCCGCTTGAGGACAAGGAAGGAGGCACCGTTTTGGAAGTGGAGAGCCACCCTCACCACACCCGGCATCTGCTGGCACCTTGAAATTGGACTTCCTGGTGTCCTGGTTATGTGAGCAATAAATTTCTGTTCTGTACTTTGTAAATCACCCAGTGCTTTAGCGTGTGCTGTTGCAACAACCCAAGATTGGGAAATTAACTTCCTCTGACTTCTAAAGGTTGGGAAGTCCAAGATCAAGGGGCTGGCATTTGGTGTCTGATAAGAGCCTTCTTCCTGTGTCCTCTACAGAGGGGGAGCATGTGTCCTCACAACGAGGGGCTGTAACGGGGGTTGCTAGGGTTGTTGCCAGATCCCTGATTGTGGGTGCCGAGGGGGAGAGCAGGGTCCTCATATTTCCCCTCTTGGCCAAGCTATTTCTGTATTCCTTTCCGTAGGCTTCCCCTGGGGTCCTGCAAGTGGAGAAGGTAGGCATGTGGCCTTATAGGGGTGGGACCCTCACTTGGGCAGTCTCCTTGTGAGTCAGACCCCGGCATGCAGTGACATGAAGGAATGCAGATGTGTTCCTACCCGCTGTCATTGAAGCAGGATTGAGAAACACATGCCTGCCTTTTCTGCTTTGTGTTAGTAACCCTAATGCTTGGTGCATCACGACAATTCTAGAAATGGGATCAGATCACTGTGACCATGCATACAGCGTTTCCCAGAATGTTTTCTCACCAAGCCCTCATGAGCTATAATGGGGATGGTCTAAAAGACAAAAGCAGGGCACTGAATTGATTGAGGAAGCTCTTGCAGGAATTAAATCTCCCAAATCTGTCTTGCTTCTTGGTCTTCCCAAAGAATAGTTTTTTTTTTTTAAGATAGCTTTTTAAAATTTATTTGAGAGAGAGAAATGGAGAGAGATACTTTCATTCATTCATTAATCCCCCAAATGTTCACAATGGCTGCAGCTGCGCCAAGCCAAAGTTAAGAGGTCTATCAGGGTTTCCTACGTAACAGGGGACCAGGGACTTGGGCCATCCTCTGCTGCTTTCCCAGGCACAGTAGCAGGGAACTGGATGGAATCAGAGTAGCCAGGACATGAACTGCCAGCATCACAGGTTGTTGCTTCACCACCTATGTCACAACTCTGCCCCCTCAATAAGTACTTTTTAGTCTGCCCAGGCAAGTCTGTAGTAGTCATTCCTCCAACATGTGGTACTGCATATCTCCTCAGTTCAATGACCTGCAGATTCCAGATTCCAGTCACCACAGATGGTTGCATCCCTGACCCGAGATGTAACACTCCAGCTCTGGTCAAACTAAAGTCCTGTTTTTGTTGCCTATGCTTGTCATTGCACAGATGCAGAAAGTGTTCTCATTGTAGTGTGGACTTCTGACTATTGGCTCATGGAGATGTCATCAAGTCCCCAAGGTCAGTGTTTGATAGCCCTTGCTAACCTACAATTCTTTCATGCTATATTTGTATTTTTTAAATTTCAAGTGTAGGGCTGACATTTATTCATTGTAGATTTTATCTTATCACTCTAGGCTGTTAGGACTTGGCAAGGATTCTGAATTTTTGATCCAGTGTGTGAGTTTTTATCCATTCATTCATTAAAGCAGCTTTTTAAAAAACTTTTATTTAATGAATATAAATTTCCAAAGTACAGTTTGTGGATTACAATGGCTTCCCCCCCATAACTTCCCTCCCACCTGCAACCCTTCCAACTCCTGCTCCCTCTCCCCTTTCATTCACATCATGATTCATTTTCAATTCTCTTTATATACAGAAGATCAATTTAGCATATATTAAGTAAAGCTTTCAACAGCTTGCACCCACACAGAAACACAAAGTGTAAAATACTGTTTGAGTACTCGTTATAGCATTAAATTGTGGGGAGCAACTGAGACTAGACTAAGTTACTCGAATTAAGACTTATTCTATGCATCTGCTCTCCCACAATATGGCGCTGGGAGAGGAGTAAACAGCTTCTATGCAGCTGCCTCTCGCCAGCTTGAGTGATGACCTGCAGGAGCTGATCCTGCTCCTGATTGGAGGAGAGCAGCGTACTCGGTGTGTGGGAAGCAGAGTTGGGATTGGTGGAAGAGGACTATAAAGGAGGAGAGGGACAACATGCACCAGGAACACCTGAGGAACATCTGAGCAGCCCCCGAGAGAGCCGGCCGGCAGTGTGCCGCTCCCCCGCGGAAGTGGGGAAAGTGGCAGGGGGAACCGCCCTTCCACGGAGGTGGAAGGGTCGGTAGCCAACCCGGGAAGAACCAGCAGCAAACCCGGGGAGGGCCGAGCAGACAAAAGAACAGCGCAGGGTCCTGTGTCGTTCCTCCACGAAGACGGGGAGCGACATTAAATCACAAAGTACAGCACATTAAGGACAAAAATCCTACATGAGGAGTAAGTGCACAGTGACTCCTGTTGTTGACTTAACAAATTGACACTCTTGTTTATGGCGTCAGTAATCACCCTAGGCTCTTGTCATGAGTTGCCAAGGCTATGGAAGCCTTTTGAGTTCACGACTCTGATCATATTTAGACAAGGTCATAGTCAAAGTGGAAGTTCTCTCCTCTCTTCAGAGAAAGGTACCTCCTTCTTTGATGACCTGTTCTTTCCACTGGAATCTCACTTGTGGAGATCTTTCATTTAGGTCATTTTTTTTGCCAGAGTGTCTTGGCTTTCCATGCCTGAAATACTCTCATGGGTTTTTCAGCCTCAACTATGCCCTGAGATAAGCTTAACTTTCCAAGGAAGTTGAGACAAACTCTCAAGCCTTTCTGGGTATTCCCTGGTGCCTTACCTGATTCTTCTTGTTCCACTTCCACTTTCTTCCCACTTGGGAGCCCCTTGGAGATCTGCTAATATCAGGAGCCATTCACTTCACTTGCCAATCCTATCCCTTGGTGGCTGTTTTCCCATTGGAATAGGTAGCCCTATTTTGTTCTCTTAATTATCTGTAACTCCTTGTTTGACATGCTTTTGACCACTGTTTTGTTGCAACCTGGTGTTCATAACACCTTTTTTACACCTACTGCTTCCCACATCATAGGGACGAGGAGATACAGATGCACAGAACTAAAAGCAGGGCCAAATATCTAGCTAGAAGCCTCTCAGATGATGGTTCTCCTTACTTGTGATATATCCTTTAGAGTTTATAAAAAAGAACAATAGACATCACTCATAAAGAACATAATATCTAGCCATGATAATGTATCTGTCAGATTTCTGACTGCAGGGAACACCTTTGATCAAGGGCTCTGGTTGCTGTGCTCTCAAGTCTATTATCACATTTGTATTGAGGAAATTGCTCCCCATCAATGACTGAGTGCTACTGGGATACTAAGGCTGCTTCCTAGGAGGCAAGGGACTCTTCTGACAGCTATCTCTGGCTTGAAGACTCCCTCACAACCTGAACTCATCTTGTGATTGCTCCTCTATTGAAGATGGTTCCACTGAATGTTTTTTTCCATTTGTCCCTCTTTTCCACTTGGAGTATGATCTGCAGAACTGACACCGTTGACAGCTTCTTCTGTATCTCTCTCTACTTTCTCTTCCAGGTGTTTTCTCTAACAAATGTCTTGCATATATTATGTGCCTTCTCCTTGAGGACACTGACTAAGCATCATGCTAAGAGATTTATGTTCATTTACTTCATTAGTCATTATAGCCAACTATGAGGTAGAGTGTGGCATAATTTCCATTTAAAGTGGAAGGAGGGAGGCATTTAGCCTAGCAATTAAGGACACCTGAGTGCTGTATAAAAGTATCTGAGTTCAATACTTGGCTCTGGCTCTTGATTCAGTTTCCTACTAGTGCAGTGGTGGTGGCTCAACTAATTTGGCTTCTGCTGTCTATATGGAAAACTCGAGCTGAGTTCCTGGCTCCTGGCTTTGGCTGTTGCATGTATTTGAGGAATTGAACCAGAAGATAAGAGATCTGCCTATCTGACTGTTTCTTTGCCTGTCAAATAGAAAAAAAGTGTTAAAAGAAGAGGAAACAATGAATTATTGTCAACAATATCTTTTCAGATGACAGGGCTGAGAGAGAAAGAGAGACAGAGAGAACGAGAGAGAGAGAGAGAGAGAGAGAGAGAATCTAAAGAGGTTGGATAATCTAGCATCTAGTTCCTTTTCCTTGTCAAAAGGGTCTCCCAGGGGGCATGCTCTAGGGACTGTGTTGTAGAAAATCAGCAGAACTTTGTTGGAGAGAGGGCGACAGACCTGGATGAAGGATGACTGTTGCCTGGGAAACAAGAGCATCAGGGCATATAAGAATGTGCCCACCATGTGGAATCACATGAGTGAGATGAATGCAAGGAAGGCTCCAACCTGCCATAGTGATGAGGAAAACCCAGGTTTCTGAGTCATCTTCCCTTAGGCAAGTAATGGTTTGGATTTCCTATGACAATGGAAATGCAAGCTCTGTGTGTGTAACTTATGCATTATACCAGGCAGTATTTACAGACTGAGTACTTTATGCTTGCCCAGCATGGGGATCTGGGTGTAAAGGCCCCTGTTTGTTCTGTGATGCAGAACAAACCACAAGCAAGTAAGATAATTTATTCTAATTTCAGATTGTCGCTCCCCCTCTTCGTGGAGGAACGACACAGGACCCTGCGCTGTTCTTTCGTCTGCTCGGCCCTCCCCGGGTTTGCTGCTGGTTCTTCCCGGGTTGGCTACTGTCCCTTCCACCTCCGTGGAAGGGCAGTTCCCCCTGCCACATTCCCCACTTCCGCGGGGGAGCGGCACACCGCCGGCCGGCTCTCTGGGGGCTGCACAGGTGTTCCCCTTAGATGTTCCTGGTGTATGCCGTCTCTCTCCTCCTTTATAGTCCTCTTCCACCAATCCTAACTCGGCTGCCCACACGCCGAGTACGCTGCTCTCCAATCAGGAGCAAGTCCTACAGTTTATTGGCTGAACTGGAGGCAGCTGTGTAGAAGCTGTTTTCTCCTCTCCCAGCGCCATATTGTGGGAGAGCAGATGCATAGAATAAGTCTTAATTCCAGTAACTTAGTCTAGTCCGAGTTGCTCCCCACACAGATAGTGATAGATACTCCTACAAGAACAGGGTGATGTGTTAAGATGTTGAAGGAATAGGGGGGAGGGGTACTTTAAACTGGGTAGTCAAGGAAGCTTTCTTGTTGGGTTTGCTGTTGCTGGCAGCCAAGTGCGATCTCAAGTGAAAAGATGGTATTTAAAGTCATGGGACTGGGGCTAGCTTTGTGTCGTAGTGGGCTAAGCCTCTGCCTGCAGTGCTGGAATCCCACATGTGCACCAGTTCAAATCCCAGCTGTTCCTCTTCCAATCCATCTTTCTGCTATGGCCTGAGAAAACAGTGGCCCTCAAGTGCTTGGGCTCCTGCACCTGCATGGGAGACCCGGAAGCAGCTCCTATCTCCCGGCTTCATATCAGCTCAGCTCCAGCTGATGCAGCCATCTGGGGAGTGAAGCAGCAGATGGAAGACCTTTCTCTCTGTCTCTTACCTCTCTGTGTCTGTAACTCTACCTCTCAAATAAGACAGAGGTTATGGGGTTGACTGAGATAACATAGCTCAGTAGTTCTCAATTATAAAGGTGCATCAGAACAACCAGAAGGGCTTGTTGAAACTCAGGCTGTGGGACTCTGCGCCCAGGTTTTCTGATTCAGCATGTCTGTTGTAGGGCCCACAAATTTGCTTTGCCTTTCAGCTCCTGGAGTATTTTAATGCTCTTGGTGCCACTGTTGGAGAACTACTGCCCTTGGGCATGAGCATAGTTGGGAATATGATTGAAAACTAAGCCTAGATTTAGAGGTTAGGAGTATGAGAAGGTGTAGATGACGTTGAAAGAAAAACAGGAGGCTGTGATGTTACTAAAGTCAGGGGAAGGTGATAGTTTGAAAGAAGCAAGAGGGATCAACTACACTGAATGCTACCAGTTTGAGAACTGAGAAATTATATTGGATTTAGTAAGAGAAAACTAATTGGTTATTTTGGTAATAACACTACAATGATAGATATATACTGAAGTCTTTTTTTTTTTTGACCGGCAGAGTGGACAGTGAGAGAGAGAGACAGAGTGAAAGGTCTTCCTTTGCCGTTGGTTCACCCTCCAATGGCCGCTGCGGCTGGTGTGCTGCGGCCGGTGCGCTGCAGCCGGCGCACCACGCTGATCCGCTGGCAGGAGCCAGGTACTTATCCTGGTCTCCCATGGGGTGCAGGGTTTGGGCCATCCTCCACTGCACTCCCTGGCCACAGCAGAGAGCTGGCCTGGAAGAGGGGCAACCAGGACAGAATCCGGCGCCCCGACCGGGACTAAAACCCAGTGTGCCGGCGCTGCAAGGCGGAGGATTAGCCTAGTGAGCCACGGCGCCGGCCCTAGACTGAAGTCTTAATACACTGCCTTAATGGAATATCAGGAGGGGAGGAGGGAAACACAGGGAGGGGCAGAAGCCCTTCCAAGGAGCTTTGTTCTGCAAAGGGAGAAAATGCAAGTTTGAGTGGGATCTGGAATAAAGTGAGGCTACTGCTTTTGGATGCAGGCAAAATTCATGTATTAATATGTGTACTGATATGATCAACTGAGATGAGAAGGGTGTGGGGAATGGTAAGTTTGAAGAGAGGAGATCATGAGAAATAGCCAAGTGAGAGAGTGAATTGACCAGAAAAATGGAGGATTTCTGGGTGGCCCTAAGGAGCTACTTGATGTGAATGGCAGTTGGAAGGTTGCATTGGGGTCTGCCCAGGTGAATATGATCTGAGGAGAGCAGACCAGGGAATAATTATAATGCTGTCAGGATTGGGAACAATGAGAAGGTGGGAGATTCAGTAGTGGAGCTGAGTAATTGTTGGGAAACTGAGTGTGTAGGAAAGCTAAAAAGGGCAGCCAGAGAGTAGAAACTTTGGCATCAGTTGTTGGTAGTTAGAATCAAGGGATGTGACCATGGCAATGGATGACTGAATTTACATGACCGAAAAAAAATCTTAGGAGTTGAGAGAGGCAAGAGGCTAAGGTTTAGATATGGCTTCAGTTTTTCCCCCAAGGGTGAGCTGTTAAAAAAGTGAGCTCTGGCCGGCACTGCAGCTCAATAGGCTAATCCTCCGCCTGCGGCACTGGCACACCGGGTTCTAGTCCCAGTTGGGGCACCGGATTCTGTCCCGGTCACTCCTCTTCCTGTCCAGCTCTCTGCTGTGGCCCGGGAGAGCAGTGGATGGCCCAAGTGCTTGGGCCCTGCACCCACATGGGAGACCAGGAGAAGCACCTCGCTCCTGGCTTTGGATCAGCGTGGTGTGCCAGCCACAGCATGCTGGCCGCAGCGGCCACTGGGGGTTGAACCAACGGAAAAGGAAGACCTTTCTGTTTCTCTCTCTCACTGTCCACTCTGCCTGTCAAAAAAAAAAAAGTGAGCTCTACCCTTGAATCACTCTCTGGCTTTCTGTTTTGAGATGTGGTCTCTTTCTCCCACATGCGCTCCTGTCATTATGATGACATCTGCCATTAGGCACTTGTCAGACTGAAACAACTGGACCATCTGATCTTGCATTTTTGGCCTTCATAACTGTGAGCTAAATAAAACTATTTCCTTTAAAGGATAGAAAATAATGGGGAGGTGAGCCAATAACTGCAATGTGGTTGGGGCTCTAATCCTATGGCAGGTGTTCAAGGGGGATGGGGTTTGGAAGCAGGGAAGGCATCAACTCCACCTTCAGGGTATGAGTAGTGTGAGAGGGGAACCAGCCTCTGCCTGAGAAGGCTGCAGAGGAAACAAAGCTACCAGGGTATAGAGGCAGATGGAGAGCATGGTAGAGGGTGAAGATAGGGAGTTTTGTTACCGACAGGCTCCCAAATTCCCCAGCACATAGCTGCAGCCAGATTGGGGGCTATATATGCAGAGCCTTATGCAAGAGGATATTCTGGCTAATTAGGAATAGACTAGGTGTATCAGGCTTCTGTGGTGCCTAGACATGTAAAACGCAATGACTTTACTTTGATTTCCTGGAAGAAATGAACAACCATATGGAATTAGCACATCATTCTCTCAATAGAGTCAAGGACAGGGAGAAGGAGTTCTCTATGATTTATGTGGCTTTATATAATTTTGTGTATTTGTACTCATTTGAGAGAGACAGAGGGGGAATCTTCCAGATCAGGCTGAGTTTCCACCATGGGAGTATGGACCCAAGTACTTGAGCCATCACTGCTACCTTTTAAGATGTGCGTTAGCAGGAAGATGGATCAGAAGCAGAGAAGCCAGGTCTTGAAGCAGCACTCCAATATGGGATGCTGGCATCCCAAGCACTAACTTAAACCACTGTACTGAATGCCCATCCCTATATGGCTATAAAAAGCAACAATGATTGAGTTGTACTGACTTGGTAGCAGTTTGAAGAGAGAATCCAGATAGATAGCTCATAATACAGGGCAAAACCAGATTGGCTCCAATTCTAAACTCTAATGCATTTCTTGAATGTTCCATTGTATCTGCAAGGTTGAGGTTGAGCTAAGCGAGTACATTGTAAGGGGAGGGGGCAAGAGCCACTTATGCTCTGGGCCAAAGAACCTAGCCTGAGCGAGGAGGGGAGCAGTCATGCATAGGTTATCAGATGAAAACACAATGTCCAATTAAATTTGGATATGAATATGATGTATTATACAAAAATAGTTGTGATTATAGGAAATTAAAATTTGACTGGGCTTCCAACATTTTTATTTGCAAAATCTTGTAATCTTAGTCATGTAGTCTGATGGCATGCACTTCAAAGGAATTGTGTATTTTTTTCTATGGAAGATGAAGAATGATCTGGAAGCAGCAATTAAGAACAAGGAGGGCACTTATGCCACATCCAGGCCCTGTAGTACAAGAAGGGTGGATGGGAATACCCCTGCAATGGAGAGATCAGAGGATGCATTATCTTAGGGTGGGGGTTGGGGAGCCTTATTTCCGTGACATTAAGCAAGGGAGCCACAGAAGGAAGTTTTCAGGAATGTCAGAGGGTGCAACGCTGAGGGACTATATGTAGCAAGACAAGAGGTTCTTACCAGCAGGATGCCAGCTACTGTAGAACTTTCTCAAAAAAATTACTTGGAGGTTTGTCTCATTTGGGGAGAGACGGGCTTAGCCACAGCTCATAGAGAACTATTCTTCCTCTGTAGCCTAGCACGGTGTCTACCCAAAGCAGTGGATACCAAACATAAGCAGAATCCCGCCAAGTGGCATTGCCTTGCCTAGGCACCTGCAATGAAATCTTACTGATGATCAAATCTAAACTTTCTTTCAGATCTCTATTCTTGTTGAAAACAAATGACCATAGTCATATGCATTTACTTCTGCACTCTCAATTCTATTCCACTGATCTATATGTCTAGATTTATGGCAGTGTCACCCTTAAAAGTGATTTATTTTGAAAGGGGGAGAGAGTGTGTGTGCGTGATAGCACACTATCTTCCATCTGGTGCTTCACTCCTCAAATACCCACAAGTCAAGGCTGGGCCAGGCTGAATCCAGAAGCCAGGAACTCCATCCTGGTTTCCCACATGGTTGGCAAGGGCCCAAATATCCAGGAATTGAACAGGCATTCTGACACAGGATGCCCATCAATAGTGAAAACTTAACCCACTGCACCACACCAGCCCTTGCTTGGTGTTTCTGATGTCCACTTCAATGAAAGTTCTTAACTGAGATCTAGACACTGGATGGGGGCTACAGTTTTATATTGTAACTGCTAACATCAACCTTGATTACCAGCTCTTATTTGTGTTTTTATAAAAAAAAAAAACAAGTAATTGCTCCATGTAGACCCTGGAATACTACTATCTATAACATTGTCACAGATCCCTGTTAGTCAATGAGCCCAATCTCATCCTGATCTTGCTAATATGGGAATGATGCCCAACTTGGACCCTGCTATTCAAGAATTCTGTCATCTCCCATGATTGCCAGTTCCATGGTAGTGACACTTGTTTCCAACCACTGTTTTCAAGGGAGAGTCAACAGAGAGCTTTTCAAAGATGCCAATGTTGCTTCATCAGCACATTTCTTATTGTAGCAGTGTGTTCTCTGCCCTCCAAAGGAACAGAATTAAGACCTATATTTTATGTAATAAATCATACCTAAAACAGTACCCCATGCCCTTGCACATACTTACCAATTTGTCCATATTCTGTTGAGGCAGTTTCCATATTTTTGTCATTCACTACAGAATGTTGTTCAAATATAAAGGCACCATTCCAGCAGGATATTAGGCCATCCTCAAGACATGGAACCTCAAGTCCCAGCTCTGCTCCCAGGTAAGTAAGTTCTCCCTTAGGTATATATTGTATCCATTTTGCTGGTTCAACGTCCTCATAAATCCATTCCCACATATGTTATCCCAGTTCATATAATGATATATCAAAGTAAATATTATCAGGTCCTGCAGTTCATCTGAATACAAGGCATCTCACCCAAACAGAAACTGTATTTTCCTCCAGTATTTTGATGTACTGTGACTTTACCTACTCATACTTTACCCTAGTCAGTTCCATAGCAATGAAAGTTAGCAGGCTGGATGCCACGACAATAAACATCTTCTGAGGTGGCTTCTGTAGATGAGGTCTTTGCAGGTCTCCAGGAACAAGGAGATTGCTAGTTAATTACCAAAGGTTAGGGTATTGCTAATGCCCAGATGAGAGCTCAGAGGATTCTAGATATTTAATATTCCAATGCTCACCACTCATTCCTTGTCAGGTCTATGCATTGATGTAAACACCTGTGAACACTGTGCATGTCATCACTGTGCAGACATTGAACCAATAAGATCAGGGTCTGATATTCAGCACTCTTCCCTACAACCAGAGGATAGGGGGTCTCCTTATCCAATGAATTAAGATAGATGACAATTGGGACTTTCCCATCAGACACATTCACCTGTGATAGAGACCCGGCTTAGGGCAATGGTAGAGTGACTCTAACAACTGCTCAGGCTGGAATGAATCTGAGAAGCCACAGAGCCACCAATCCATAACAACGGCCCCAAAGCCTCGCAATGACCAAGATTCAAAGCGGAGCAGAAAAGAGGTTTGTCAAGGGCTCATCTGCTTCTCTTAAAAAAAAAAAAAGGCTTCAGTATAAATGACATCCAAGGAAGACTATGTCCCCTTTCTTCATTCCAACATACACCTATCATACACCTGTAACACAGGGAATTCTGGGATGCTGGGTTCACATAGAAAATTAGCACATGACATTGATAAATATTTCTCACCCACAGGATGAACGAGTGCAACTTAGTCATGTTACAACTTAGATTGTTACTTTGGTCATCAAATTCCCATCACTTTCTATGGCACTGGCAGTTTATTTCCATAGAAAAACCTTAACTTACACCTCACTTGCTCTCCTCACCAATGAATGAGTGAATATGCAGTAACAAAATATCAGAAACATGAGACACACAGGGCTTCATAAGAAAGTTGCTGGGTGGTAATTCTGAACCAGGAGACACAGTGTTAGAGAAAATAAAGTGTGTTTTTCTCAGTGTATGAGGTCCATTCACACATTGGAGGTGGTGTCGTCATAAAAACTCATACTTCATGAAGATGGTGGAATAGTGGCAGGATGGTCCAACACACATGAGGCAATTTTTTAAAAATTTATTTGACAGAGTTAGTGAGAGAGGGAGACAGAGAGAAAGGTCTTCCTTCCATTGGTTCACCACCTCAAAATGGCTGCTATGGCCAGAGCTATGCCAATCCGAAGCCGGGAGCCAGATGCTTCTCCCCGGTCTCCCATGCGGGTGCAGGGGCCCAAGCACTTGGGTCATCCTCCACTGCCTTCCCGGGCCACAGCAGAGAGCTGGACTGGAAGAGGAGCAACTGGGTCTAGAACCCAGCACCCATATGGGATGCTGGTGCCGCAGGTGGAGGATTAACCAAGTGAGCCATGGCATCGGCCCCAGAGGCAAAATTAATATTTAAAAAGGAGAGAAACTACACACCTAAGATAAAGCCATGGGAAGTCCATAGTGGGAGACCCAGTGAAAAAAATGGAGTTGGTCCAGGTCCACACTGAAAGAGCAAATAAGGCTTAAAAAAAAAACAGCAGAGACTTGGACCTGGGGAGAATGCTGGCCCCAGCAGACCAGACAGGGGGCTACTGCCCCCACCTCCTGTGCCTGTGCCCAGAAATAGTGGGTGTCGCCTCACCCCCCACCCAGTGAGGGCCACAACAATTCAGAAGAATTCCATCCCCCTCCATGCAACCTTGCAAGTGGTTCCAAGCCAGTTGCCCAGTTGCCCTGCAACAGGAGGGGAAGCCACGCCTATGGGAATCTCCTATCTGCCCACCACCATCGAGAACTTAGCCAGGCTCTAGTGGGCCAGAGCTCTGCACGCCTGCGACCCATAGACCTACCCAGAGAAAAGAAGCCACCCTCAGAGCTGAGTCTGAGAAAAAAGGTGGCTAAGCCCTGGGCAACTACAGAGCACTTCCGCATGGCCCCCACACTCCTCAGTTACCTACAGCAGCTCATAGCAGAGGGAACTGTGCTCACAGGAAAGACTCCACATATCAAAGGTGTAGGTCATTAAGCAGTACAAAAGAGTGCTGAGCACATTGGTGACTAACTCCAGGGCAACCCACAGATGTGAGGATGGGGGTAGGTCACACCAACAGAGGTAACCATTCTCTTCCATCCAGATGACCAGAGATCTACCAAGCCAAACAGGGTTCTTACCTTGTATACTTGCCTCACCCTGGAATACTGAACAGAGCACCCTGGCCACACCCAGCACACACCTCTTGGTACTCACTGAAAGTATAGACGTCTCACTAAGCCATGGAGACACAGACCAAAGATAAAAACCACCAGACAATAAAAAAAAACTACACAAATACTGAGAAACAAAGGAAGAAATGTAAATAAAGACAACATTATGAGCACCCCAAAGGAACATTACAATATTTCAATATTAGAAGGTGAAGATGAAGAGATTGAGGAAATGAAAGAAGTGGAATTTAGAAAACTAATCATCAGATCACTTAGAAGCAATCAGAAGAAAATTCATGAACTAAAGAAAAACTATATATGATATGAATGAAAATTTCTTCCATGAAATTGAGATATTAAAGAGAGATAAGAATGAAATACAAGAAATGAAGAATTCAATAGAACAAATAAAAATGCAGTGGAAAGTCCCAACAACAGAGTAGATGAGGCAGAAGAAGGAATTATCTTAACAAGAAGACAAATCTCTGGAAATTTTACAACCAGACTAAAAACAACAAGAAAAAATTAGAAAACTAAAAAATACTTGGAGATCTACAAGATACTATCAAACGACCCAACATATGAATCCTAGGAGTTCCTAAAGACATAGAAAGAGACAAAGGAGTAGAAGGCCTTTTTAATGAAATAATAGAACACTTTCCCAATTTGGAGAAAGGGTCATCCAAGTATAGGAAGCACAAAGAACTCCCAATAGACACGACCAGAAAAGACCTTCACCACCACACACTGTAATAAAATTTTTCACAGTAAAACATAAAGAAAAGATTCTAAAATACGCACTAGAGAAATGCCACATTACATTCAGAGAAACCCCAATTAGACTCACAGCGGACATCTTATCAGAAACCCTATAGACTAGGAGAGAATGGCAAGATATATTTCAAGTGTTAAGAGAAAAAAACTGTCAACCCAGAATACTGTACCCTGCAAAGCTCTCATTTATGAATGAAGGTGAAATAAAGACTTTTCGTAGCAAACAGAAATTGAAAGAATTTGTCACCACCTGCCTTGCCCTACAAAAAATGCCCAAGGATGTGCTACACATAGAAACAGGAACATAATTACGAAAGAAGGTGAAGGCAGAACATCACCCAGTGAAAGTACACAGGAAACCCAAAGTAAAAAAAAATAGGGGGCCGGCACTGTGGTGTAGCAGGTAAAGCTGCTGCCTGCAGTGCCGGCATCCCATATGGGTGCCAGTTCAAGTACCGGCTGCTCCACTTCTGATCCAACTCTCTGCTATGGCCTGGGAAAGCAGTAGAAGATGGTCCAAGTCCTTGGGCCCCTGCACCCGTGTGGGAGACCTGGAGGAAGCTTCTGGCTCCTGGCTTTGGATTGGCACAGCTCCGTCCATTGTGGCCAATTGGGGAGTGAACCAGCGGATGGAAGACCTCTCTCTCTGCCTCTCCTCTCTCTGTGTAACTCTGCCTTTCAAATAAATAAATAATAAAAATAAGACTATTAAAAGAAATATGGCAGGGCAAAATCATTACTTAACAATAGTTACATTCTTAGTTACCTTGAATGTAAATGGCTTCAACTCTCCATTTAAAAGACAGAGACTGGCTGAATGGAGCAAAAAAGCAAACCTATCTATTTGTTGCCTACAAGAAACACATCTCACCAATGATACTCGCAGACTGAAAGTTAAAGGATGGAAAAAGATGATCATGCGAACAGAAACCAAAAAAAGCTGATGTAGCCATCCTACTATCAAACAAAAAGACTTTAACACAAAAACTATTAAAAGAGTGAAAGAAGGGTACTATATAATGATTAAGGGATCAATTCAACAGAAAGATGTAACTATAATTAATGTATATGCACCTAACTACAGGACACTTGGCTATTTAAAAGAAATGTTAATGATTTAAAGGGAGACATGAACTCAAATACAATAGTAATGGGGGACCTCAATACCCTGCTTTCAGCAATGGACAGATATCAACCAGACAGAAAATCAGCAAGGAAGCAACAGAATTAATCAACACTATAGATCAAATGAACCTAACATATATCTACAGAGCTTTCCATCCTACGGCCACAGAATACACATTCTTCTCACCAGTGCATGGAACTTTCTCTAGGATAGACCACAAACTAGCCTATAAAGCAAGTCTCAGCAAACTCAAAAAAATCAAAATCATATCCTGCATCTTCTCTGACCACAATGGAATAAAGCTGGTAATCAGTAACTCAGGAACCCCTAGAAACTTGCAAACACATGGAGACTGAACAACATACTCCTGAATGAACAGTGGGTCATTGAATAAATCAAAAGAGAAATCAAAAAATTTCTGGAAACAAATGAATTGACAACACTCCATATCAAAACTCACAGGCTACAGCAAAAGCAGCGTTAAGAAGAAAGTTTATAGCAATTGGAGAAATTGGAGAGGCACCAAATAAATGAACTATCAGTGCATCTCAAGGGCTTAGAAAAACAACAGTAAACCAAACCCAAAACTAGTATGAAAAAAGAAATAATTAAAATTAGAGTAGAAATCAACAAAATCAAAATGAAAAAAGTAATAGAATAGATTGGCCACACCATGGCTCACTTGGTTAATCCTCCGCCTGCGGTGCCATCATCCCATATGGGTGCCGGGTTCTGGTCCTGGTTGCTCCTCTTCTAGTCTGGCTCTCTGTTGTGGCCCTGGAGGGCAATGGGGGATGGCCCAAGTGCTTGGGCCCCTGTACCTGCATGGGAGACCAGGAGGAAGCACCTGACTCCTGGCTTTGGATCGGCATTTGGGGAGTGAACCAGCAGAAGGAAGACCTTTCTCTCTGTCTCTCTCACTGTCTATAACTCTACCTGTCAAAAAAAAAAAACTTGTAGCAAAGTTTTAAAAAAAGTAATACAATAGATTAGCAAAATAAAGAGCTGGTTTTTCGAAAAAATAAACAAAATTGGAAAACCATTGGCCCAACTAATATAAAAGGAGGGAGAAGGCCCAAATTAAAAAATTCAGAGATGAAAAAGGAAACATAACAGCAGACGTCACAGAAATAAAAAGAGTTATCAGAAATTATTACAAAGAGCTGCACACCAACAAAACTGGAAACCTAGAAGAAATGGGTAGATTCAAAACTTAAACAGACCCATAACCAAGACAGAGACTGAATCGTAATAAAGACCCTCATAAGAAAGAAAAAGCCAGGGCTGGATGGATGGCTTCACTGCTGAATTCTACCAGACATTTAAAGAACTAACTCCAATTCTTCTAAAGCTATTCAAAACAATCAAAAGGGATGTTATCCTCCCAAATTCTTTCTATGAATCCAGCATCACCTTAATTCCTAAACCTGAAAAAGACACATAAGAGAAAGAGAACTACAGACAAATCTTCCTGATGATCACAGATGCAAAAAAACTCAATAAAATGCTAGCCAATCGAATCTAACAATACATCAAAAGATCATTCACCTGGACCAAGTCGATCTATTTCTGGTATGCAGGGGATGGTTCAACATTCGAAAATCAATGTGATACATCATATTAACAAACTTCAGAACAAAAACCAAATTATTATCTCAATAGATGCAGAGAAAGCATTTACTGGGAATAGAAGGAACATTTCTCAACACAATAAAGAAAATTTATGACAAAACCACAGCCAGTGTCCTATTGAATGGGGGAAAAGCTGGAAGCATTTCAACAGAGATCTAGAACCAGACAAGGATGCCCACTCTTACCACTGCTATTCAATATAGTCCTGGAACTTTTAGCCAGAGCCATTAGACAAGAAAAAGAAATCAAAGGGCTACAAATCGGGAGGGAGGACGTCAAACTATCCCTATTTGCAGATGACATGATCCTATCTATAGAGGGTCCTAAAGACTCCACCAAGAGACTATTGGAACTCACAGAAGAGTTTGGAAATGTAGCAGGATATAAAATCAACAAACAAATATCAACAACCTTTGTATGCACAGACAATTCCATGGCTGAGCTTCTAAGATCAATCCCATTCACAATAGGTACCAAATAATAAAATACATTGGAATAAGTTTAACCAAGGATATCAAAGATCTCTTTGATGAGAATTACAAAACATTAAAGAAAGAAATAGAAGAAGATACAAAAACATGGAAGATTTTTCTGGAACTGGAAGAATTAATATCATCAAAATGTCTATACTATTGGAAGCAATTTACAGATTCAGTGTAATACCAATCAGAATACCAAAGATGTTCTTCTCAGATCTAGAAAACATGATGTTGAAATTCATATGGAAACACAGGAGACTCCAAATAGCAAAAGCAATCTTATACAACAAAATCAAAGGCGAAAACATCACAATACCAGATTTCAAGACATAATACAGGACAGTTATAATCAAAACAGGCTGATACTGGTACAAAAACAAATAGACCAACAGAACAGAACGGAAGCACCAGAAATCAATCTAAGCATCTACAACCGACTTACCTTTGATAAAGGAAATAAAATCAATTCCTAGAGCAAGGACAGTCTCTTCAACAAATGGTGCTGGGAAAACTGGAACTCCACATGCAGAAGCATGAACCAAGACCCTTTCCTTACACCTTACACAAAAATCCACTGAAAATGGACTAAAGACCTAATCTATAACCCAACATCATCAAATTATTAGAGTACATTGTGGAAATAATACAAGACATCATCATAGACAAAGAATTCTTGGAAAAGACCCCAGTGGCACAGGCAATCAAAGCCAAAATTGACAAATCAGATTACATCAAATTGAGAAGCTTTTGCACTGCAAAAGGAAGAATCAGCAAAGTGAAGAGGCAACCAACAGAATGGGAGAAAATATTTGCAAACTATACAACTGATAAAGGATTATAAATTATATATATAAATAGTTCAAGAAACTGAACAACAGCAAAACAAACAATCCGGTTAAGAAATGGGCAAAGGACTTAGACATTTTTCTAAAGAGGAAATCCAGAGGGCTGGCACTGTGGTGTAACGGGTAAGGCTGCCGCCTACAGTGCTCGCATCCCATATGGGCACTGGTTTGAGTCCTGGCAGCTGCACTTCTGATCCAGCTCTCTGCTCTGGCCTGGGAAAGAAGTAGAAGATGGCCTGAGTCCTTGGGCCCCTGCACCTGCATGGGAGACCCGGAAGAGGCTCCCAGCTCCTGGCTTTGGATCAGCCCAGCTCCAGCCATTATGGCCAATTGGGGAATGAACCAGTAGGTGGAAGACCTCTCTCTCTCTCTCTGCCTCTCCTTCTTTCTCTGTGTAACTCTTTCAAATAAATAAATAAATATTTTTTAAAAAGAGAGAGAATAGGTTATCCCAAAGAGAAAAAAAACATTAAAAAAAAAGAGAGGAAATCCAAATGGCCAATAGACACATGAAAAAATGCTTAGGATCACTGGCCATCAGAGAAATGCAAATCAAAACCACAGTGAGGTTTCACCTCATCCTGTTTGGAATGCCTTTCATAGAGAAATCAACAAACAACAAATGCAGGTGAGTATGTGGGGAAAAATGTACCCTAATCCACTGTTGGTGGGAATGCAAGTTGTTAAAGCCGCTATGGAAGACAGTATGGAGATACCTCAGAAATCTGAATATAGACCTACCATATGAATAAGCCATCCCATTCCTGGGAATCTACCCAAGGGAAATGAAATCAGCATATGAAAGAGCTATCTATACCTCCATGTTCACTGCAGCCCAATTCACAATAGCAAAGACATGGAATCAACCCAAATGCCCGTCAACCGAAGAATGGATAAAGAAAATATGGGATATATACACCGTAGAATAATGCACAGCACTAAAGAAAAAATGAAATTTGGTAATTTGCAACAAAATGGATGAAACTGGGAAACATCATACTTATTGAAATATGCCAGTTCCAAAGAGACAAATTTATATGTTCTCCCTGACCTCTGAAAACTAATAGAACACCTAAAAGGCAACCTGTAGAAATTAAATTGACACTTAGAGAAGAAATGACTTTGAACAGCCCTTATCTTGACTTAGGAACAGATTTTTATTCTATATTTTTGTTTTTCTTTTCCTTTTTTCTTTCATACTAATCACTGAACTCTTAACATAGAGTTAACCATATGTGTATAAAGTTAATTGAACATGTATCTTAGTAAAAAATAAGAGTAATAAAGGTAAGAGGAAGAGGGGTGGGAATGCCAGTGGGAGTGTGGACATGGTGGGAAGAAGTACCAAGATCTTAATTAGTAATTGTGAAATATATGAAGTTCATAACTGCAAAAAAGTATAGCTCTGCATACATTCCTATGGACTTACTTGTAAGGGTACAGTTCAAAAACTTGCCTTGGGGGGCCAAATTCCCTTAAGCTGGTTGCTAAAAATAGCAGCTTAAGTGTTAGAAATCAAATAGATAAGATTATCTGGTAAAGTGACCATACAGATAGGAGCAAGTGTTAAAATGATCATATAAATAGAACTAACTGCCTGAAAATAATAGAATTAAAAAGGAGTGAAGGCTTCAATATGGAATGCAGTCCATACAGTCGACTCAGAATGACAATCGCTTTCAGTAGCACTCTGGCCTCAGAATTGTGGGGAGCAACCCGGACTAGACTAAGTTACTGGAATTAAGACTTATTCTATGCATCTGCTCTCCCACAATATGGCGCTGGGAGAGGAGAAAACAGCTTCTACACAGCTGCCTCCAGTTCAACCAATAAACTGTAGGACCTGCTCCAGATTGGAGGACAGCAGCGTACTCGGCGTGTGGGCAGCCGAGTTAAGATTGGCGGAGGAGGACTATAAAGGAGGAGAGAGACGGCATGCACCAGGAACATCTGAGGGGAACATCTACCTGAAGGAACACCTGTGCAGCCCCCGAGAGAGCCGGCCGGCGGTGTGCCGCTCCCCCGCGGAAGTGGGGAATGTGGCAGGGGGAACCACCCTTCCACGGAGGTGGAAGGGACGGTAACCAACCCGGGAAGAACCAGCAGCAAACCCGGGAAGGGCCGAGCAGACGAAAGAACAGCGCAGGGTCCTGTGTCGTTCCTCCACAAAGAGGGGGAGCGACAAGAATCAGCCTTTAAGGCATTGTGATCTAGCTGAAAAGCCCACGAGAACATTTCAGGCATGGAAAGCCAAGACACTCTGGCAAAAAAGTTCTACATAAAGTGCCTCTGTGGGTTAGACCCCAGTGGAAACAAGAAGGATGTACTTTTCTCTGAAGGGAGGAGAGAGCTTCTACTTTGTTTATGGCTTTGTCGAGCTAGTGAATCCAAAAGGTTCTTATAGTGGAGGCAGTTCATGTCAAGAGACTTAGGTGATCACTGACATCATACATAAGAGTGTTAATTATTAAATAAACAATCACTGTGCAACGGCTCTCTGTCCCCAAAGCATTGTATCATGACACTCAATAGTAAAACTTATTCTCAAGAATCACTTCCTGGGGCTGGTGCCGTGGTGCAGTGGGTTAATTCTCTGCCTACAGCACCAGCATTGCATATGAGCACCGATTCTGATCCCGGCTGCTCCTCTTCCAGTCCAGCTCTCTGTTGTGGCCTGGGAAAGCAGTAGAAGATGGCCCAAGTCCTTTGGCCCCTGCACCCATGTGGAAGACCCAGAGGAAGCTCCTGGCTCCTGGCTTCAGATTGGCACAACTCTGGGCGTTTCAGCCATTTGGGGAGTGAACCAACAGAAGGAAGACCTCTCTCTTTCTCTCCCTTTCACTTTCATAACTCTACTTCTCAAATAAATAAATAAATCTTTAAAAAAAGAATTACTTCCTTTTAGTGTATTAAGTGTTTCATAAGTTATAAGTATAAGAGCTCACAAATTATGTATCATTCTTGAGTTCTTCTTTAAAGATAATTTTCTAAAAGGAAAGAAGGGGGTGGAAGGGAGGGGTGAGAAGAAGTGGGGAAAAAGCAAAATCATATTTGAGAAGCACTAACTAAACAGGAAAGGTAAAGGTAGAGGGGTGGGAAAGTGGGTGGGAGGGTGAGTATGGTGAGAAGAATTACTATGTTCCAAATGTTGTATTTACAAGATAGACACATAGAAGAAAATAAATAGGATCGGGGCCCAGTGTTGTGAAATAGTGGGTAAAGCAGCTGCCTATGAAATCGGCATCCCATATGTGCCCTGTTCTTGTCCTGCTGCTCCACTTCTGATCCAGCTCCCTGTTTAATGGCCTGGGGAAAAAGCAGCAGAGGATGGCCCAAATGTTTGGGCCTCTACCATCCATATGAGATACCTGGAAAAAGCTCCTAGATCCTGCCTTAGGCCTGGCTATTGCAGTCACTGGAGGAGTAAACCAGCAGATGTAAGATCACTGTCTCTCCATTTCTCTCTGTAACTCTTTGAAAATAAATAAATAAATCTTAAAAACAGATAAAGGCTCATTAGAAACAAAAAAATTCGGCCGGCGCCATGGCTCAATAAGCTAATCCTCTGCCTGCGGTGCTGGCACACCGGGTTCTAGTCCCGGTTGGGGCGCCGGATTCTGTCCCGGTCGCTCCTCTTCCTGTCCAGCTCTCTGCTGTGGCCTGGGAGTGCAGTGGAGGACGGCCTAAGTGCTTGGGCCCTGCACCTGCATGGGAGACGAGGGGAAAGCTCCTGGCTTCGGATCACCGTGCTGCACTGGCTGCAGTACGCTGGCTGCAGCGCCACTGGGGGGGTGAACCAATGGAAAAGGAAGACCTTTTTCTCTGTCTCTCTCTCACTGTCCACTCTGCCCGTAAAAAAGTAAATAAAAAAAGAAAAAAATTCATAATTCACAATATAATTGGATTTTATAGGCATCATCTTCCCAGGGTCACTCTCACTAAGGCAGAGTGTGGCAGAGTGTAGGCTGGCTCTGTCAAGGTTCAACTTAACACAATTTGAAAGGGCCTTTTCTAAAATGAGTGAAAAATCAAGCAAGAAAAAATGTTTACTTAAATTGAGGAGAAAATTCAGAATAGGCAGTCAAACAAGACAACAGCAATCATTATAGTTCCCAAACTATACTTTCTTTAGGTGTGTGTGCATGTGAATTTTTTCACAAACACTCCATCTATGTTGTACAATCTAAAGCACAAGGGAGCATATATTAGGTTAAGACACATTGTGGTTGCAAACACTCTGCAAATCTGACAATACCACACCGTCACGTGAATGGATACCAGTCTCCATGAGAACAGCTGGCTCCCTGTAAGAACTACACACAGCAAACACAGTAAAGTTCAACTTAAGTCCTTCATGTTGGTTTCCGCACCAAGTTTTCGAAACAAACCAGCTTTTCTGACATTTGCTCTCAAAACGCCTTGGCTTAAGTTAGTCTAAGAACCCACGGGATGTGGAATGTCCCTTTCAATTGCGCATGCTTCATGACGTCCCAACAAGGGTGGCATTTAGGTGAAAAGCCACAGCTGTCCCCTGCTCGAGCAGCCTGGTATGACTCGGTGGTCTGCCTTCGTACCGTGGGAAGCTGTCGGGGCTGGCTAAATGAGTCAGCTGGGAGGTAAAGCTGGGTTGGTGGCAGGCAGAGGATTCCAGGGCGGGGATCCGGGATCCGGATCAAGGTGCTGGGATTCCTGCAATTTCCAGCAGAGTAGGAGCACGCCTGGGCAGCCAGGCGCTACTCAAAGGTGTGGAGAGGCGGGCCTGTGACTGGGAGGTTCGGGGCCGCCATCCTCCGGGACAGGCAGCTGTAGGAAGAGGGTCCAGCCGCCCCCAGTCGCGAGGTCAGCCGAGAACCTGTGTGCCTCGGGACACGCTTCAGCTGTGGAAGAAGAGCTACCACATGGGCAGGATTTCGGGTAAGCCCAGTGAGCCATCCTGCGTGAGGCGGTGGAGTGCTTCCTGCCCGCCGAGATGTTATTCCCTCACACGTGGACAGCGTGCCGGTGCCCGATGGGCTTTCTGTCTGCCACTCGGCATTGCCTCGGGAAAAGGTAGCAGAGGGCAGGGCTGAGATGCGGGAAGGCGTTTGTGTCATTAGTTTCAGCTCTTAGGGCTATTTTCTAAAAATCAAAGAAACAGCAAAGCATAAAGAGGCATGGCAGGGAAACCTCGGGAATTACCTTGGGAAGGAACCCACTCGTTCATTTCAGCGTTAGGCCTAACGCCAAGAGAAACGCAGGTGATGTTTCTGTGAGAAGGTGCACGAGGGTCTGAAAGATGGTGGTTGCATCCCGGACGGTTTCAGTGCTTTGCGGTGTAAATCAGAGTATGCATCCTCTCCGGAAATGCTGCTTGCAGTCAGAGAGACATGCTGGGAACAATCGTGGCCTTTTCTTTGGAAAATGTCTGGATGAGTCTGTCCGTGCGAGCATGGACGGCAAGGCAAATGCGTGCAGAGGGGCTTGTGAAGGGCGTGTGGAGGACAAAGGTGGATGAGTGTGGCGCCCCACAAGTGCTAGAGGTGGATCCAAAAGCAGCTGCACATGTTGTCCACCTGCGGTAGAGCAGGGGCCCACGTGGCGCTCCACCTGATTACTGAGATGACGAGGAGGCTGCGTGCTGAGGGCCAGGCGCGCCCAGAGAACTGCTCGCAGCACACGTGGAGGCTAGCCTCCTTCTCACTCTCTTTAAGCTGTTTTTGTCAAACAGTTCCTTCTCGCGGTAATGCACGGGCGGCCCTTGCAGGTATTTCTTTTCTGCGTCCTTGTACTCTAGGCCATCGAGGGCAGCAATGGAACAAATGATTGCTTCTGGCAGGAGGACTTCCAGCACGAATTTGACTTTGTCTCTGACCAGAGCCTGCAACCTCTGGTCTATATGCTCGTAGACTTGTTGTAGATGTTTCGTCACGAGTTCCAACTGGTCCTCGTCCTCCAGGTATGTCTCGACGCACACCACGTACTGGTGGGAATTCAGAAATGACCTTAGCCACCTGGACTGCTTCTTGCCCTTCAGGATGGCCAGGAGGTGGCCGTCGGCCCCCTTCTTCTTCACGATGAAATCCACCAGCTTCTGGTCCCACGCAGCCTTCGTGCGGTCGGGGAGAATTTTCTTGTGGGATGGCATTCCCTGCAGGGCGGTCTCCTCAGAATCTTCCAGGGCTTCCAGTTCGGTGTAGTCCACTTTGGGGAAGGTGATGTCCAGTTCGCTGTCTTGGATGACTCTCCTGATACGGTAGCTGACATCGGCGGCGTAATAGTTCAGGAAAGAGCCCACGAAAGAGCCCCGGTCGAGTTGCTTTCGGTAATGGGTGATCAGGGAGAAGACCCAGTTCACACCCTCCGGGTACGCCTTCCGGGCTGTCTTCAGGAACTTGTCCTTCCCTGCACAGTCCAGGTGCTTCAGTCTTGCAAGAGGAACTCGAATGCCGCGCTTTTCTGGACACAGGCTGGCCTCAATCAGGAGCACCCTGGCCGTCTTGTCTGTCTCACTGACACTCTTGACCACTGCCGGCCAGTACGGGTGCTCCTGAAATTTAAACCACACCAGCGCTCCCTTTCCGATGGGGCTCGGTGTGGCTGGTCCCTTTTCTCCCTTCCTGATAGCCTTCTTAGGGGTCTTGGGTGATTCTCTGTCCACCAGCCTTTGCTTGTTGGCGGGGGGCGAATCCTGGAGAGCCGCAAGGCTGGTGGATGGTCCCTCTCCCCCATTCCTGCCAGACTTCTTGGACAGTCCTTTCTCAACCAGCCTTCTCTTTTTGGCAGGAGACACATCCTGGGGAGCCGCAAAGCTGGTGGATGGCCCCTCTCCTGCTTCCCCATCGGACTTCCAGTAGAGCTTGGGAAATAATTTTTCAACCAACCTTTGCTTTTCAGCGATGTGTGATTCCTGGAGAGTCACAGTGCTAGTGGTTGGTCCCTCTTCCTCTTTCCTGTCACTCATCCCAGGGACCTTGGGTGGTCCTTTATCAATCAGCCCTCCCGTTTCAGTGAGGGGGTACTGCTGGCGAGCTGCAAGGCTGGTGGATTCTTCCTCTTCTTCTTTGCTGTAAGTCCAGTGGACCTTGGGCAGTACTTTAACAACCTGTCTCAGCTTCTCAATGGGGGGTGACTCTTGGAGAGTCAGGATGCTGGTGGCTGGTCCTTCTTCCTCTTTCCTGACTCCCTTCCGAGGGTCCTTGGACAGTCCTTTGTCAACCACCCTTTTCTTTTTGGCAGGGGGCGAATCGCGGATAGCTGCAAAGCTGGTGGATATTCCCTCTCCCGCTTTTTTCTTTGACTTCCTGCAGATCTTGGGCATTCCTTTGTCAACCACCTTTTGCTTTTCAGTGGGGCATGTATCGTGGAGAGCCACGACACTAACGTCTGGTCGCTCTTCCTCTTCCCTGTAACCCTTCTGAGGGACCACGGACATTTCTTTGTCATCGAGCCTTCCCGTGTCGATGGGGGGTGTCTCCTGGGAAGCTGCAAAGCTTGTGGATGGCTCCTCTTCCCCTTTACTGTCAGTTTTGCAATGGATACTGGGCGGTTCTTTGTCAATCAGCCTTGCCTTTTCAATGGAGTTCATCTCCTGGGGAGCCACGAAGCTGCTGGGTGCTCCCTCCTCCCCTTTCCTGTCAGACTTCTCGTGGACCTTGGGCAGTCCTTCGTCAGCCAGCCTTAGCTTTTCGGTGGGGGGCGGCTCCTGGTGAGTCACGATGCTAGCATGTGGGCCTTCTTCTTTCCTGTAGGGCTCCCCAGAGATCTTGGGTGGTTCTATGTCTTCCAGCCTTGGCTTTTCAGCGGGCTGTGTATCTTGGAGAGTCACGAGGGTGGTGGGTGCTCCCTCCTCTGCTCTCCTGCCACCCTTCCGAGGGACCTTGGAGAGTGGTTTGTTAACCAGCTGCTGCGTTTCAGTGGGGGGCGACATGTGGAGAGCCATGAACATACTGGCTAGCTCATCTTCCTCATTCCTGCCCGCCTTGCCAGGGATCTTTCGTGGTCGTTTGCGGGGCGGCCTTCCTTTTTTGATGCGGGGTGTCGCCCGGGGAGCTGCAGAGCTGGTGGACGGCTCCTCTTCCCCTTTCTTGTATGTCCCACGGATCTCGGGACGTGTTCTGTCATCCAGCCTTCGCTTTTTGGTGGCACGCGTCTCCTGGAGAGCCGTGTCGCTTGTGGCTGGTCCCTCTTCCTCCTTCCTGCCAGCCTTTCTAGGGACCTTGGCTGGTCCTTTGTCAACCAGCCTTTGCTTTTTGTTGGAGCACTTCTCCCCGGGAGTCAGGAGTCCTGTGACTCGTCCCTCTCCCCCTTTCTTGCCAGTCTTCCCACGGCTCTTGGGAGGCCCCTTGTCACGGGCTGCTTTCCGGAGCTTCTTTTTTCGTTTTGGTGTACGGAAGACAATTCGCAGCTTTGGGAGACGGTCTTTGAAGGGCACCCTAGCCGCTTGTGAGACTGCCTCTGAGGTATCTTCTCCAGAGTCCTCTGTACGTTCAGTGGACACGGAGCACTCTGAGGACGTTGCCTGGGTCGTTGGGCAGCTGTCCTCTGCCTCTCTGTACACAGCCCTGGGCTCAGCGCGGGGTAGCCCAAGGGGCTGAGATGGAACCCCTTGGTCCTGGGTGGCACCAGCACCCTCCTCCACGACCGTGGGGGTCAGGCATGCGACTGCCGAGGTGCCTGCCTTTCCTCTCTTGCCCTTTGGCTTTTCTTTTGCCTTTCTCTTTCTCGGGCTCGCCAGTGTCGGGACCTTCTGGCCCACACTGGAGCTGTGGGGGGCCTCGGTCTGCACAGCGGCTGCAGGAGGGGCGGCGCTCATGGGCTCCTGCAGTTTCTCGCCCAGCAGGAAGGCATCCTCGCTCTCTGAAGGCATCGGCCCTGGTCCCGGTCCTGGCCTCTTACTTTTCTTGCGCCTGGTCCACAGGGCCCTTCTCGGCTTCCTATGCCTTTTACGAGCCAGTGGGCAGCCTGGCTTCTGTCTGGTCTTTTGGGGCGGTGCTAGCGCCTTTGGCGCTTTTGCTTTTTGTTCTTGGCCCCAGCTTGCTCTCTTGCGTAGCATCTCCCAGGCCGCTCTCAGGGCCCTTCTGTAGCCCCTCTTCTGGCCCAGTGGCATGCTGCCCTTCGGCATTGTCCTAGCTGAGAAGGCGACCGCTTCGAGGTCAGAGGTGGTCAGGGCCTTCACGTCTGCTCTCTTCACTCTGATTTTTTCATCGACTCCGAGGATCTGAACGGCTAGTAACAGCGCCTTCTTCCTCTTAGCTTTTGCTGAGGGGCCGCGTCTGGACAAAACCTTTGCTGGCCATAAGTGGCCCCGCCAGTCACACAGGATGTACTTGGCAACCATTGCGACTCGAGTGCCTCACACCAAGAGGAATTCAGAAGCGGCCTCGGTGTCTGGCTGCTGTTGCCGCCGCTGTTCTGGGCCCGATTTCCTTTGCCAAAGGACTGCAAAGGGTACACAGCAGGTGGGGGCTGTGCTCCTCCCCGCGAGTCCTCCCGAGAGGCCTGGACTCGAGCTGTCCAGGATGATCGTGGAGCACACTGCAACACGGAGAAAGAAACCAAGCAGTCTATCAGAACGCAATCATAATGTGGAAGTGGAAGCACCTGCTCCATGAGGCCGAGGGGAGCTACCGTAGGGAAGGAAGGGGAGTGCGTCTCAGACAGGGGGCAGAGGGAGGGCAAGTTTCTGGGAAAAGAGAGGGGAGGTGTCAGAGTAGCGACCAAACACCACAGTGCTCCCCAAACTCATCTTAGTGGCACACGGAAGAGCACCCGACTGGGTGGGTGGCTGAAGTGTCGGGGTTCCCTTTTCCTAATTGGTCACAGTGTGGCTTCAGGGCTCCTCAAGCTTCGACCAAGGGGAAGGCTTCCTTCTTTTCCTTCCTGAGGTGCCAATGCGGCCCTGTCCACCACCGGAAGCCAGAGGCCAACCCCTAGGCACAGACGCTGGGTACCAGCACAGAGCCATGTTCAGGAGCTTGCACACAGAGTGCAGAGTTTCCCCCATAATCACCTGCAACTCGATAATGGCTGCTGCCCACACTGGGCCTGGGCTGAGACCTGCAGGTCTGTGTGGTGCTTAAAATCCTCTGCCACCCACCCTGAATCTGTGACATCCCATTATCACACAAGTGACTGCAGCATGAGCAGCAGGGAATAGCACCGCGCACCCCCCAGATGTCACTAGGGAATGGTTGCAGGTGGATCTTTAGCAGAGAGGAGTCTCACCCAGTGTCACGTGGGTCGCGGTGAGTCTTCTCCTGGGAGCTGGAGCTCTCGCTTGTCACGTCCAGCTGCTGCCTGTCAGTAGACCTCTGACCTGCTGTGAAACACACCGTCCTTCCACAGACCAGATGAGGCCAGCCGTGGAGACCTAGCACTGGCTCCCTTTCAGTGGCTGATCTGTAAGGTGCCAAAGAGATAGGAAATTAAACCCATGACCTGGGGGCACTTTTCTCAACCTGCTCCCATCCCCAGCTCCAGAATGCAAGACCCCATGAAGGAGGACTGATAGCTTAATCCGACCCGGGAAAGTGGATATCACATATCTTTTCTTCCTTCTCCTGCATTCAAAAATGTTTCCAGCTTTCACCATTGCCTCCGCCCCAGACACTCGAACGTGACTTCAGCAGGCTTTCTGGGACTCTGTCCGCACTGGAAGCAAAAATGCGTCTCCCCCCCTGCCCCAGCTCTCAAACAACATTAAACTGGCTTGCAGAGTGTAAGTTTCATGGGAGGACCAACCCAGGGGAGGGCATGTGACACACGCTCACCTTACCCTATTGATGTGGGTGCTTCCAACGCATTCCCTATTCCTCGTGCTCCCCTGTGCACTACATGAAACCAAAGTTCCTAACGTAAGAGCAGCTTGGACAACTTTCTTGAAAAGGCTCACTTTCTCACACTGCTTTTGGGGAATCTCTTTGCAACCATGGCTTCCAGTGTTTCCCCAACTGTTGAATGCAGCGGCCAAAGTGCTGGGAACATGCACTGTGGGAGAGGCAGGCATTCTCTTTGTCTTGCTCTTCCCATCTTCCCACTCCCACTCACTTGCAGAACACGCTTGGCTGTTCTCTCTGCACTCCACCTGCACGCAGTACAACTCATCTGTACACCCAGCCTGTGCACCACTGACCTCGAAGTTGGTTTCTTAAAGCAAAGAGGTCATCTCCTTGGCGACCGCTGGCATGTCTGCCTTTGTGGAAGCACACACTCCTAGATGGAATTTTTAGTGTACAGTGACGATGAGATAGTCATGCTTTGGGGCTCTCCTACACAAAACCTTTCTTGGACAAGGGTCTACGATCTCATGGGTTTGGCGCCCTCTGTGTCAGAGAGCTCAGGGCCCTGGTGTCATGACGACAGAGACCACGGGGGACAAGGAATGACAGAGGTGACTCAGCTGCTTCAGTCTCCCCTCAGCTGCACCTGCCACACGTTTTACAGTATACATGTGACGGAGCACCCTCAAGCCCCAGTACAAGCACGAACAGGCACACATGTGCGTATACACAAGCGCACACAGAACCACAATGCCTGGGATCCATGCATGTAATGCACTCTCACTGCCTCTACACATCCCTGTCAACCGTTCTCTTCCAGGAAAAATGCCATTTATGGCTCCATTTAGGTCCTCAATTTAAAAATATACACGCCAAGATATTCCCAAGATGGTGGAATAGGAAGGGAGCACATTGACAGTCCGGGAAAAGACAGTTTAATGCAAGTGGAGATACTGCAGTTTCAAGGAAGAGTTAGGGAAGAAACAGCAGAGGAAACTCTTCCGGAACTGCTGGTTCACAGTGGACCCACGTGGAGGGCACGGCCGCCCATGGCTCGGAACCCCAGCCATGGAATCTACGCACCAGCGGTGGAAAGGGAGGTGAGCCAAAACCCCAGTTGCCTGAGACACCGGCGGGAAAGCGGAAGGAGGAGCCGAGAGGGAACGAGGCTTGAGGTCCCGTGGGGGAAATTTCACCAGGCTAACTAGAGGAGAGAGGGAAAAAAAATGGACCAGTATGGACATGAATCTCTCTCTCCACTCACCGTTCAAGGGCAAGCAAGACAAAGAGCAGGCGCCGTTTTGGACATACATAGGGGCTGTGCCTGCCATTAGCCAAGCAGAAAAACCTGACTCTGGGGGAGTGAAATAACAGGAGGTTGGGACCTGGTGAATGTGTGGAGCTAATGAACTGAGACTGTGAAGAACTGAAGGTGTGGGAGAGAACTCAAGGAGACATGAGTGCTCTCAGGAGAGTACGAAAACTCGGTAACCTTGGCAACCCGGTGGGAGATGGCAGAGAAATTTGAGCTTACACTGAGGACTGCATAAATCCTTTGTGGGGTTCTTGGGACAGAGCAGACGCATATTAAACCCACAGGAGGCAGAGATCAGAAATTGACTGCCTTCAATTCCGCTCAGCTGTGTGGAATTACTTCCCTGCTGAATAAAAAGAGAGAGAAAGAGAGAGAGAGAGATTTACCACACCTAACCTGGGTGTGTCAGCTTTGGCACACCCTTAACCCTGAAGAACCAAACAGAGCTCTCTGGCCACACCCATCAGGAGCCTCTAAGGATCCATCAAAAGCAGACAGTCCACTTAATACAGTCATAGCATAACGAGAAAAAACACCACAGCGAGGGAAGAAGAAACCAAAGAATATCTCCACAATGCCAAGCAACAAACACAGAAACCAAGGAAATAAGAACAATGAAGACATTATGACGCCCCCCCAAATGAACAAGACACCCCAATCCAAGATTATGAAGATGATGAGATAGAAGAAATGCAAGATACGGATTTCAAAAAATTTATGATAAGAACATTTAGAAGTTTTCAAGAACAAATTTTTGAACTACAGAAATCCTTACTGGACAGGATAGAAAATCCCTCTCGTGAAAACGAAATCTTAAGGAGGAATCAAACTGAAATGCAGAAACTAGTAGAACATGAAAGTGTGATAGTGAAGAGAAATCAAAATGAAATGAAGAATTCAATAGATCAAATGACAAACACATCAGAGAGCCTTAAAAACAGAGCCAGTGAAGCAGAAGAGAGAATATTGAACTTAGAAGACAGAGCACAGGAAAGTATACAGTCAAACCAAAGAAAAGAAGAACATGAGAAATTTAAAAAACATTGTTGGGAATCTACAGGACACTATTAAAAAAACCAACATTCGGGTTCTAGGAGTTCCTGAAGGCATGGAGAGAGAGAAAGGATTAGAAGGCCTTTTGGTGAGATACTAGCAGAGAACTTCCCAGGTTTGGAGAAGGACAGAGACATCCTAGTACAGGAAGCTCATAGAACCCCCAGTAAACATGACCAAAAGAGATCCTCACCATGACACATTGTAATCAAACTCACCACAGTGAAACATAAAGAAAAGATCCTAAAATGTGCAAGAGAGAAACGCCAGGTTACCCTCAGAGGATCTCCAATTAGACTCACAGCAGACTGCTCATCAGAAACTCTACAGGCTAGGAGGGAATGGCAAGACATAGCCCAGGCACGAAGAGAGAAAAACTGCCAGCACAGAATATTATAACCTGCAAAGCTCTCATTTGTGAATGAAGGTGAAATAAAGACCTTTCACAGCAAATAGAAATTGAAAGATTTTGTTGACACCCGTCCAGCCCTGCAAAAGATGCTTAAAGATGTGTGAAGCACAGAAAAACAGAAACATGGTCACGAATATGAAAGAAGGTAAATGAAGAAAACCTCACAGTAAAAGATCACACGAAGTTCAAAGCATGTATTAGAAAATATCTTTGGGAAAATGGCAGGGCAAAGTTACTACTTATCAATAGTCACATTGAACGTTAATGGCCTCAACACTCCAATTAAAAGACACAGACTAGCTGAATGGATTAAGGAACAAAACCCATCTATTTGCTGCTTACAAGAAACACATCTTTCCTACAAAGATGCATGCAGACTGAAAGTGAGAGGCTGGAAAAAGATATTCCATGCCAACAGAAACCAAAAAAAGCTGGTATAGCCATCTTAATATCAGGCAAAATAAACTTTAACACAAAACTGTTAAGAGAGACAAAGGGGGGCACTATATAATGATGAAGGGATCTATTCAACAGGAAGATATAACGATTATCAATGTATATGCACCTAATTACAGGGCACCGGTTTATTTAAAAGATATGTTAAGGGACTTAAAGGGAGACTTAGACTCCAATGCAATAGTAGTGGGGGACTTCAATACTCCACTCTCAGAAAGACAGATCAACTGGACAGAAGATCAACAAGGAAACAGTAGATTTAAATGACACTATAGTCAAAATGGATGTAACAGATATCTACAGAACTTCTCATCCTACACTTAAAGAATTTACATTCTGCTCAGCAGCACATGGAACCTTCTCTAGGATTGACTACATACTAGGCCATAAAGCAAGTCTCAGCAAATTCAAAAGAATTAGAATCATACGATGCAGCTTCTCAGACCACAGTGGAATGAAGTTGGAAATTAGCAACTCAGGAATCCCTAGAGCATATGCAAACACATGGGTATTGAACAACATGCTCCTGAATGAACACTGGGTCATAGAAGAAATCAAAAGAGAAATCAAAAACTTTCTGGAAGTAAATGAGGACAACAGCACAACATATCAAAACTTATGGGATACAGGAAAAGCAGTGTAAGAGGAAAGTTTATAGCAATAGGTGCCTACATCAAGAAATTGGAAAGGCACCAAATAAATGAGCTTTCAGTGCATCTCAAGGATCTAGAAAAACTGCAGCAAACCAGACCCAAAACTAGCAGGAGAAGAGGAATACTTAAAATCAGAGAAGAAATCAACAGGATTGAAACCAAGAAAACATTAGCAAAAAATCAGCCAAACGAGGAGCTGTTTTTTTTGAAAAAATACACAAAATTGACATAACATTGGCCCAGCTAACTAAAAAAAGAAGAGTAAAGACCCAAATCAATAAAATCAGAGATGAAAAAGGAAACGTAACAACAGACACCATAGAAATAAAAAGAGTCATCAGAAATTACTACAAAGAGTTGTATGCCAGCAAACAGGGAAATCTATCAGAAATGGGTAGATTCCTGGACACATGCAACCTACCTAAATTGAACCATGAAGATATAGAAAACCTAAACAAGGCCGGCGCCACGGCTCACTAGGATAATCCTCTGCCTTGCAGCGCCAGCTCACTGGGTTCTAGTCCTTGTCGGGGCGCCAGATTCTGTCCCGGTAGCCCCTCTTTCTGGCCAGATCTCTGCTGTGGCCAGGGAGTGCAGTGCAGGATTGCCCAAGTCCTTGGGCCCTGCACCCCATGGGAGACAAGGATAAGTACCTGGCTCCTGCCATCAGATAGCGTGGTACGCCGGCCGCAGCGCGCCGGCCGCGGTGGCCATTGGAGGGTGAACCAACGGCAAAGGAAGACCTTTGTCTCTGTCTCTCTCTCTCTCACTATCCACTCCGCCTGTCAAAAAAAATTAAAAAAAAGAAAACCTAAACAGACCCAAAACAGAGGCAGAAACTGAATAAGTAATAAAGGCCCTCCCAACAAAGAAAAGCCCAGGACCAGATGGAGTCACTGCTGAATTCTACCAGACATTTTAAAAAGAACTAACTCCAATTCTTCTCAAACTATTCAGAACAATCAAAAAAGAGGGAATCCTCCCAAATTCTTTCCATGAAGCCAGCATCACCTTAATCCCTAAGCCATAAAAAGATGCAGCATTGAAAGAAAATTACAGACCAATATCCCTGATGAACATAGACGCAAAAAGCCTCAATAAAATTCTGGCCAATAGAATGCAACAACACATCAGAAAGATCATCCACCAGACCAAGTGGGATTTATCCCTGGTATGCAGGGATGGTTCAATGTGCGCAAATCAATGAATGTGATGCACCACATTAACAAACTGCAGAAGAAAAACCAAATGATTATCTCAATAGATGCAGAGAAAGCATTTGATAAAATACAACACCCTTTCATGATGAAAACTCTAAGCAAACTGGGTATAGATGGAATATTCCTCAATACAATCAAAGCAATTTATGAAAAACCCACGTCCAGCATCCTATTGAATGGGGAAAAGTTGGAAGCATTTCCACTGAGATCTGGTACCAGACAGGGATGTCCACTCTCACCACTGCTATTCAGTATAGTTCTGGAGGTTCTAGCCAGAGCTATTAGGCAAGAAAAAGAAATTAAATTGATACAAATTGGGAAGGAAGAAGTCAAAGTATCTCTCTTTGCAGATGATGTGATTCTTTATTTATTATGCAAAGAACTCTACTAAGAGACTATGGGAACTCATAGAAGAGTTTGGTAAAGTAGCAGGATATAAAATCAATGCACAAAAATCAACAGCCTTTGTATACACAGACAATGCCATGGCTGAGGAAGAACTTCTAAGGTCAATCCCATTCACAATAGGCACAAAAACAATCAAATACCTTGGGATAAACTTAACCAAGGTCGTCAAAGATCTCTACGATGAGAATTACAAAATCTTAAAGAAAGAAATAGAAGAGGATATCAAAAATGGAAACATCTTTCATGCTCATGGATTGGAAGAGTCAATATCATCAAAATGTCCATTCTCCCAAAAGCAAGTTATAGATTCAATACAATACCAATCAAAATACCAAAGACATTCTTCTCAGATCTGGAAAAATGATGCTGAAATTCATATGGAGACACAGGAGTCCTCGAATATCTAAAGCAATCTTGGACAACAGAAACAAAGCCGGAGGCATCACATAACCAGATTTCAGGACATATTACAGGGCCGTTGTAATCAAAACAGCATGGTACTGGTACAGAAACAGATGGATAGACCAATGGAACAGAGTAGAAACACCAGAAGTCAATCCAAACATCTACAGCCAACTTATATTTGATCAAGGATCTAAAACCAATTCCTGGAGCAGGGGTAGTCTATTCAACAAATTGTGCTGCGAAAACTGGATTTCCATGTTCAGAAACATGAAGCAAGACCCCTACCTTACACCTTACACAAAAAGCCACTCAACATGGATTAAAGACATAAATCTACGACCTGACACCATCAACTTATCAGAGAACATTGGAGAAACCTTGCAAGATATAGGTATCGGCAAAGACTTCTTGGAAAATAACCCGGAGGCACAGGCAGTGAAAGCCAAAATTAACATTTGGGATTGCATCAAATTGAGAAGTTTCTGTACTGCAAAAGAAACAGTCAGGAAAGTGAAGAGGCAACCAACAGAATGGGAAATAATATTTGGAAACTATGCAACCGATAAAGGATTAATAACCAGAATCTACAAAGAGATCAAGAAAATCCACAACAACAAAACAAACTACCCACTTAAGATTTGGGCCAAGGACCTAAATAGACATTTTTCAAAAGAGGAAATCCAAGCGGCCAACAGACACATGAAAAAATCTTCAGGATCAGTAGCCATCAGGGAAATGCAAATCAAAACCACAATGGGGTGTTACCTCACCCGGTTAGAATGGCTCGCATACAGAAATCTACCAACAACAGATGCTGGTGAGGATTGGGGGAAAAGGGACACTAACCCACTGTTGCTGGGAATGCAAACTGGTAAAGTCACTATGGGAGTCAGTCTGGAGATTCCTCAGAAACCTGAATATATCCCTACCATACCACCCAGCCATCCCACTCCTTGGAATTTACCCAAAGGAAATTAAATTGGCAAATAAAAGAGCTGTCTGCACCTCAGGGTTTATTGCAGCTCAACTCACAGTAGCTAAGACCTGGAATCAACCTAAATGCCCATCAACAGAAGAGTGGATAAAGAGATTATGGGACATGTATTCTATAGAATACTATACAGCAGTAAAAAAACAATGAAATCCAGTCATTTGCGATAAAATGGAGGAATCTGGAGCACATCATGCTGAGTGAATTAAGCCAGTCACAAAGGGACAAATATCATATGTTCTCCCTGATCGGTGACAACTAACTGAGCACCAAAGGGGAAACCTGTCGAAGTGAAATGGACACTATGAGAAACAGTGACTTGATCAGCTCTTGTGCTGACTGTTGATGTACAATGTAATACTTTATCCCTTTTAGTATTTTCTCTTTATTTTGTTCTAGTACTGTTGTTTGAACTCTGTGATTAACACACAATTATTCTTAGGTGTTTAAATATAACTGAAAAGTGATCCCTGTTAAATATAAGAGTGGGAATAAGAGAGGGAGGAGATGTACAATTTGGGACATGCTCAATTGGATTTGCCCCAAATGGTGGAGTTAGAATCATGCCATGTGATCCCAATACAATCCCTTCAAGGTGGCATGTGCCAAAGCCATCTCACTAGTCCAAGTGATCAATTTCAGTTCACAATTGATCACACTTATAGGTCTAAGAGTCAAAGGGATCACACAACATGCCTAGTGTCTGCTAATACTAGCTGATAGAATCAAAAAGGGAGAGAATGATCCATCATCAGAAGCGGGATACACAGTAGGTTCATAGAATGGCAGATGTCCTAAATAGCACTCTGGCCTCACAATCAGCCCTTAAGGAATTCGGATATGGCTGAAGAGCCCATGAGAGTATTTTAGGCATGGAAAGCTGAGACACCCTTGAAAAAAAAAGAAGACCTAAATGGAAGATCTCTGCAAGTGAGATCCCAGTGGAAAGAACGGGGCCATCAAAGAAGGAGGTACCTTTCTCTGAAGGGAGGAGTGAACCTCCACTTTGACTATGACCCTGTCGGTATAAGATTGAAGTCGGCGAACTCAAAAGGCTTCCACAGCCTTGGCAACTCATGACAAGAGCCTAGGGAGATTACTGATGCCATAAACAAGAGTGTCAAATTGTTAGTTTGACCACAAGAGTCACTGTGTACTTACTTCTCAAGTGGGATCTGTCCTTAGTGTGTTGTCCAATGTGAAGTAATGCTATAACTAGTACTGAAACATTATTTTACACTCTGTGTTTCTGTGTGGGTGCAAAATGATGAAATCTTTAATTAATATATACTGAATTGATCTTCTGTATGTAAAGATAATTGAAAATGAATCTTGATGTGAATGGAATGGGAGAGGGAGCGGGAGATGGGAGGGGTGTGAGTGGGAGGCAAATTATGGGGGGGGAGCCATTGTAATCCATAAACTGTACTTTGAATATTTATATTTACTAAATAAAAGATAAAAAAAGACAGAATAGAGGCTTTTGAAAAGAACTTTGAAAAAAAAAAAAGAAATCTACCAACAACAGATGCTGGCGAGGATGTGGGGGAAAAGGGACACTAACCCACTGTTGCTGGGAATGCAAACTGGTAAAGTCACTATGGGAGTCAGTCTGGAGATTCCTCAGAAACCTGAATATATCCCTACCATACCACCCAGCCATCCCACTCCTTGGAATTTACCCAAAGGAAATTAAATTGGCAAATAAAAGAGCTGTCTGCACCTCAGGGTTTATTGCAGCTCAACTCACAGTAGCTAAGACCTGGAATCAACCTAAATGCCCATCAACAGAAGAGTGGATAAAGAGATTATGGGACATGTATTCTATAGAATACTATACAGCAGTAAAAAAACAATGAAATCTGGTCATTTGCAATAAAATGGAGGAATCTGGAGCACATCATGCTGAGTGAAATAAGCCAGTCCCAGAGGGGCAAATATCATGTGTTCTCCCTGATCGGTGACAACTAACCAAGCACCATAAAGGAAACCTGTTGAAGTGAAATGGACACTATGTGAAAGAGTGACTTGATCGGCCCTTGTGCTGACTGTTGATGTACAACTTAATACTTTATCCCTTTTAGTATTTTTTTTTGTTCTACTTAATACTATTGGTTGAACTCTGTAATTAACACACAATTACTCTTAGATGTTCAAATTTAACTGAAAAGTGATCTCTGTTAAATTTAAGAGTGGGAATAATTGAGGGAGGAGATGTACAATTTGGGACATGCTGAAGCTGAATTGCCCCAAAGGTAGAGTTAGAAATGTGCCAGGGGATTCCAATTCAATTCCATCAAGATAGCATGTACCAATGCCATAGCACTAGTCAAAGTGATCAATTTCAGTTCACTATTGATCATACTGATAGGTCTAAGAGTCAAAGGGATCACAGAAAGAAGATAGTGTCTGCTAATACTAACTCATAGAATAAAAAAGGGAGAGAACGATCCAACATGGGAAGCGGGATACACAGTAGGTTCATAGAATGGCAGATGTCCTAAACAGCACTCTGGCCTCAGAATCAGCCCTTAAGGCATTCGGATTTGGCTGAAGAGCCCATGAGAGTATTTTAGGCATGGAAAGCCAAGACACTCTGGCAAAAAAAAAAAAAAAAAAAAAAAAAAAAAAAAAACCACCTAAATGGAAGATCTCTGTGAGTGAGATCCCAGTAGAAAGAACGGGCCATCAAAGAAGGAGGTACCTTTCTCTGAAGGGAGGAGTGAACCTCCACTTTGACTATGACCTTGTGTGAATAAGATCGAAGTCGGTGAACTCAAAAGGCTTCCATAGCCTTGACAACTCATGACAAGAGCCTAGGGAGATTACGGTCGCCATAAACAAGAGTGTCAATTTGTTAAGTCAACAACAGGAGTCACTGTGCACTTACTCCTCATGTAGGATCTCTGTCCTTAATGTGTTGTTCAATGTGAATTAATGCTATAACCAGTACTCAAACAGTGTTTTACACTCTGTGTTTCTGTGTGGGTGCAAACTGTTGGAATCTTTACTTAATATATGCTAAATTGATCTTCTGTATATAAAGATAATTGAAAATGAATCTTGATGTGAATGGAATGGGAGAGGGAGCGGCAGTTGGGAAGGTTGTGGGCAGGAGAGAAGTTATGGGGGTGGGAAAAAGCCACTATAATCCATAAGCTGTACTTTGGAAATTTATATTTGCTAAATAAAAGTTTAAAAAAAGAAAAATACTCCCAGAAAGTAGCTTTGCCTATATTATCATCGTATTCCTCAAAGCTGGAACTACAGATAAGAAGATGGTAACACTTGAACAACAACAACAACAAAAAAGTTAGACTGGAATTCGAACTCTGGTACAAACATCTCTCTAATCATCCAGTTCTAACTTTTAGCATAAAAGTCTGTTGTACGTTTAAAATGGCACAATTACATCATTTTCTTTTATGCTTCAAACCTCTTGGAGACAAAACTGATAGGTTTTCTTGAAATATACGGGTGTAGACATTTCAAAATAAATTAAAAAACGGCTGCTTACTTGCAAAAAAATATATACACGCCGAACTCTCTGAAATGATGTTTAAAATTACTGAAAAAGAACTACAGGAAGCATCCGCCATTCCATCACCAGGGCATGCTTCTTGCAAATATGCAAGCCCCAGCAGGCTCCAGAAAGGTCCTCTTGTTTTAGACACATATACCATAGTATAGGATAGCATGTTCCTACTATATGTTTATACCGCACAGGATTTGAATACTATTCTGTATCCATGTTTGGCTCCACCTTTTCAAGCGTGAAACACACACTTTCAACGTCGCACTTTCCAACACCAATGATCAAATTATATCTCTGACTAAAACAGCAATGCCTCCTTAAGAGAATGATCTGAAGGGAATATGTCAAGTCCCACTATCAAATCCTCTCACCACACGCTGTGGCCCACTGCCCCAATGCCTCCTATCCAGCACTTCCATATAGGTTTGTGTATGGTTTTCTATCCAATTTTGTACCAGTGGGAATAGAATTGTCTTCTCTCCCAGCAGAGAGAAGGGTAGGTCACTAGATAGGTTGCTTGGTAAGTAGGCAGACGTTTGCGTGGAGAGATAGATGTAGAGGGAAGTGGAAATATTTACATAGACAGAAATGCAGAGCTAGATTGATGGCCACTGACCGAGGACTGATATAGCCAAGACAGATGCACTTATACACACAGATAAATTTACAGGTCCTATCTAGAAGACCACGTGAACGCACAGAAGGATATAAAATGTATATAGACTAAAAGAAAAGGATAACTGCATGCAGAGACTGAGAAAAACAGATGGATACAGATTAGATACAGAAGGATGCACACAGAAGCAGAGATATCTGATTATAATTGCATGCATGATAGTGAGCTGACAGGTATACAATAGAGGTAGGTGGATAGACACACAGTAGATAGAGAAGTAGGAGGGGCAGAGAGAGAATGGGGGAGAGAGAATGAAAGACGCAGAGAGAGAGAGAGAGAGAGAGAGAGAGAATGAGAGAGACAGAGAGACTCAGAGGTAGAAAACATGTATTTTTTGTGCCAACCAGGAACCCTGTGAAAGAAACAGAACGGCAACACCACCAAACCAAGATGTTGAAGTAACTCCACATTCCCTGGGGACCAGCGACTGGAAATGCATCCGGAATTGCAGGCTGCATCCAAACACCACCTGCCGAGTTAAAACAAAAGGAAGATACTATGAGTCTTGAGTGGGAACTGTGTAACATCTCAGTCAACTTCAGGGCACTAAGAATAAAATTCCCCAAAACAAGTGTTGATGATTTGGGGGCACAACTTGTGTTCTAGCCCATTAGCATTTTGCTCGAGGATCAAAGGGCCTATAATCAAATGGGCTTTTCTTTCTCCTGTCAACAGCCATGATGTAGGAAAAGTCATTGCGGAAGCTCCTAGCCCAGGTGGGCACTTCAAGCAATCTGGGGGAAAAGTTTCTGAAAAGCCAAAACCATCTCCCAACCCTCTGGAAGCTTTCTCCCAGTTGGGGTCATTGTGGAGGTGGCGCCCCACAGCATTGCTCGGGGGCAGGCGTCCTCTCATTCTCACCCCAACACTCCTCCCTGTGTGACGAGCTGTTCACCAGAGCTGCTTCTCAGCGGTCAGGGGTGCGACTTTAAACCTCCCTCAGCACACGCATTTCCCTGTGAGGACGAGCTGGCCGTGTGCCTCTCGGTGATAAAGGAGCACTCTGTAGAACCCCTTTGATGAAGAAAATGGATGCCTGCACCTTTCCATTGGCAGCAGAAAGCCGCAGAAGCGTACATATGAGTCTTTCTGTTTCGTTTTCTTTCTTAAGTTTTAAAGGTGTCACTGTGTTAGCGGGGTTTTGGAGACTGGGTGAGGATTTACATCTATACATTGTCCTTGAAGTTTGGCCACTAATCTAATATCATACTTTAATAGAGGTCACACTTTCCTGGAGAATGCTTTTTCTGTTTTTCTTTTTTGTGCATACAAGTGATCTGTCAATGGTAAGGATCACAAGCATCAGCATCCTGAACTGCCCTCAGTTTTTTCGTAGGAGGAAAAGAGAATTCGTTTTGACACCTTGCAAACCGTGAGCTACGACGTAAACAGACAGGCACCTTCACATTCAAGCGACGAGGGCACTGCCTCTCAAATTTCCTTGAACAACAAAGCAGCACCAGCAACCCTTCGGCAGGCACCTGCGACCCCCACCCCCATCGTCTACTACTCAGAGAAGGAATCGCAGGAGCGCCTGAGGCAAGGGCTGTGCAAACGTCCTGGTCTCTTATCCAGGCCTCTACTTCAAGACCAGCGTACAGACTCTCCCTTGCAAAGCACAGCCCCCTTGCACACAGTTCCCACTCAAAGGGGGGCTGTGCTTTGAAAGCAGACCCTGCTACCTGCCTCAGGGGAGACGAGACCTCCAGACCCCCATAGCTCCCATAAGCACGCACAGAGTACATTAGGCCTACGAAAGTAAGGGTCACCTCCTCGTTGCTGAGGATGAGAGCTCCGTAACCATTCACACCCTGGCCAGTGAATGAGGCGTGTCGTTTGGTTGGGGATCCACTGAGGAGCCCTCTGTCCTGCATGAGGACAGAGGGTTGTCGTGCCCACAAGGTGAGTCGGGTGCTGTGCACCCTGCAAACCCTATTGGGCAGATGCCAGGTGCTGTCCACGGGCCAAGGACCATGACTCTGGGCTCTAAGCCCACGATAGTGCGTTGCGTGTCCAATGGGAGGACTGAGGCAGAGCCTCGTGGGTGGGCACAGAGAAGACTCAGGTGAATTATGCAGCTTCTGGAAAACTGACACTCACCGGGAGGACAGTGCTACACGTACTTCCCTTAGCACAAGACAGACACAGAAACGCCAAAAAAGCATCCGGAGTGGTGAACAGAAACCTCACGATGTGGCTACACCACAGAGAGGAGCACGATCGACATGAGACATGAGGGTAGGCGCAACTTGTCAACTCTCGTGAAATATCAGGCAGAGGTCAGGCACGTGTGTGCATGTGCATGTCCATCTTACTGTATGAAGACTCGGGGGGCAGGGCCTGCAGAATCACACAGAGGTGAGCAAAAGGAAAGCAGGCTTGGCAAAGGCGTACCACAGAAACCAGGAACGGTGAGATTACACTTGACACTTTCTTGCAGGAATGTTTCATATTCCTGGCAAGACATGCTCATTATTAGAACTCGCAACCTGACACAGAGCAGCCATAGCCAACTGGAGGCCGAGAAGACAGAGGGGAAGCAACATTGGAAAATGATCCACAATAATGGAAAACACCACAAGGCACACTCCAGTCTGCCAGCACCCCATGGCTGTATGTGGCACTCATGGACACACGCGTGGCACATGGACACACAGAGGCACGACCGTACCTACCCATGTGGACAGCCATCAAGGGGGAAAACTGATGAAATGATCCCGAGGCCAGCACGGGGTGAGGCTGGAAAGAGAGGGCAACAAAGGGGGTCCGGTGTTGTGAGGGGCGGGTGCAGCCACGTCGGGAGAAAGGCGGGGAGGCACCGCAGCCAGCAAACCCATGGGCATGGAGGAGGAGACCCTAGGAGCGCGGGCCTGGACTTGAGGAAAGAGTCAGGCCCAGCTCCGTGAAGGCTCTGCAGGAGGCCACGGAAAGGGCTCATGATCCCCAAGACCCCTCCCAGCGATGACAGGGAGCTGTGAGCTGTGGACGGGGTAGTGGGATGGGAGAGGAGGGCCCGCTCGAAGCTGGGACCCTCAACCTCTCTGGAGAGTATACCAGCAATGATTCTGCAGGCACAGGTCTTTCTGTGGGCCACAGACAGAGCGCTGGGTGCCGAGGGCGGGGTGGGATGTCCACTACGGACTGCCTGTGTCCAGGGCAATCCCAGGCCGCTCGTCTCTGAAGAGTATAAATCGGAAGTAGCCCTTAGAGGACGGGAATCGAGGGTAAGGCACGTCCAGCTCACCTGCCTGCTGACCTCCTGCCCACAAGGAAGGCTCTGACTGGCGGACGCTCTCAGGGAATCTTAAGGAAGGGGAAGGTGGGGCCGGCAGGGTCAGAGTGTCAGAATCAGGGAGCTTCGCGTGGCAGTAGGGCCTGGAGATTGGCCGGGCCTAAACGGTTACTTGGTCAAATGGAACCCTGGTTGTGGTCCCCAAGAACCTGTTCTGGGGACCAAGAGGTCTTGCTTTCCCAGTGCAGCATCTGAGAAGGCAGAAGGCACCCACCCTTCATTGGAAACAGCCCACCAGGGCAAGAGGTGGAATGAAGCAGCAGCTATAAAATCCCAGGTGTTTCTCGATCTGATAGACCCAAAAGAGTTTTGCAAAAAATGGAAACGGTCTCCCAGACATTTATGTATTTATTTCATTTATTTCCAAAGATAGGCATTTTTCCCATCAGTGCTACATATGTGTGTGTGTGTGTGTGTGTGTGTGTGTGTGTGTGTACTGGCCTCATCTGCAGATCACTGAAGGGACAGAGAGTCCACAATCCCTCATACATGGCATGGGCCTGGCGTCGTGTGTCCCGGCAGAACCTGGATCCCTACTCTGTGCCTCTGGAGAGACCAGCGGCCCTATACACACACACACACAGACACACACACACACATAAGTAGGCACAACAACTTTGCTAAACAAGTATTTTAAAAGTTCATTGCCTAAGTGTTTTCTTTCCAAAACCACTTGTTTCAATTTATTATTGTACTTTTTTTCAAAAAGATCGATTTATTTGAAAGAGTTACAGAGAGAGGGAGAGACAGAGAGAGATTGATCTTCCATTCACTGGTTTGCTCACAGATGGCATAATTCTCAGGGCTGGGCCACGAGCTTCTTCCAGTACTCCCAGTGGTTGGAAGTGGCCCAAGCACTTAGGCCGTCTCTTCTGCTGCTTTCCTCAGGCCATTGACATGGAGCTGGGTCTGGAAGTAGAGCAGCCCAGAAGTGAACCAGCACCCGTGTGGGATGCAGGCCTCCCAGGCAGCAGCTTCACCCACTACGTCAAAACATCGGCTCCAAATCTTATTTCTTTCCCATAAGGTTTATTTTACTTATTTGAAAGGTGTAGTGACAGAGAGGGAGGGGCAGAAAAAGAGGTCTTCCATTGGCTGTGGTTCACTCCCCAAATGACCACAAATGCTGCTGGGGCTCAGCCAGGCTGAAGCCATGAGCTGGAACACCATGTGTGACTGTCACTCAAGTGGCAGGGTCTTAAGCATCAGGACATCTGCTGCTGCCTTCCCAGGGGCAGTAGCAAGAAGCTGGATCAGAAGCAGAGCAGCTGGGACACGAACCAGTGCTCCCAGATTGGATGGTAGCCTCCACAGGGCGGCTTAACCTGCCGTGCCACAAAGCGGGCCCCGACACACAGACTTTATGATGTTGGCCCGAGTTCTCTGATTCGGCAAAACCTGGCTCTCATTAACCGGCTGCCAGAGGCAGAGGTGTGGAGAAATGGGAGAAAGAGACAGAAAGTCCAGGAAGGCACAAAGTGTAATTTACTGAGGTGACTCAGGGGCAGAACCGGCGGCCAAGAGACATAAGATCTTCGCTCCACGAGGCAGGAGAGAAAGGATTTCCAAAGGCAAAGGAGGCTTACGGTGACCACGGTGCACCTGGACGTTCTCAGGAGGCAGTCATGCTCCAGGGCATCAGAGCAGAGCAGCAGGTTATCCTAACGGGTAACATCATGACCTCCAGGCTCACCTAAAGTGCGTGATGGTGGATATGACCGAGATGGCTGCAGCCATGTCAGGCTGGGTTCCCTACAAACTCCTATGTTTGCTACTTAAAAGCTGCTCACTGAAGAAAAATTCACGCAAGCTCAGATTTGCCCTTGGAAGTGTGCCATTCAGTGGCATTCAGTCACTTCAGAATCCTGGGACACCCTGACCTCCATCAATTCCCACCAGGTTCCCAGGAGTCCCACAGGAAATCTTGATTCCATCAAGCGGTCCTTTCTCATTCCCACCTCCCCCCAGTCCTTGAGTCCACCACACTGCTCTGCAACCTGACTGGACTACAAGAGTCAGGCTTCTGGGGCTGGTGCTGTGGCCCAGGAGCCTAATCCTCTGCCTGTGGTGCCGGCATTCCATATGGGTGCCAGTTTGTGTTCTGGCTGCTCCGCTTCCACTCCAGCTCTCTGCTAATCGCCTGGAAAAGCAGTGGAGGGTGGCCCAAGTCCTTGGGTCCCTGCTCACACATAAGAGACCTTGTGGAAGCTCCTGGCTCGTGGCTTCAGATCACCCCAGTTTGGCCACTGCTGGACATTTGGGCAGTCAATGCGCACATGGAAGACCTCTCTCTCTCTCTCTCTCTCTTTCTCTGTTTCTCCCTCTCACTGTCTGTAATTCTACCTCTCAAATAAATAAATAAAATCTTTTAAAAACAAGTCAGGCTTCCACGAATTTTCACAACCATACAGTGATAGAATCTTTGACCCTCAGTGTCTGCCTCCTTTCACTTCAAATGATTTCAAGATACATCCGATTGTTGTAACACATGTCCGGACATTCTGTCTCATTTGTGGCTGCATCACATTCCATGGTGCAGACAGGCCCTATTTATTTTTTGTTAAGAATTTTATTTATTTATTTATTTGAGAGGAAGAGTTACAGAGAGGGGAGGTCTTTCATCTGCTGGTTCACTTCCCAAATGACCACCAAAGGCCGCAGCTGGGCCGATCCAAAGCCACAACCTGGGAGCTTCCTCTGCTTCTCCCATGAGGGTGCAGGTGTCCAACCACTTGAGCCATCTTCTTTTTAAAAAAAAAAGATTTATTTTTATTTATTTGAAATACAGTTACAGAGAGAGGTAGAGACAGAGAGAGGGGTACTCCATTCGCTGGCTCACTCCCCAGATGGCTATAATGGCTGGAGCTGTGCTGATCCAAAGCCAGGAGCCAGGAGCTTCCTCCGGGTCTCTCACGCGGGTGCAGGGGCTGAAGGACTTGGGTCATCCCCCACTGCCTTCCCAGACCATAGCAGAGAGCTGGGTCCGAAGAGGAGCAGCTGGGGCTAGAACCTGGAGCCCATATGGAATGCTGGCGCCTCAGGCCAGGGCTTTAACTAGCTGCGCCACAGCACCGGCCCCAGGGCCATTTTCTACTTCTTTCTCAGGCACTAGCAGAGAGCTGGTTCAGAAGAGGGGCATCCAGGACACGAATCGGCACCCGTATGGAGGCCGCAGCCACAGGCAAAGGCTCAGCGCACTACACCACAGAGCTGGCCTACTGTATATGGGTTAATCTCTACACCAAATGGGGAAATGTTGGCATGTTTCCACTTGACCCTTGGGAAGTGCTTCTGTGAACATGCAGAAAAACTCACGGAGGGGGCCAGCGTGGTGGAATAGGGGGATAAACCATCACCTGCACTGGCATCCCACATGAGCAACGGTTTGAGTTCCAGCAGCTCCCCTCCCAATGCAGCTCCATGCTAATGTCCTGGGAAAGCAGCAGAGGATGGCCAAGTGCTTGGGCCCTTGCACCCACGTGGGAGACCGGGATGGAGTTCTTGGCACTTGGTTTCAGCCTGCTCTAGCCCTGGCTGTTGTGGCCATTTGGGTAGTGAGGCATCAGATGGAAGCGCTCTCTCCCTCCTTCCCTCCCTCCCTCCCCCCTCCCCCGCCATTCAAACAAATACACTTGAAAAAAATACCAGAAACACGTATTGGCTTGAACACCCCTTCATAACTTCTTTTGTACAAGCTTAGGCGTGGAAAGTGTTATGTTAATTTCATGCTTGATGTTTGGGGGAGCTACCAGACTGTCCTGTGCAGAAGTTGCCTCATTCTGAAGTCCCAGCAGCAATGCGTAAAGCTCACAACTTCACCACATCGTCATTTTCTTGTTTCCACAGGGAAAGGCATTAAGCGCTGAACTGTGGCTGACTTGCATGTCCCTGATGTGTAAAGATGTGAGCATGTTTTCTGTGCTCCTTACACCCTAGCTGATGCATGGACCAGCCTCTGCTTCTTGCTGGAACCACCCTTTCCATCCTCACTCAGCTGTCGAGCTCCTCCTCATACCTCAAGACCCATCACCAATACTTCTTCTGGTGAGAAATGCTCTAAAGGCCAGACACTCACCAGGAGTCCACTGAGACTAGGGACAAGGAAATGAAGCATGAACCATGCAGGCTGTCAAACGGCCTTGGCAAATCTTAACACCAACACTCTGGTAAGATCAGTGAGAAAGTGCTTTGTCATTAGCATGGGTCATTAGAGCGAGGAACTGGGCAATGAACTGACTGCAAGGCCAGCCATTCACAATGTGCTCTACTAGGCACGAGCATGGAGACAAGTCATGGAATCTCGTCGTTCCACGGGGAGTTATCTGTAGATCATCTGTTGGAGCACATGTTACCATCTCCTGATATTCCCAATAATCAGCTCTGTCAGTAGCTGCATGCCAACGTGACATAGAGATCAATCTCCAGAAACGGGTGTCACAAAATAGGCAAATGGGAGGTAATCTTGGGTGAAGGCCACCCTAGGAAACCACATTCAATCATGCAAAGACACAACGAACGGTCTGTAACGTAGGAGCAGATCCTGTCCTTGGATAAGAATTGGAAGATGTCAATTTGGCTTTCCTGCCAAACTTCAACATGTATGTGGGGAATGAGCCCACCTGAGACCAACCACCCACCAAAGGATCGCTTCAGATACATGAAGGCAGCAGAAAGCAAGGTGTGTGTTGAAACCCGGTCTCAAGAGTGGTGGCCAGCAGGTGGAAGCAGGTGGCACTCTTCACAAGTTACATTCCTTGTATCCCTAGGACGTGGAGATCCCTTCCCCCAGTTCCTCACTGGTTGAGCAAATTTGGAGGCACAATCTAAACACAATACAATGCCTAAACACAGGGCAGAGAGACAATGGAGGTTGGGTATTGCTGAGCACATAGTACAGAGGAAGGGGAGTTTACACTGCATTGCTAGCCAAATTTTTTAAAATAAAGATTTATTTATTTGAAAGGCAGAGTTACACGCAGAGAGAAGGAAAGGCAGAGGGATAGTTCTTCCATCTGCTGGTTCACTCCCCAATTGGCACAACACCCGGAATTGCGCCTATCCCAAGCCAGGAGCCAGGAGTTTCTTCAAGGTCTCCCACGTGGGTTCAGGGGCCCAAGGACTAGGGCCATCTTCTTCTGCTTTCCCAGGCCAAAGAATAGAGCTGGATCAGAAGTGGAGCAGCTGGGACTTGAACCGCCGCCTGTATGGAAAGCCAGCACTGCAGATGGCAGCTTTACCCACTATGCCACGCTTCTGGCGCCAACCCGGTCATATTTTTCTTCAGAGGCTGTTTTTTTTTTTTTTCTCCACTCTCTACCCGTCATGAGGAGAATGGGTGCCAGTGTGTATGGCAGTCCCACTGAACTTCTGAGTCCTCCATGACCCCCTTTTGCACTGTTGATGTAAAATGACTCCCATTGCCTGAATCGAGATTTTCTACCAGACTCAGTCTAAGTTTAACTTGTTCTAAGATTACTGTAATAACATCCCACACAGTGGCTGTTCTAAGAGGCAAAGTGAGAGAGATTTTCTATAAACACAAGCAAATATTCTAATCTCCCAATTTTAGGCACCTTGTGAAGTCTACCCCGATACCTTGGAATGGTCTCAATCTGGGGGCCTTTGCCCCAGCAGCCGATTTTCTTCTTATTATTATTTACCTTCCAACAAGTTACACAGCCTGCGCACATCTGTTTAGCGACAGTATAGATTCCCATACAGCCATGGTCTCTCAGTATTGTGCCACACAAGGCCTAGGGCCCCAATGGCTCCCTTTGAGTTATATGGCCATCAATTTCCTCTTCATTGGTTTACTGGTCACTTCTCTCCCGTTAAGGAGTAGTCATTTCCCTCATTAGGAGCCTCTACTAAAACTAACTCCTTTTTGTCGTTGGAGGATTGGGCTTCATACTATCGGAGTGGCTTGGGATCAAATAGTATAATTTAATCTTTTATTGATAAAGCCTATTGAGCAGCTTCATCAGCTAGCCTATTCCCAACAGCTTCAAGGGGGTTCCCTTTTTAGTGGCCATTTACATGGAACATTGTCATTTCAGCAGAGAGCAAATGACTCTCTAGGACCTGTGTAATCATTTCTCTGTGAATCAGTTCTTTCCCTTGCTATTGAAAAGCCCCCTTTCTGTCCACATTTTTCCAGAAGTGTGTACCACACCATAAGTATCCCGGAGGGGCACGCAAATATTCCCTTCCTGGCTCTCAAAAAGCTTTAGAGCCCAATTAAGCAGGTGCAACCCACCAGATGTCTGAGCAGGCCAGCTGTTGGGCAATCTGTCCCTTTCACATACTGAACAGCTATCACCATCAATGGCTGCACAAACACTGTGTCGTTTTTCCTCTATTCCTAGGGATGACCCATCCACAAACAGCCTCATTACCTCATGTAACAGGGTATCTCTAATAACCGGTCTAACTTTGTTTTCATATTCTACAATGTATAAACAGTCATGCTAGGTCTTGTTGGGTCAGTTTCTCCCCTCCATAGAAATCCGGGGTTTGTGTAGGCATCTCCTGCTAAGGTCACCTCTTAAGGCCCATGTGCACCCATGTGGGAGACCTGGAGGAAGCTCCTGGCTTCAGATAAGCGCAGCTCCATCCGCTGTGGCCAACTGGGGAGTGAACGAGCGGATGGAAGACATTTCTCTCTCTCTCTCTCTCTCTCTCTCTGCCTTTCCTTCTCTCTGTGTAACTCTTTCAAGAAAAATACATAAATCTTTAAGGAAAAAAGAAGAACTAGGTCACCTCTTTCCAAAAGGATGCTTTCATATTTTAGGATACTGGATATGTCAAGGAAATTTAACTTTTTGGCTTAAGATACTTCCGACCTGATGTGGGGTGCTCATCGTGAGTGCTCTCCGGAAAGTTAATTTTTGGCTTTCTTCCACCAGTAAGGCAGTGGCAGCCACTGCTTTCACATCCATCCACATTTCGGGCCATCCTTTAGAGACATGATCAAGTAGTTCAGATACAAAGGCCACACAGGCTGTCTTTTTCCTCCCCAACTCTGGGTAAGCACTCCAAGAGGTGTACCCTCATCTACTGTGACAAAGAGGTGAACAGGTTTTTCCAGCGAGGGAGGGGCTAGGATAGGGGCTGTCATCGGGGCCTGCTTGAATGCGTTTACTGTGTGACCCTCCTCTGTGGACCATTCTAAGGGTCAGAACTTTCCTCCAAAAGTTTGTAATAATGACTTTTTGTCCTTTGAGTGTAAGAATCAGCCCATAGTTGGCAATACCCTGTTAGGTCTAGCGGCTTTCTCAGCTTCCATTTGGTTTTAGGCAAGCAGAGGTGTACAATACCGATTTTCTCCTGGGATTGATTCAGCACTTCCCTTCACGATCAGATGCCCCAGATATTTTACTTCCTTTTCTACAAATTGAAGCTTATGCCTGGAAACACGTAGGCTCCTATCTGCCAAGAAGTTAAGTAGATCCCTGGTGGCTACTGACACCTCGATCCTAACATCAGGATGGTCATCTACATAGTCCAACAGCTAGAGCTCAGGTGCAGGGAGACACCAGCTTGCAAGGAATTGCTCCAATTTTTTTTCCAAAACATGACCAAATAAGTTGGATGTCTCAGTGAAACCTTAGGGTCATACGTCTATCTGTATTGCTGTTTTCTTCCTGTATGGGGATTTTCCTATTTAAAAGCAAAGAGGTCTGTACTCTCTTGAGTCTAGCGGGCAGGCCCAGAAAGTATACGTTAGAGCAACCACACTAAACCACTTGTGTTCATGAGGAATTTTACTGAGGGAGGTGTAAGGATTTGGCACCACGATGTTCATAGCGTGCAAACCCTGTACTAATCTATAAGACCCATTGTATCTTTACCTGAAGAACTGGAGTGTTATATGGGGACAACTCAGAGTTCTAACAGTCCGTCTTTAATGAAAACCTCTACTGTGGGTTGTAGCCCTTTCTTCCTTCATTGGAAAGAGGGTATTGTCTTTTATGAACTATCTCCTTTGGTACTGGAGTTTAATTTTCAGAGGTGTAATTTTTAACTATCTTTCCCACCTCCTCCCCCCCAACATTTCCCCTTTCATCGGTACTTAGGGGTCAATGGGTTTTTCTTCCCTTTCTCTAAGGAAATCTATCAGGATTCGTAGCTGTCCATAATCCACTCTGAGGCCCAGTCCTAATTTAGCAGTTAGATCTGCGCTGAGCAGGTTAGTTCCCACCTCTGGAACATATAGGAAGGTAACTTCAATTTCTCCTGACCTTATTTGAACTTCTGGTTTTTTTTTTTTAATACTGGGACTTGAAATACTCCCCTTTTTTTCACCAGACACTGTAATTTTTTGGGATAAGTTTGTGCCCTTTGGTTGACAAGCAAGGAAGGATCAGGCTGAAACCCACCAGGAATATTAAGTCTTCCCCTTGAAGTCCCACTTTTAAATTTACCAAGGGTTTCAGGTGAGACCTGTGATAAAGGAACCCCTGACCTCCCCCCTCCCCCACCTTGGTTCTCATCTAAGTTCATGATGGAATCATCTTTTTCTAACTCGGGACAATTCCTTTTTTTAAAACTTTTATTTAATAAATATAAATTTCCAAAATACAACGTTTGGATTATAGCGGCATTTTCCCCCCATAACCACCCTCCCACCCACAAGCATCCCATCTCCCACTCCCTCTCCCATCCCATTCTTCATCAAGATTCATTTTCAATTATCTTTATGTACAGAAGATCAATTTAGTATATACTAAGTAAAGATTTCAACAGTTTGCACCCACACAGAAACACAAAGTATAAAGTACTGTTTGAGTACTAGTTATACCGTTAATTCACATAGTACAACACATTAAGGACAGAGATCCTACATGGGGAGTAAGTGCACAGTGACTCCTGTTGTTGATTTAACGACTGACACTCTTATTTATGACGTCAGTAATCACCTGAAGCTCTTGTCATGAGCTGCCAAGGCTACAGAAGCCTCCTGAGTTTGCCAACTCCAATCTTATTTAGACAAGGCCATAGTCAAAGTGGAAGCTCTCTCCTCCCTTCAGAGAAAGGTACCTCCTTCTTTGATGGCCCGTTCTTTCTGCTGGGATCTCACTCACAGAGATCTTTCATTTAGGTTTTTTTTTTTTTTTTTTTTTGGCCAGTGTCTTGGCTTTCCATGCCTAAAATACTCTCGTGGGCTTTTCAGCCAGATCCAAATGCCTTAAGGGCTGATTCTGAGGCCAGAGTGCTGTTTAGGACATCTGCCATTCTATGAACGTGCTGTGTATCCTGCTTCCCATGTTGGATCGTTCTCTCTTTTCATCAGTATTAGCAGGCACTAGTCTTGTTTATGTGATCCCTCTGACACTTAATCCTATCATTATGATCAATTATGAACTGAAACTGATCACTTTGACTAGTGAGATGGCATTGGTACATGCCACCTTGATGGGATTGAATTGGAATCCCCTGGCACATTTCTAAATCTACCATTAGGGTAAATCCGATTGAGCATGTGCCGAACTGTGCATTTCCTCCCTCTCTTATTCCCACTCTTATATTTCACGGGATCATTTTCAGTTAATTTTTTTTGACAGGCGGAGTGGACAGTGAAAGAGAGAGACACAGAGAGAGGTCTTCCTTTGCCGTTGGTTCACCCTCCAATGGCCGCCGCGGCCGGCGCGTTGCGGCCGGCGCACCGCACTGATCCGAAGTCAGGAGCCAGGTGCTTCTCCTGGTCTCCCACGCGGGTGCAGGGCCCATGGGCTTGGGCCATCCTCCACTGCATAGCCGGGCCACAGCAGAGAGCTGGCCTGGAAGAGGGGCAACCGGGACAGAATCCGGCACCCCAACCGGGACTAGAACCTGGTGTGCCGGCGCCACAGGCAGAGGATTAGCCTGTTGAGCTACGGCGCCAGCCTTTCAGTTAAATTTAAACACCTACGAATAATCGTGTGTTAATGAAAGAGTTCAACCAATGGTACTAAGTAGAACAAACAAATACTAAAAGGAAGAAAATAGTAAGTTGTTGCTCGACAATCAGGACAAGGGCTTTTCAAGCCATTATTTCTCATAGTTTCTATTTCACTTCAACAGGTTTCCTTTTAGGTGCTCTGTTAGTTGTCACCGATCAGGGAGAACATATGATATTGGGACAATTCCTTTTGAAATGTACTAGCTCTACACCATTGTAGCACCTAGCTGCTCTAGAGTGTATTCATCAGTTCTAGCAGCTACTCCTCCATTCTTTATAGCATGCTGGCCACGGTGAGCTTCCATTACCCTATGAGGACCTTTTCTCAAGTCTCTTGTCCACTGTGCCTTCCACTGTAAATATCATGCCTTTTGCCTCTTGGTTTTGATTTCCTCCTCCCTGATTACAAAGACTTTTTGAGCTTCCCTCAGTAATGCTTCAGTTGATTCTTCATTCCAATCATCTCCTGGCTCTCCTTCCCTCACTGGTTGCTCCTCTCAGACTCTATTTTGAGGTGTATAGGAGGTAAGGGATCTCAGGATTTAGTCCTGGAGTCCCTTTCCTTACCTTTTATAGAAGAAACTTGGGAGTGGAGGCTAACAGAATGGAACTTGGGTTTCTCATCGAGCAGAGAGAATAATCTCTCTGCTCCTGGGAAGACGAGGCTCGACCGTGTACATGCAAAACTAGAGGCTGGCATACCCAGCCCTCGTCTGAACCAGATTTAGGGCAGAACACTGGAAGCCTTAACATTGGATGTGCTGGCCAAATGCAACAGCAGTATTTAACCATCTTCTTATTTTTGCCTCTGGTCCAAGGGGTATCCCTTCAGAATCCAAACATCCTCCACAAAGGACTTTCTTGGGGGACTGCTGAAGAGAGCTTTCTGTGCTCTCTCTTCCATAGCTCTAGAAATTAGTTTCTTGTTTTGGGCTTGGCACAGTCAATCCACACAATGTGGATGTGTACTGTGTGTGGAGGTCCCTTTGAAAGCCTTCTGATGTGCTCACCCCCCACCCTTTCAGACATATCTCACACACCCTGAGATTTGTGCTTGCTTCTCAGCTACATTCTAGGGACACACATTTGACCCAGAAAATGCCCTACCACCAGGACATTACTTATAAAGTACAATTTTTCCTACCTTGTTTCTACATATGGAGTGAGCTGGTGGCCCATAGTGCTTGCTTTCATTTCTCCCAGTGTGTCTGTTGCTTTGCCTTTGGCCAATCAGCCTCGAATTTGTCTACAGCTTCCACGGGGATTGAGAACCCAGGCAGAGCAGGCTGCCCAAAACTGGGTGGGACATGTCTCTCCACCCTCTCGGAGCCCCAACTCCACGTAGGCACAGATTCCAGATGAGCCCCCACGTTGTGGGTCATGAAGCTACCTGAGACCACATACCCACCAAAGGATGGCCTCAGACACAGGAAGGAAGCAGAAAGCAGGGCGGTTATTGAAATCTTATCTATGTTGGCCACTGTGGGCTAACCACTGGCATCGGTCACATTGGAAGAGAGGACGTGAGGGTGGGATTACCCCAACAGGAGTGACCATAGCCTCTCCCCTGCTGACAACGGAGGAGATCTACCATGCCCAACTTGGTGTCACCCTGAATTCTTGCACCACCCTTCAGCATTGTACAGTGCTCCCTGAAAGAGCAGATACCCCACTAAATCACAGAGGCATAGCTCCAAGTTAAAATCCACCAGGAGAGTAAATCCAACAAGTATGTCCACAAATGCATCATAACAATCCCCAGAAATGCAAGGAACAAGAACAAGGAAGACAGCATGACTCCCACAAAGTAATGTGACAACACTTCAATATTAGGAATCTGAAGACGGCTTGATGAAATGCCTGAACAGAAATTAAAAGAAGGATCATAGGACTAGTGAGAAGAAAATCAATGAGAAGAAATCCATGTATGACATGGTTGAAAAATTTTCCCTTGGGATAGAGCGTCCAAAGGGGGCACAAAATGAAATAGTTGGAATGAAAAAATTCAGTATTTCATATAAAATAGATGTGGAAAGCCTTAACAACAGAATTGGTGAGGCAGAAGAAAGAACATCTGAGTTAAAGACACACTTTTAGAAATATATGTCAGAAGGAAGAGGAGGAAGAGCAGAGGGAAGAGAAGGAGAAGAAGAAGTTAGGAAAATTGAAAACAGTGTTTGAGATTTATGGGATACCATCAAGCAACCCAACATATGGGTCTTAGGAGTTCCTGGAGGTGTGAAGAGAGAGAATGGATTAGAAGGCCTATTCCATGAAAGAATAACAGAAAACTTCCCAAATTTGGTTAAAGTAAGGGACATCCAAGTACATGAAGCACACAGAACTCCTAATAGACATGAGCAGAAAAAAATGTTCACCATGGCCCATTGTAGTCGAACTTTCAACAGTAAAGCATAAAGAAAAGATTCTGAAATGTGCATGAGGGAAGCAACAGATTACCTTCAAAGGATCTCCAATTAGACTGACAGCTGATTTCTGATCAGAAACCCTGTAGACTAGGACAGAGAATGGAGAGACACAGTCCAAATCTAAGGGAAAAAAACTGTCAACCCAGAATACTGTACCCTGCGACACCCTCATTTATGAAGGAAGGCGAAACAAAGACTTTCTGTAACAAACAGAAATTCAAAGAACACGTCACTACTCGTCCTGCCTTACATAAGATGCTTAAGGATGTGCTACACGCAAAAACACAGAACTACAGTCATCACTGTGAAAGAAGGTGAAAGCAGAAAAATCTCCTAGCAAAAGCAGAAAGAAAGCCGAGGCAAACAATAGGGATATTTATGGGAAAATGGCAAGGCCAAGTCACTACTTATCAATGGTAAACTTGAAAGTGAACAGCCTAAATTCCCCAATTAGAAGATACAGACTGGCTGAATGGATTCAAAAACAAGACCCATCTATGTGTTGCCCATAAGAAACACATCTCACCAACAAAGACACAGGTAGACAGAAAGTAAGGCATGGAAAATATATCCCATGGTAAGGGAAAGCAAAAACGAGCATGAGCAGTCAACCTCACATCAGACACAATAGACTTAACACAAAAACTGTTAAAAGAGACAAGTGTACTATGTAATGATTAAGGGGTCACTTCAACAGGAAGATGTGACTATAATAAGTGTATATGCACCCAATGCCAGGGCACCTGGCTATTTAAAGAAAATGTTAATGGATCTAAAGAGAGACATAGACTCCAATACAAGAGTAATCAGGGACTTAAACGCCCCACTTTCCTCAATGGGCAGATCAACTAGATTAAAAAAAAACCTGGAAATCATACCACGTATCATCTCTGACCACAGTGGAATGAAGCTGGAAATGAACGACTTAAGAATCTCTAAAAAATACGCAAATGTATGGAGACGGAACAACAACCTGCTGAATGAAGAGTGGGTCGTAGAAGGCATCAAAAGGGAAACAAAACTATTCCTGAGAATGAATGAAGATGCAAATGCCACGTATCAAAGTTTACAGGATACAGAAAAAGCGGTGTTAAGAGGGAAATTTACAGCAATTATTGCCTACATCAAGAAATTGTAAAGGTATCAAAAAATGAGCTGTCAGTGAGTCTCAAAGACCTAGAAAAACAACAAACCAAACCCAACATTAGTAGGAGGAAACAAGTAATTAAACGTCAAAAAGAAATAAACAAAATTAAAACAAACAAAAAAAAACCAATAGCTATGACATGGATACATCCCAGATGTCCTTTAACTGATGACTGGATAAGGAAATTGTGGTGTGTGTGTGTGTGCGCGTTTGTGTGTGTGTGCGCGTGTGTGTGCGTGCGTGCGTGTTTTTATTATGGAATACTATCCAGCTATAAAAATGAGTTGAATCCCGTCTCTTGCAACAAAATGTATGCAGTTGGAGATCCTTATGCTTAGTGCAGTGAGATAAGCCAGTCCCCAAAAGACCAATACCATACTTGAAATTTATCCACCTTACAAAATTAAAAAGAAAATACCACCTGGAGACCCTCTTTAAAATGCTGGTCTCACATCTGCACCAACAGGGTTAAATGGGTAAACCTTGGGTCGAGCAAAGGATCCTGAATGTTGATATCTCCCTTCCCCGTCTGCAAACCTTGTTTTCAGAAACTCTGATGTAAATGGTAAAGGTGGCAATGGGCATATACGAACATGTTGAGAGAAACAGTGAGTTGTACAGCGAGGAGAGAACTGAGCCAAACGGAGTCCCATGAAACTCTCAGCATGTCAGGGCCACTTGGGAGGTGGGGTTAACCAAGATACTGACAGACTCACAGAGTGCAAAGAGGAGCGCAGAAGCAACACGTAGTTATGGAGGACAAAGGAGACAGGAGGAAAGCAACGAGAAGAAGTACAGTAGTCAACTGTGTTGACCACTGCTGGGAATCAGTAAAGGGGGGGCCAGAGTACGTTCATCTGGTATAGCCCCATGGAGGTCACCAGTGACTTCAGGATGGATACAGGATGGGTAAAATTAGCCTAAGTTTGTTGAGGTTCCTCAGTTTTCAAAGAGATGTATTTATTTTATTGGAAAGTCAGAGTTACACAGAGAGAGAAGGAGAGGTAGAAAGAGAGAGCGAGAAAGAGAAAGAGAGAGAGGTCAAGAGAGAGAGAGAGAGAGAGAGAGAGAGGTCTCCCATCTACTGGTTCACACCCAATTGGCCACAATGGTCAGAACTGTGCCGATCCGAAGCCAGGAGCCAGGAGCTGCTTCTGGGTCTGCAACGCGGGTGCAGGGATCAAGGACTTGGTCCATTCTCTACTGCTTTCCCAGGCCACAGCACAGAGCTGGATCGGAAGTGGAGCCGCTGGGACTTGAACCAGTGCCCACGTGGGATGCCCGCACCACACAGGCCGTGGCTTTACTTGGTATGCCACAGCACCTACTCCAAGGTTCCTCATTTTTTAAAATGATTTATTTATCCTATTTGAAATCCGTTTTGAAATCTATTTGAAAGTCTATTAGAAATCTATTTGAGTTACACACAGAGAGAAGGAGACACAGAGAAAGAGAGAGGTCTTGCATCTACTGCTTCACTCCCCATCTGGCCACACTGGTCGAAACTCCTCTGATCCGAAGCCAGGAACCTGGCGCTTCTTCCGGGTCTCCCTCATGGGTGCATGGGCCCAAGGACTTGGGCCATCTTCTACTGTCTTCCCAGGTCATATCAGAGAGATGATCAGAAGTAGAGAAACTGGGACTTGAATATCACGCCCATGTGGGATGCAGGCACTGCCGGCAGCAGCTTTACTCACTATGCCAAAGTGCTGGACCTAAAGGATGCTTTCTCTGACATACCGTTATTCCCAGAATCCCGGTTTCCACTTACATTTGAGTGGACTGATTCATCTCCCAATGTAACTGAGTAGTATACTTGGGATAGTCCTTTCTCAAGGCTTTAGAGATAGTCCTCACTTGTTTGGTAATGCTCTTGCAAAGGAACGCAGGGAACTCCAACTGACGACCGAAGCCATTCTCCAAAACGCAGATGACATTCGCACTTGCAGGTCCACCCACGAGGACTCAGATAAAAGTAAAACCTAGATCTTAAACTCCTTAGGGAGACAATGACACGTTTCCCCAACCAAAGCTCAGATTTCCAAACAAGAATTAAACTGCTTAGGACATATTATGAGCCCAGGAAGACGTGCTCTTTCACTGAAGGTTCAGGAAGGTACTGTGCATGGAGCCACCAAAGATAAACAGCTAAGGACGTTCCAGGGAATGGGGGTGGGGGGTGGATTTTGTAGGATATGGATTCTAGGATTTGGTTGACAGCCAAATCTATCTAGGAGACTATTTAAATGGTCCTGACACAGACACTCTTCACTGGGCAGAGGAGCAACCAGTGGGTTTTCCGGAAGGGATTCAAGAACTTGTAGGCACTAGGAATAAATATCTCGGACAAGTGGGTCTCTCTCTTTGCGCAGAGAAACGGGGAATAGCGTTGGGTGCACTCACTCGGAGGCTGAGTCCACTTTTGTGGCCAGTGACCTACTTTTCTAAGTAACCAGATCGGGTGTCGTCAGTATGGCCTGCATGCCTAAGGGCAGTCACTGCCACAGCACTTCTAGCTAATTAAGGTCTTTATGAACTCTGGCAAAGCTCTGATCTCCCTACTCAAATAATGAAAAATCCTGATAGATGCACACAGCTTGGAATACCCCGTATCTTAACTGCCTATTGCCTGTGGCAACCTAACCCAGACTTCAGGCCAGATTTTACACCAAATCCTCAAGTCTCAGAATGCCCTTCCTAAGGTAGTCATGAACCACTGACTAGCACAAGAATACATACTGGTACAACAAAGTGGAGCACGTGCAGTGATTAATGGGCTGTGTCACATTTACGCCAACAGAAACCTCAGAATCACGGTCTGATCTATTGTCCATTGACCTGCTCAGGATGAGAACAGCACCTAAGGCTGCCCTTAAACTGAGCACGTTTGAAACGCTACATTGAAGACCCTTTTCAATTCTGAGGTTCTCTTTGATCCCAGTACTCAGAAAAAGCATGTTGCCAAAGTAGGACAGGCACTAGAGGCTCTGAAAGAGTATGGGAACAGAAACTACCCCGGGACAAGTCCCCAAAAGTCACAAGCTGCCAAGCTCCCCAGGAGTGCTCATTCTGTTAAAAACTTGGAAGGGATGAACCACTTCTGACCAAATTACAGCCTACACGGAAGGGACCTTCCAAGGCGCTACTCAGCGCTCCCACTGCAGTTAAGATACAGGGTATTCCAAGCTGGGTACATCTGTCAGGATTTAACCTTTTACTTGTTGAATCTTCGTAAGTGTACATAAGATAAGCCTTCCTACCCTTGTGGGCCAACTGAAGACCTCAACTACTCTTCAAAAAGTTAAAGCATACGTAAAATCATTTCGTTTGGTCACCTCAAGGCCAGTGCACACTGTGGGAGACACGTCTTTCCTCCATCTTCTCATTTCTTTGTTACAGGCAGGAAAACTCCCTGGTGTGCTCGTCTCACAAGAGGAGATCCAGCTGTGTCTCATGAAGCTGCTTTCAAAAACTGTCTATTGCCTGTGGCGACCTAGCCCAGACTTCAGGCCAGATTTTACACCAAATACTCAAGTCTCAGAATGCTATACCTAAGGTATCGTGGACAACTGACTAGCCCTAGAATACATACTGGTACAACAAAGTGGAACGTGTGCGGTGATTAATGGACTGTGTCACATTTACTCTAAGGGCAGTCTGTTTACTGAGAGAGACAATTGAAAAACTTTACCACCAGGCTTGGTTCCATACTTTGGGTAAGGAAAGCCTATTAGTCCCCACTATTTGGGAAACAATAAATGCTCCCTTTCTTAAGAGGATCCCACCTATGGTCTGTCTTTCCAATTATGCTCGTGCTGAGTGACCAAAGTAATGATGACCATGCAGGGGCCACACCACTGGCACAAGCAGACAGAGATCTTCTGCCTCTTCACATAGACGCACTAGATTAGACAGGCAAGATTTCCACTCCCAGGATACGAAAGGTCCATGACCCCGACCAGTACAAAGTAACTCTAGAAGATGGATCATCATTCTTCAGCATCCCCTCAAGATCAAGGGACAGAATTCTCCAAGGGGAGGGAGGAGATGGCATGATGTAACTAGGCAGTTATTCGACGTTTAGGCGAGCTGTAACTCTTGTACCCTTGCAAAGCAGTGTCTGTCTCTTGAACTGGCAGCTTGATACGCTCACCCTCCCAGGGCGCACCTGTGGCATCCTCCACCGGGGTGCACGCTAAGACTCCACCTCATCTGTGTACCTGATGGGGGGTACCACACTGCACCTCAGAAACAAGTGGCAGAGGGGGAGGAGGCAGCATGGGGGGCGGTGGGGGGGGGCAGGAGGCAGAAGGAGTAGGAGAGAGGCCAAAGGGGGGCGGAACAAGGAGGGGGGCTGGTGAGGGAGGCATGGGGAGGCAGTGGGAGGTGGGTGCGGGGGTAGTCGTGGGAGAGCGGGTAAGCCGTGGTTGAAAAGGGGAAGGGGGCAGGCGGGTGCGGGAGGGGTGGCTGGGGCTGGATGGAGGAAAGCCCGTGGCTGAGCAACTATGCTCAGAGGTGTGGCTCTTGTTTCCCCCCTTAGTTGCCGCAGACCATGGTTAGGAGGTGGGGGAGCAAGGTGGAGCAAGCAGGGAGTGGGCCAACGGGAGGAAGTCCTAGGTGCAGGAGCAGGCAAGGGGAGGTGCGGGGGAGGCAGGGTAGGAAGGGAGAAGGGTGGCGGGTGAGGGGAGTCCTGGGGTGCAGGCAGTCCTGCGGGGAGGGCGGGTGGAAAGGCTGGTGGGAGGAAAGATGGAGGGACGGCCAGAAGGACTGGCAGGAGGAAAGACGGGGCAGGCGGAGGGTGGAAAGTGCTGATGGGAAGAATGGGGGTGGGGGGGGGCAGAATGGAGGGCCGGAGGAAAGATGCGAGGTTGGGAAGTGCCGGCGGAGGGACTGAGGACAGATGAGAGGCGGTGGGGGGTATGGGAAGGGCTGGCGGTAGGAGGGGAGGCTCGCTTTCTACAGCTGAACACGCTCAGGTGGCCGCTCTTGTTTTCTTCGCCTTTCACCACAGGCCACCCAACAAAGTACACTTTCTCCCGTTCTAGGGCAATACTTTGGCCCGCTCATGACGGGTTTTTCTGTGAGGGGTGATGCACAATCACAAGACGATGGGTATTTATTCCTCGACCGCTAAATAAATACGCCATTCGTATCTGCGCACGTTACCACTCTCTGGTTAGTATTTGCGCACGTCTCTAGTCTCCCCTAAGTATTTTTAGCTTGGCAGGAGACATGACCCCCAGGAACCCCGTTCAGAGATGAATATAATCGTTGCCCACCTCAAAAGGATGGAGTAGGAACAGGAATGGGCCGCTGTCCGTGGCGCTGGGTTAGGCACGGTGTCCGCGGCAGGCCACGAGGCCGGCATTGCCGCGCCATCGTCCAGGAACAGGAAGTGCCGGAAAACGACGGCAGCGTCAGAACGCCAAGCGTCACCCCCTCGTGCAGAGGGGGTTTCCGCGAGGCAGAAGGGGCGTGGCTCCGCAGGGACGGCCTTGCGCAGGCGTTGTGCTGACCAATCAGCACGCAGCCCGCCCAGAGCCAACCCTGTGTGAGAGGAACTCATTGCGGAGGGGGTCGCCGTTGATCTTGCTGTCTTCAGTGCCTGTGAGACCCCTGGGGAGGCGGCAGCAGCAAGTGACTGGGGTGGGCGGTGCTCTGCGGCCATTTGGGGACCTGGATTGGCTTCCCGGGTGGGGCCGGACCGGCAGATGTCTGGGGGTACATCCTCCCGTTGGCGTTGTGTTTTGTCGGGGCCTGAGGGAGACCCTGAGGGAGGGCGAGCAGTGACTTGAAAGGCCGAGTTCGGGGTTGGGGTTGGGGTTGGGGTTGGGGTTGGGGCTGGGGCCCAGGCTTGCGCCAGGCGGCTTCCAGGCACGGGTTGGACCACTCCTGAGGTCCTTGGAGGGTGGTGTCGGAGGCGTTGGGCGGGGGGGGGAGCTGTGGGTCTGTGGACCCGGGGTGAGGCAGGGATGTCTGTGCGTGTCCCTACTGCTCTGCCAACGGTCAGGGCCTGCCATTCGGGTCACCAGAAGGCCTCCTGGGGGTGGGGGCTGCCTATGGCGCGTCAGCAGGCCCCAGTGCTGGAGCCGGGATCTTTCCATGGGAAGAGGGCGGCACAGGGGACTGCGGGTAGGTGTGAAGCGTGGGAGTGGCGGTCCCCTGCCCAGTCCTGCCCAACCCTGCCTGTGCCTCCCTCCCTGCCCGCAGCAGGAGGCTGGAGGTTCGCCAGGCGGTGGTGCCGTTGGCCTCCATGACGCGGCATCCGTGGCACGGCCCCCAACTCCTGTCCCCTGCCCCCATGCCTTTAGCCCGGGAGCCTTCACTCGCACGTGGAAGCATGCAGCCCGCCATGGCGCCCGAGAGCAGGAAGCGCTTCCGGGAAGCTTCAGCGACCCGAAGCAAACCCTCCCATCTGGAAGCCTGGAACTTGCGGCACCAAGGTAAAGGGTGGGCGGGGCCGGGGCCCAGCTTCTCTTATGGATGTGCCCTTCCCAGGGGAGGGCGGGGCTCATCTCTGGCACGTGGCACACTGGGCGGCCCCGGTCCCCGGGTCTTGCCTTTGGCCTCCACCGCGTGGCAGACGCGCCAAGCCCGGAGTCTGAAAAATGGCTTTGCAGACTTGGCAGTTCCCTCTTGAGGCTTCCACCACATGGCAGGGTGCCAGTGGCTTCCCACGGCCGCTGTCCTGGCCCTGCGCGTCCTTACTTCCCACGTGTCTGACGTGCAGCGCAGAGCTTTCTGAGCGCCAGACCCCGATGGCCTGGGACAAAGGCCAACGTAACCTGGTCTTGGGCCCTGGCCCGATTCCAGCGTCCTGCACCTGAGGAATGCCCCTGGCAGGTCTGCCTTCAGAGGGGTTGCTGGCCAAGAGGCTGAGAATCACACCCCACCCTGAGAGTGACGGTTCTCCCTGAGAAATGTTCCGCGTTGGCTACACCTTTAACCAAGTGTGTTTCTCCTCATTTCAACGCAGCCGGCAATCCAGGAATTGATCCCCACGGGAACAGCTCTGCTTCTGCTGGAGCAGCTGCGCTGGAAGTGGAAGTGGGGTAATGTGTTTAAAGTGTGTTTTGCCCGCCACCTAAGCTACATTGAGAACAGTGACCTTTGGCCCCACTAATAACTATTCCGTAGGAAACACGTGGCATGAGAGGTCTTCCAAATCACCTGCCATTTTATCTAGCTTTGTTTTAAATCTCTGATGTGGCTTTTCCACAGGGATGACGCCCAGAAGGTGTCACGAGGACGTACAGGTATGCTTTCTCAGCTATTTGCCCTTGCAAACAACCAACCTAAACCATAAAAAGCATTATAGTAGACAGCATTGCACGCTGGACTACAGGACTGGTCTCCTCGTATGTAGGATTCTGTGTCAGTGTCGTGAGTGATTCAGCTTCACAGGTTTCCTTACTTAGCTTTTTAGATTGTTGATGCGGAAAGCAAGAACGCTGCTGACGGTCTTCTGATGATAAGAGTAAGAGTGACCCTGTTGCTTTGTCCAGGTAGAAATGTCATGCATTCAAAGACAGTGGGGGGTGGGGGGAGTGATCCCCTTTTAGCACATATACAGTATGCGCTATGTTAATTTCTCATGCCAGTTCTTCATGCTACTAATATAGTTAATGTTTTTTACAGATATCTGATGTTTTCTTTGGAGTAGCCTACAAATTGCGTCCTCTGGAACACAGTTTTACTGTCAACAAACTGAGTATTAGAGATTTCAGATAATTTTTCTAGCTATTGAGGAGGTGCAGTTGGATCCAAACAGTCATAAATTTTGTAGTGCCGTGTGAAATGTCTGTTACGCTAGCTGTCTGAGAGGACCACACTGGTAAAAACGTGTAAATTGCTGGCTCTTCGCCAAGAGCCTTTAGCGAGAGGACCCTTAGCAAAGAATCCCAACCAATTTTGGACACCTGTGTAGAGATAACTCACCTGTGCAAGTATGCTTTGAGCGCTCTGTTCTTTTGGTGTGGACAAAGCTGTTCTTCTAGGAGTCGCTCAAGAGATGGATTGGTATGGATGGGTAGAGTAAGTTTAGAATATTTTTATGGCCCTGCAGATCCCTTGTGAGTAACGGAAAATAACTCAGTAGATTCCCGAGGGAAAATCCGATGCTTACTGAAGCATTACGTGTAGTTTGAGAATTTTTAGAAACACAGTAATAGTGGATACCAATGTGTTCTTCAAAGCTCGGGGACAGTCTCTACCCTTGAACCTATTTATTTGCTGAACGTGGAACTTGCATGCCCACAGGCATTGCCTCTCTCGGTCAACTTCAGCTAAAAGAATCATTTACCTGGTGGTTTCAAAGCAATCTTACTGTGTGTTGAACTATTTTTCTATCATTTTGATGGAGCTGCTAAGCATAAAATGCTTGGTGTGTGTTATCCATTTAGCGCTAACTATATTCTGCATAATGGTGTCCTTTGAACTTGAGGGTACCTCATAAGTGTAAACAATTTGATCTTTTTAACCAAGTTCTCATGAACTTGAAGTCGTGTTTTGAGACTCTTTGTACGTATTTTCACAAGCGGGAACTATTTTCGTGATTAGTCCTTCTTTCTCGTCCCTAAATTAAAAGTTGATCCATCCGTAAACAACTAGAGTTGGAATACTAGCATTGCCCCGTACGTGTTCACAGAAGATGAGTAAATCTTGCTTTTCGGAACGGTGTCCGTATTAGGATTTGTAGATGTCTTTCCAATACTGCTGAGCCAACGTCTCCCATGTTGATTTGGATATATGGGTACAGAGTACTTTTCCACATTAAGTTTCAGTGAGTATTTATCTTCCATGTAGCTGACGTTCAGTTGGCCCTTCCGGCAAAGAGAAGAAGGCGCACAGTGAATGCAGATAATTCTCCCAACGCTACCAAGGAGAAATTTGAGCAGATCTTGAAAGTGCAAAAAGAGCAATGGTAATGCGCTAGACTCCTTTGAATCGTAACATTTCTGTCATTTCTCTCTCTTTTAAGATTCATTTATTTGTTTGAAAGTCAGAGTTACGCAGGGAGAGAAGGGGAGGCAAAGAAGAGAGGGGCCTTCCATCCGCTGGTTCACTCGCCAGATGGCCACGACGGCTGGAGCTGTGCCCATCCAAAACCACGAGCCAGGAGCTTCTTTGGGGTCTCCCACGCGGGTGCAGGGGCCCAATGACTCGGGCTGTCTTCCACTGCTTTCCCAGCCCAGGCCATAGCAGAGAGCTGGATTGGAAGCAGAGCAGCCGGGACTCGAACCGGCACCCATATGGGCCGCCAGTACTGCAAGTGGCGGCTTTATCCACCACGCCACAGCGCCGGCCCCTCTATCGTTTCTGAAGCGTTTATTGGTGCAGGGAACTTTACACAATCTTCTATTCATTGGTGACTCCCGGGAAAAGGCTATTTCCCCTCAGTTTTACTTTAGGTAGATAAGTTTCCTAACTTCTGTGTACATCACACACATGCACACGCATCAGAAACACACACGTGCACGCACACACGACTTAGAAGCCAACGAATATGATTTGTTTTTGTCCTTTCAGGTAAGGACGACATTTTCTTCCCATACAGTCAGGTTATATACACTTCTGGAAATGCGATAACTGACTGAAATGTAAATGTGTTAAAGCATTAGTCACTTGAGACTCAGTGATAATTCAGTTATGTAAAAACAGCTAATCATATTGTAAATGTTTTGTGTATTTTGACTACATTTTGTTAATTTTGTTTTTGTTGCTTAAATATTGCTGGTGTGCAAGTAGGAAGAAGCAGTTAGTTTGGAAATTGTCCAGGGTGAGTGCGTGTGATATCCTCATTGAATTCTACATACCATATGAGATTCTCCACGTCATATGATAGAAGGAGGAGGTGGAATGTAAACACTTTTAGATAAAATTAATATTCTGGAAAATGTACGGTGCACCCAATCCTCCTCTTGCTTCAAGAGGTAAAGTGTGTGAGACAGCTTCTGTACCAGTCAGTTAGGAACAAGCACCTCGGCAATGAGAACAAAACTTTTCTCCTTTTGTGTTCCCGTGAGAAGTTTTCAGCTACTATTTGTCCCCTTCTCCCTTTGCACTAAAAAAGCGTGTCAAATAGGTTTTGTTTGCGTATGTTGAATTTTCCATGTCATTGTGAAATCCGACTGTGCTCATCACTATGTTTTACAGGCAAAATATCCGCTACAGCTATTCTCGGCAGTTCCTGACTTTCTTTGAAGAGTGGGACACGGGTGTGCGGAAAACCGCGAAACAGCAGGAAAGACTAACTGTTGGTATCAGGCTAGGCCTCTTAACTGATTACTCGGTTGTAGCCAAAGTCTCCAGTAGCAACAGTTCATGCAGAAATTGCAGAGAGAAATGAGAGCTCATGAGCCCAGATGGACAAAGGAGGGTGGAAGGGGCGATGATGGGAGACTGCACGACCCTTTGGGCTGTGGTGAGCTTGTTAGGTCATCAGTCAGGCGTGAGCGTGGGTGGGGGGAGCAGTCACTGCCTTTTGGGGGTAGGGGGAGAAGGCAAGGAATACTTCCTGGATGCGGGCTGCTGAATGGACTAGTGGAATACAGTTACCGAGAAGCATTGCAAGTCCAAGTTAGGTTAGTGTCATGGTGATCGTGAATTTCAAGCGATACCAGCTGTGGTCACTGTAGCACAGCAGGTAGGGAGGTGGGCTTTCCAAGACTGGGGTATAGCCAAGCACAATGACAGAGGGAGAAAAGGGGCGAGGTCTGTCTTCAGGGCCAGAGATACAGTGACAGACTGTGGAATTTAAGGTGGGGTTGAGGAAATCGGTGCCACAGGGATGGGCTACTGGACAGCAGAAGTTGTTCCTTTTGATGATGTGAGGCCCAAGAGATTTCCCAGCTGTGGTACAACGTGAGTGACTCACAAAGTTTGGGCGATCGTGGCTACATGTTGGGAAAAATGGAGAAACACTAAGGTACAGTGGTTCCAGGGTGTCTGGTGGCTCCAACTCTGGTCCGACCAGTGGCTACCTGTGAAGCCACGAGAAAAGTGTTTCTCTGCCTCGATTTCCTTCTTTGGTGAATGGAGGCCTAAGGTGAGGACTTAACTCTCAGACACGCATTGAGATTAAATGAGGGATTTAGGGGATGATGTCATTGGATGGCTCAGAAAGGCACCTGACGTGTAGAGTTCTAACCTAATTCCACTATTATTTATATTGTGTACGCAGTAAGCTTACCAGGAATAACAAAATCTAGGGGCCGACTGCACAAGTGTGCAGCAGGTGGGGGAGAGGACAAAAGCACTGCTGGAGTGCAGGTCAGGGAACAGGACGGCCAGCATTATGTGCATGTCAGAATGAACAGGAGTGTATACACGCTTTCCATATTGGTAAGAAACACTGTTTCTCACGTGATATCTGTTAGGTAGGTAGGATTACTGTACGGATTTTACCAGTGCATGGCAGACTGATTATTGAGAAGAGTCTCTGTGGACTTTGAAATCAAGAACTAAGGCGTATGTTAAAAGGAAATTGCTTCCCACTCAATGACTGAAAGAAAGAATTAGTGTGTGTTCTTGGTGTAGAAATGTTGAACACACGCAATTAAATTTGTTCACAAAAGCTGTTAAAGCAGAACTCGTTAGCAAGTATTGATTTAAAGACAGGTCTTTAAAACTTAGCGTCGGTTGGTATATGTTTTCTACATGTCAAGATTTATCTGACTTTTATCCCTTCTTAAAAATATTGTAGAGGATGCTTCACGACCACCGAAGGCTTTTCCTGCAAGCTAAAAATGTTCAAATGGAGACGCTGACTACAGTTAAGAACCTGTATGAGGAATTCTTAAAGGTCAGTTGTGTTTGGTAATACAATGCATTCTTGAGAAATACCATGTGCATGTAGTGGTAGAAGACAGTGTGGTTCTTTCCACACTTACGGAAAAATAGCTTTTCATTATATATATTTGTGACTCTTATTCTTTTTGCATCTTTCAATTGATTCTTCCATCTTTAAGGCAGCCAGTGAATGTACTTTCCATTTTAGAATTCCATACTGGTCTTTATTTCGGCGGGGAGGGGGGGAGAGTAGGGAAGCAGGTAGGATTGGAGGGCTGTATTTAAATCAGGAATAGTTAAATTGTAAATTTGCCAAGGAAGATGCATCTTGTGCTCATAGAGTATTGATTGCTTGTTAACATGTTCAATTCTCATGCTTTCATGCAGAACAACTGATTTTTAGATGATCAGCAGTAAACGCAGTGGAAAGTAGGATGGAAGTCAGTCCTTTCCAGATGTCTTTTTTCTGGATATTCTACAGACTTTGTTTTGGTTGTTATCGAGCAAGTAGCAAGTGTAAGCATTGAGTACCCATTATTTTGTACCATGTCCTGTGAGGTTCATCTTGTCATACTTATGGCACAGTCACTTTTAGTTCTTTCTTCATAATAATGGTAAGAGATGGCCCAGACACTGACCTTTGTTTCCCGCAGGTATGCATGGTTCAGGAACCAATGCAGTCTTGTTTCCAGGATGTCCTTTTTAAGAGTCTTGTGATGCTGCTTATTAAAACGTCGCTCATCTAGACAGGTTGAGATGGTTTTTTTGCAAACTGCTCAAGGGAGCTTTGAACTATAAATCTTTGACCGGCCTTAGAATTCTCTGTCTACAAAGTGGTCATTTAAGAGGAGCTAGCAAGTGGAGAGACATGGAACTCCCATGTTCCCCAGCTGTCCATCTGGGAATCGGGGTGAAGACTCGCATAGAAAGATACCTTCTAAATGTCAGCGCTGGGTATTACCAAAGTTAGGGTAGAAAGTTTGGCACTAGGTTTTGGCGTCTTCCAAATCCCGCATCCTTCCCGGCCGGTGTCCCCTGCAGTTTTTACCCACCTCGGTGGTGGCACTTTCATTGCTTTCTTTAATCTCCCTTGCTTGTATCCTCACCTGAGTTCTGAATCTGCCATCCTCCCTTCAGAGGTCTTACAGTACCACCTTCCAAAGACACAGGCCCACTCTCTCATTCAGCCCTCCCTGTAGCTTCCCCCTTGTAAACGAGTGGTGGTTCAAGGACGCCCCCACCCCTGAACAAGCTGACCCACCCTCTGAGAGCTTCCTTTGCTGCATTCCTTCTTGACTCTCACCCCTGTAGGTTGATGGCTTTCCCTGAAGGAAGTCAGCATTGCTTCCAGGCTTTGCCTAGGTTCTTTCCGGAGAGGACGTGTACCTCCTTTTTCCTTGCCTATTGAAACCTTGCTCTTTGGCCAACTGAATCACTGGCGGTCTTCAGCTGTGTGGCCGCAGCATGTTGCCCTTCCCCTCCTTTCGATAATCGTGCTGTTTCGGCGTGGATGCTTGCTCCTGTCACGGGGATATGGAGGAGACGGTGTATTCATTGATCGTATCACACCATAGCACTCGACATGGTACATTTTCTTAGTATGTGCTGCTTCACTGTTTGTTGAATGAAGAAAGATTCAGAACATACTCTACGATACATTTTCCTGAACGCGAAGCTGACATTTAACAAACCGTTTATAGTTTCCTCTGAGCAACTCATGTTATGTGGAGCACTAGTGGTAGTGGGTGGGTCATTAGCTGTGAAAAATTATGGCATAACCTGACATGGGACTGCCAGTCTTTCTCTGTCTCTGCTCCATCTTCCCCTTAACTCTTCAGCTGCCCATTTTCCCCAACTCATTGTACAACTCTTGTACCTCCTGTGGCAGCATCGCCCTCAAATCTGACTTCTGAGAAATTTCCAAGCGGGTGCTTTTGTTGCCTATATTCATCACAATTCTTTATTTGAAATAAAAAGTGAGCTCATTTGAATATTTGAGTGTTACTCCTGAAATTTCAGTTTGCCCTTTTAGAACATGAGCCACGTGTGGTGGTTTCTGACTGAACCCGAGTTTCTGTTTTAGGGTATCAACGACTTGGAGCTGAGCCAGCAAAGCCTGCTTACTGATGAGCAAAAGAAGCTCAAAAACGAAATTGGCATCTTGAAGAACAAAATTATTGCTGCAACTGTAAGCAGTCTGTGTTTAATACTGAAATCTAAGGATTGATTGATGCGAGCCGAGGGATATTTCACTTGCAGAAATGTGTGTAATGATTATCGGCATTTCCTTGTTTTGAAGGAGCAACAGCAAGAGTTGGCGAGTATTCAACAATCTCTGCAAGCCATGCTGCTTCTATGAATCTGAAGAAGGAACTTCCACTCAAGTTCTGTCTGAAAGTCCAACGTTAGCTACACTAATTCAAGTTCTCGCAGATATAAGCACATCTTCTTTGTCACTAGTTCGTTTGTGAAATGCAAGACCATGTTTCTCTTGCCCCCCTGAACCCTAAACAGTAATGTGATCAGCAGCAGTGGAGGGGTTACGTGTATAACACTCTGGCTCTTTGGTAGTGATGGTGAAGTTTCCTCCCTCCTCCGGTCAATGTACGTGTAGCAGTAGGGATGACAGGGTTTTCGGTTTGGCCTCAGCGGATCTGTGTCGGTCTCAGAAGGCAGAGCTCCCTCTAGAGGGTACATCGTCCTTCCTTGAAGGAGTAAAGAAGACAAACTGTAACCTGTGCACTGTCTTGTATTTCCTCCCTATGGTATGGAGCCAATTCATAAGCAAATGCTGTTTCCAAAAAGACCCTACTCTAAGGCCTTACAAGCATAGTTAAAAGCAACTCACCTCTGGGTGTTTGAAAAAAGCTAAGCTGGGACACATAATTAAGATACCTGGCGAGATATCTGTGCTAAGCTGTGGATTTCTGATTTTGTCATTTTCCACACAGACATCAAGGTGTCATTCAAGGAAGTTCTGGTCCACCAGTAAATAACACCTGGCCTTAGTGTTGATTGCCAGTATTTGGTTAACAAACTTAACAAACAAAATTGATTTGTTCGTGATGACGATAATTATTACTTTATGATAATTTAATTAGAATAAGTTGTTATGTAATGATTTAAGTTTCTCAATGCTTGTCTTCAGACAAAAGTAACCAGAGTGCTTTGCTTTTCCACTTTGATATTAGGTGAGAATGCGGAATTCAAATGCACATTCCTCTGAGAAATGATTAATTCTGATAGGTTTCCCTTTGTAATTAGAATACGTTGTTATGTAATGGTCTGATGATCTCACTTGTCTTCAGACATAAAATAACTAGAGTGCTTTGCTTTTCAGCTTTAATCAGTGAGAATGTGGAATTTTAGATGCACATTCCTCTGAAGAATGATTAATTCTGATAGGTTTCCTCTTGTAATGTATACATTTTACATTTAATGACACCTCAAATTGTTCTGTGGATACATTTCATGCAATAAATATGCAATTATTTAAAGTGTATTTGGGAAAAGTCAGTGAAATGAATTCTTTGTGCTGATGAAATTGTCTTAAAAATCATTCAAAAATACCGCGTTTGTTAGGAGAGGGGTGACTTTCTGTGGACTTTCCATTTTATTTACTTTTTGAAGATGTATTTATTTGAAAGTCAGCCTTATAGCGAATGATGGAAAGACAGACAGACAGACAGACAGAGAGAGAAGGGAGAGAGAGGGAGAGAGAGAGCTTCAATCCGCTGGTTCATTCCCCAGGTGGATGCACATTTCAGTACAAAAGTCTAAGAACTACATCTGATTATTAAGATCCTCACTTGAAAGAATTCTGACCGTACTGCAAGGGTAGAGTAAGTTCTCTAAGTGTCGTTGCTGAGAGTTCTGGTTTTCACTCTTAGCTATCTAAGTGACTTTATAACAGAGAATGAAAAGACGGGAGTTAGGATAGCATGGACTTAGTGACGTGATGGTTAATGTTTTGCTCGTCCCCTTCCTTCCTGGAATGAGTCAGCTGTCCTTCCTGGAATGAGTCAGCTGCCCAATTGAGTAGCTCCCTCGTTTTCTGAAGGGAAGGATTTTTTTTTTTTTTGCCATTAAAGAAACTGTTAGGTGAGGGTACGTCTGTGTGTATATGACTTTTTTCTTTTAAGCTTATTTATCTGAAAGTGTTACAGAGAGAGGGGGAGGGACAGACAGTTCTTCCATCCACTGGTTCACTCCGCAAATGGCTGCAATGGCTGGGGCAGGGCCAGGCTGGAGCCAGGTGTCCCATCTGAGTCTCCCATGCGACCTGGTGCTGCAGGGGCCTGAGCACGTGGGCCATCTGCTGTTTTCCCAGGCAGGTGAGCAGGGAGCTGGATCAGAAGTGGGACTCAGACCGGCATCCATATGGGACGTTGGCACTGTACGCAAGCAGCTGAACTCACTGCACCACCGCACCAGCCCCCTATGACTTACTTTTGTAGTACAATTTTAGGTTCACACCAGAAAGATCAGAAGGTGCATAGATTCACCGTATAACCCTTGTCCCCACTAGCAAGCACAGAATTCTGCACTATCGACTTTCCACCCTAGAATGGAACATTTGTCCCAGTCCCTGTACTTAAAATGGAAACATCATTGCCACCCAGAGTTCACAGTCACATTGGGGTTAAGGCCAACGGCTATGGTCTCCAGCAGTTGCTCAGTGTATGGGGCAGTTGTGTTGGCATTCACCGCCTGCCGTTGGGCAGCTTGTAAAACCTTCTCCCAGATGCACGGATCATGGCTACTGCCTCAAGCCACGGGCACACGCCCGCAGCAGTTTCCCAAAATCTTCCAGTTAACTCCCGTTTTAATGTTTGGCCACGAGTTTCCAACAAAGCCTGCAAGAGCTTAGGCCTGGGGTCCTGACTTGGGGTCTGGCCCATAGTGAGGAGTGAAAGTAAGTAACCAATCAGGAAAGGGAAGGGAAAAGGTAGGAGCATAGAATCACAGGCAGACCAGTTCATGGGGTGGCCATGAATTCTTTGTGCTGATGAAATTGTCTTAAAAATCATTCAAAAATACCACGTTTGTTAGGAGAGGGGTGCCTTTCTGTGGACTTTCCATTTTATTTGCTTTTTGAAGAGTTATTTATTTGAAAGTCAGCCTTATAGCGAATGATGGAAAGAGAGACAGACGGTGGGCGGGGGGCGGCAAAAGAAAATCCAAATGAAGAGCCGGTGACTGCTCTGGGGGTCCCTAGAATGGGACAGAGAAGCCCTCTCATCTAGCAGAGAGATTGGAGCCCAACTACCTGTGCCATCCTCCATTGCTTTCCCAGCCCACAGCGGAGAGCTGGATTAGAAGTGGAGCAGCCAGGACAAGAACTTGTACCCATATGTGATGTGGTACTGCCGGCTGAGGAATATCCTACTACACCACAGTGCTGGCGCCTGTCACTACTCCTTTTTTGAAGTGTTTACAAAATGTCTAATATTTATTTGCATGTAGTGTTTGTGTTTATGCATGTTTAAATATTTGCCTTCTTGTTGTACTGAAAAATAAATAATAAATATTAAGTAAATGATACATAATGTTTCAGATTTTCAAAAGGAAAAATATAAAGAATGACAAATGGAAATAAGCATGTAGTGGTATAAATGGTACTGCTACATTTCTTTTTTTTATAGAAAACTTTTATTTAACAAATACAAATTTCATAAGTACAGCTTTTGGATTACAGCGGTTCTTCCCCCCCATATCTGCCATCCCACCCCCAAACCATCCCTACTCCTACTCCCTCTCCCATCTCATTCTTCATTAAGATCATTTTTGATTATATACAGATCAACTCTATACTAAGATTTCAGCAGTTTGCACCCACACAGGCACACAAAGTATAGAGTACCGTTTGAATACTACTTTTACCGTTAATTCTCATAGTGCAACACATTAAGCACAAAGGTCATACATGGGGAGCAAGTGCACAGTGATCCTGTTGTTGATCTAACAATTGACACTCCTATTTACGACATCAGAGCACACCATTTAATGGGCAGGCAGGGTCACATAGCTGATTCAGGGCAACACTCATTCTACAGGATAAAGCTGATATTGGCACCGCTATGCTTTCTCCAATCAGCTTGAAGGAGCTCGGCCTCCTCACAGTCCTCCGGGAAGCCCTGGATGAGCAGGCCTCTGGCGAGCGCGGACGCCCAGCCACCTGCACCAGTCCTGCAGCATCGCCATCACCATCGCCTGCATTGCAGCCGGCCCAGGCTGATACCGGGAGCAGCGAAGGGCGCCAAGCGCAGACCAGGGTGGCACCGCGGCTGGGGGTGGGGGAGAACTGGGGCAGGAGCCGAGGGCTGGGGGAGAACGGCCAGGATCTCCGCCGCCTGTGAAGGCGAAAGGGGCGACAGCGCGGTTTAAGACCCACCCCGCTGCGACCCTCCCGCCTGTAGGCGCCTCTCCAGCCAGGCCCGACCCCGACCCCGACCCCGACCCCCGCCGCGGTCCCCGCCTCGCCCCCCTCTCGCCCTCGCGGGCCGCAACCCCGGCCCCGCACCCCCGCCCGGAGCCCTGCCCCAGGGCGGTCCCAGGGCCACGGGGTCTCCCCGGACGGACCACGCCTCCCCCACCCTCTGGGCCTCGGGCACCTTCTCCTGGGGCGAGGTCCTTCCGGGTCCGGGTCCCAGCTGGGGGCCGGGGGCTGCGCGGTGGTGGCAGAAGGCCCTGGCTCCCTTGCTGGCTTGCGCTGCCTCTGGCTCCCTGTCTGTCGGCGCAGCACGTGGGCCAGTGCGCGGGCGCCCTCTGGCCTCGGCTCTCTGCAGCGTGGACGCGGGGCGGGGCCGCGCTGGCGGCAGAGCGCGGACCCTCCGTGTCGCCCCGGAGGAGGCGGCCGGGCCATTGGCGCAAGCAGCTCATGCTGCCGGGCCGTCCTCGCGGCCGCGGCCGCTCGGGGACCGACACCGACCTTGATGTCGCTTGATGTCACCTGCTCTTCTCTCCCCACTGCCCTCCGCCCCGACAGGTGGGGCCCTGGGGCACGAGGGGTCCGAGCTTTGGTGGCCAGGAGTCCGCACGCCTTTGGCTCCCCCCTGCGCTCCCCTGGCTCGCACCCAGCCCTGTGCCCCACCACTGTGAGATGCGCCTGCCCTTGGGGCACAGGCGAGCAAGGGTCAGCAGCTGTGGGTGCCCGTCAGGCTGTGTTCGGCAGGCGGCAGGGGGCGGCTGGGCACGGGCGCGGGCGCGGGAGGGGGACGCGCTCTGGGGCTTGGCCTGCTCTGCCCTTCCCCCGCCCCACCCCGGAGGACTAATTCAGAGGCCAAGCCAGGAGAAGAGCACCTCAAGTGGGTGTGTGTCTTTGGCGTCGGTGCCACGTGCGCTAGGGTGCGCTTACGCCACGCTGCCGGTGCCACGTCGCGCCACAGTGGGACTGCGACGTCGGCGCTGCGAGTCTCCTTGGACGGGCCACAAGCCTTGGCCGCCTGCTATGCACCTGTTTCCCATGTCTGGCACTGTGCAGCTGCTGTGCCCCGAGCCCAGGAGGGTCACCAGCGCCTGGCCTTTCCCGCTTTGCCTAATGCGAAAATGGCAAATGACCCACCCGCTAGGGTCAGTATATCACTGCGGGGTCTGGTGCCAGGTGGAGCCTTAGGCCTGCGTCCTACCCTGGCCGCCTCCTCTCAGGGACAGCGCTAGGCGGGGAGTCTCTGTGGCGTCTATCTCAGTGTGCGTGCTGAGGGGCAGTGTGCCGGGAGTGGTGTGCTCAGGGTGCCCCCTGTGCCCTGTGCCTTTGCCAACTTGATGGGCTATGGGGCATTGCTCTGCTGGCCGGGAGGCAGCGAGGGTTTCCACACAGATATGTTAAGTTCCTTGCACGCAGTTCCTCAGTCTGGGACCTTATTTGTAGTTCAGTATTTAGCATTGCTAAATGTAAAGGAAGCCCTAATACAATCGAATGACTTTCTTATGCCAAGGGAATGTCAGACACCGAGACTCACAGGTCCACAGGGAGAATGCTGCGTAAACATGGGTACCCCGCCATATGCTCAGGGGGTATCAGTGGCCCCCAGTAATTCGGATAAAAGCAGGGGAAAAGATTCTGCTTCAGAGCCTGCAGGAGGCAAAACTGCAGACACTTTTTTCTTGGCAATTTTGGAGTTCACGTTAAGCTTTGATGGTCGTCGATATATGAGTCAGTCTTAAGAAAAAAATAAACTTAAACATACGCCCACCTTTTGGTTCAGCCTTCGCAGTGCTATTTATTTATAGGAGAATGAAAAACAAATACATGCAAAAAGAATCCCATAGGATGCTTCCAATAGCTTTATTCATAATTACATTCCTACTCTGAAATCACTCCAAATACCTCTCAGCCAGGTGCTTAAAACAGAAAAGTGTCCTCACAAAAATTCCAATGATATTTTCACAGAAATAGAAAAATAATTCTAAAATTATTATGGCACCACAAAAGACCACAAATAGCCAAAACACTCTCGATAGAGAAAAAACAAAACTGGAGGCATCATAGTTCCTAATTTTAAATTATATTACAAAGATGTAGTGATCAAAACAGTCTGATTCCAACCCATACACAGACATATAAAGCAATGGAAAAGAAACAAGAACCATTAAATAAACCCATGCATTTATGGTCAACTAAATTTTAACAGGGCCACCAAGAAAAGACAGTGGGGAAAGGATAGTTTATTCAGTAGACATGAGACATGTAGATATCCATATCCAAAGGAATGGAATTGGATCTTTATCAGACACCATAAATTCAAAGTGAGTTAAAAACTTAATATGTGGGGCCAGCACTGTGGTGTAGTGGGTAAAGCCACCGCCTGCAGTGCTGGCATCCGATATGGACACCAGTTGGAGTCCTGGGTGCTCCACTTCTAATCCAACTCTCTGCTGTGGCCTAGGAAACCAGTAAAAGATGGCCCAACTCCTTGGGGCCCTGCAGCCACGTGGGAAACACAGACCTGGCTCCTGGCTTCAAATCTGCTCATCTCCATCCATTGCAGCCATTTGGGGAGTGAACCAGTGGATGGAAGCCACCAGTTGGAAGTCCCCAACCGGGACTAGAACCCGGTGTGCCAGCGCTGCAAGGTGGAGGATTAGCCTAGTGAGCCGTGGCGCCGGCCGACCAATGGGATTTTATCAAGCTAAAAAGCTTTTGAAAAGCAAAAGAAACAACAAACGTGATGAAAAGGCAGCCCTGAGGTTGGGAGAAAAGATTTGCAAAACATATATCTCATAAAATGCTAAGACCCAAAGTGAAATGAATTTCACACAACTCAATAGTAAGATAAATGCGCAACAAACAAAGCCCCAGCTAGCCCAATTAAAAATGGGCAAAACACCTCAACAGATATTTCTCCAAAGAAGGCATGCAAGTGACCAATAACAATGGGCAAAGGCCCTCAACATCACTATCAGGGAAATGCAAATTGAAACCAGTCAGATATCATTTCATACCTCTTAGGATGATTATTCTCAAAAAAAAAAAAAAAAATCCACAACAGATAGCAGGTACTGGTGAGGGTGTGAAGAAAGGGAATCCTTGTGTAATGTTGGTGAGCATATAACCTGGGGTAGCCATTATTGAAAACAGGAAACTTTTTCAAAAATTTAAAAATAGAGCTACCATATGGCCCAGACATTCCTCTCTGTTGGATGTATACCTAAGGAAGTAAAATAAGAACCTGAAGAGATATCTGGGCTCCTGTGTCCACTGCAGTGTTATTCACAATAGCCAAGATACAAGAATGACTTAAGTGTCCATCAACAGATTAATAAAGAAAACATGGCAGGCATCCAAGGACTTTGGCCACCTTCTGCTGCTTTCCCAAGTGCATTTGAAGGGAGCTAGATCAGGAGGAGGCGGATTGCATCTGGTCACAGCTCAACAGGACGCAAGTAAGGATGGGATACTGGTGAAGTATAGATCCTCGCTCTCTCTGGGTAAGGATAGCATTTTTTTCCATGGACCCTCTGAGCTGGGTTGGAGAGCCAGGGGTCAGATTTCCATTTCCTTGGCAACCAAAACCAGATTATTTGTATTTCTCCAGTTGAATGCCCAGTGCCTAACAGTTATTGATAAACTTACTTAAGCTGCTTCAGAGGTTTTGGCCTTTGTCCTAGGGATGTTTTCTATATAGCGCTATTGGAGATGATCAAAGATTCTCATTCTTTCTAGGAGGGCATTGTTCCTTTCAGCTTACAGCTTCCCACCTCTGCAGCCTTATGCATGCCCTCCCCTTCTACCAGCCGATTTTGGAAATCATGTTGAGCCCTGGGGAGTCTGTCTTGGTACCATGTCGCTCCCCCTCTTCGCGGAGGAACGACACTAGACCCTGCGCTGTTCTTTTGTCTGCTCGGCCCTTCCCGGGTTTGCTGCTGGTCCTTCCCGGGTTGGCTGCCGACCCCTCCACCTCCGTGGAGGGGCGGCTCCCCCTGCCACTTTCCCTGCTTCCGCGGAGGAGCGGCACACCGCCAGCTGGCTCTCTCGGGGGGCTGCACAGGTGTTCCTTCAGATGTTCCCTTTAGATGTTCCTAGTGCATGTTGTCTCTCTCCTCCTTTACAGTCCTCTTCCACCAACCCCAACTCTGCTGCCCACACGCCGAGCACGCTGCTCTCCTCCAATCAGGAGCAGGATCAGCTCCTGCAGCTTATCAGTCAAACTGGCGAGAGGCAGCTGCGTAGAGGTTGTTTGGGCTCTCTCCCAGCGCCATATTGTGGGAGAGCAGATGCATAGAATAAGTCTTAATTCCAGTAACTTAGTCTAGTCCGAGTTGCTCCCCACAGTACCACTCTGTAGGTTCTTCTAGAATGCCCTTTTCCCCCTGAAGACAAAGTAATTGGAATACAACTCTGGGAAACCATTGTTTCCCAACAGAAATAAACTAAGTCCATTTTCTTTTCCAAAAACAAGAGGTTCCAGTTTCTAAACCAGACACGGTCAATCTCCGGGTTGTGTCCACGAGAAGAACTGTGGCTACAGGAAAGAGAAGTTCTGCGACATTCCTGTCTAGGTGAGTGAGCGAAAGCTTGGTAAGTCAGCATCCTTTCATTCACTGAAGGAGTGCATGGCCTGTTGCACGTTCTGCTAGCGAGAGCAATTTTGTTTGTTTTTATCAGTCATGAGAGACACCTGTAGCTGATCCATTCATAGAAAGAGTGGAAACTGATCATTTGCAGGGCCTGAATTGAACTGGTTTGCAATTCCAGCTCTGAGGAGAAAAATGAACATTTTAAGGATTCTGAACGTTGACTGAGCCTTTCATTTGTCTGTCATACCTGCCCACATTTCAGCGTTCTTCACTACATATGAGACATTTCAAATTGCATTCTAGGTCAGAGGCTATCTACATTTCGACTCAAAATGTAGTATGCTTAGTGATGGCAGCTGAACCACAAATGAAGCACTGGGAAGAGAGTGACAAAGGAAAACATTTATTTTGTTTTTAAAAGATATTCATCCATGCAGTTAATATATATTTTTACCCAATCACATTTGTTTTACAAAAATAACATTTGCAGGGCCGGCACTGTGTCATAGTTGGTAAAGTCGCTGCCTGCAGTGCCGGTATCCCATATGGATGCCGGTTCGAGTCCTGGCTGCACCCCTTCTGATCTAGCTCTCTGCTATGGCCTAGAAAGGCAGTGGAAGATGGCCCAACTTCTTGGGCCCCTGCACCCACGTGGGTGACCTATATGGGAGACCTGGGAGAAGCTCCTGGCTTCAGATCGGCACAGCTCTGACCATTGCTGCCTACTGGGGACTGAACAAGCAGATGGAAGACTTCTCTCTCTCTCTCTCTCTCTCTCTCTCTCTCTCTCTCTGTGTGTGTGTGTGTGTGTAACTCTGACTTTCAAATAAATAAACCTTTAAAAAATAACATTTGCTCCTTCTAGTTAAAAGTGTTAAAAATGCACACATGAGGAAAACACAGAAGTCCTGGGACTGTACCACCCAGAGACAGCGTCAACCTTTGCATAAGCGTTCTCCCAAGCATGCCTCTGCATAGTTACATGTACAGATGTGGACACTTTGATGCATATGCTGTAATCCTTCACCTGCCATTTTTCTGTGATTTATGTGTTGTGGGCAGCTTTCCATGTCAGTTAACATACACATGTACACAGATATTCATCCTCTTTAGTGGCTGCTGGACTATTCCACTGTATCAATTTATGATAATCTGCTGATAGCTATTTAGGATGTTTCTAGGTCTTCATTATTGTGAGCCATACCTAAAATATGAAAAATCACAGCTTTCAAACTAGTGAGACTGTCTTCAGGATCAATACTTAGGAGTGTTATTGACAGGGCAAATGGTGAAAGGCAAGAAATCTAAAATATATAGTTCTTTTTTTGTTCACAACTCTTGCATCATTTGTACTAGATGTCAAATAAATCTGAGTTGGTCTTAAAAATGAACTGATGGCACTTTGCTAAAAATTCCCCAGGCTTATGAGGAAAATGTATGATATGGAGGTGGGTATTATCTTTAATCTGCTTGTCTTCATCTGAGTCTTTTATTTATTGTTCCTGCTTCTTTAGGGCTTCCCTGGAAGCTGGAAGTTTTCCTCTGTTTCAGTCCTGAGCCCCAGAGCATTCACTCTGTATTTTGGGTTATCCCACATCAATATGCTGGGTATTGGGAATAAATAATAAGACAGCACGCACCTGTATTGCATTTGATATGCCAGGCATGCAAAGTTATATGTGTTTTACAAATATAACTGAGTTTATCTTTGAAAATGCCCAAGGGAGTAGATATTATCATCTTCTTCATAAATAAACTGAAGCCCTGAGAGACTAAGAAGTTTGTCCAAGTTCATCATGCAAGTAAGTGCATGGGCCAGTAACTCATGCAGCTTGGCTCCAGAAGCTCCCAGACCAATCTCAGTCAGTGTGCCTCCCTTGCCAGTCCCTACAAGCCACTTGCACAGATTCTTTGTGCTTTAGCCCATTCACTTTTGCAAATGGATGTCAAGGGCATCCTCTCTTTCCCCACCATCCCAGTCAAAGAATTTAGATGTGGGTGGTTCCCTGTGTTCATTTGGTAGAACATGTTGCTCCTCTTGTGTGTGATTCCCTCCTCAAGGGCTGACATGTGGTTCTTTTCTCTACATTTCTTGCTTCTCCTTAAGTTTCAAGGTTTAGATCATTCTGCTCATCCTGGAAACAAAGAGCACACCAGTTTCCCTTTTGGAGACAGTGGGTGGTTTTGCACTGGAGCTGCAGTCTTCTGAGCAGTCCTAAACATTGGGCTGGATAAAATTGAGATTTCCCCCTCCTGATTTGGGAGGAATGTTTCTTGTTGGTGGGGTTTTACTTAATCAGAAAAAAGTATCATGTGCTCATGGCAGAGAACTATAAAGAAAGGAGTAACGCCACTTGTTAGAGAAAGCAACTATTGTTTTTCTGTATTTCATTCTAGCCTAGTTACGGAGCTATAAAATTCATATTATGCCATGTATTTGTATATAATTTTGTATAACTCTTCACATGTCATTTCAAAATCGTGATCCATAATGACTGTGGAGCATTTAATCATCTAAATGGATAATTTAATCATGTCTTTATTGTTGGAATTTTAATTTTCTCTTCTTCACAGTGGTTGCTCATACTGTTATACATTCTTTCTTAAAATTATTTATTTATTTATTTATTTATTTGACAGGCAGAGTGGACAGTGAGAGAGACAGAGAGAAAGGTCTTCCTTTGCCGTTGGTTCACCCTTCAATGGCCGCCGCAGCCGGCGCGCTGCGGCCGGCGCACCGCGCTGATCCGATGGCAGGAGCCAGGAGCCAGGTGCTTTTCCTGGTCTCCCATGGGGTGCAGGGCCCAAGCACCTGGGCCATCCTCCACTGCACTCCCTGGCCACAGCAGAGGGCTGGCCTGGAAGAGGGGCAACCGGGACAGAATCCGGCGCCCCGACCGGGACTAGAACCCGGTGTGCCGGCGCCGCTAGGCGGAGGATTAGCCTAGTGAGCCGCGGCGCCGGCCTTATTTATTTATTTTGAAAGTCAGAGTTACACTGAGAAGGGGAGGCAGAGAGAGAGAGAGAGAGAGGTCTTCCATCTGCTGGTTCATTCCCCAGTTAGCCCCAAGGGTCAGAGTTGCGCCAATCTGAAGCAAGGAGCCAGGAGCCAGGAGCTTCTTCCAGGTCTCCCACATGGGTTCAAGGGCCCAAGGACCTGGGCCATCTTCTACTGCTTTCCCAGGACTTAGCAGAGAGCTGGATCGGAAGTGAAGCAACCGGGAGTTGAACTGGCGCCCATATGGGATGCTGGCACTGTAAGCGGTGGTGGATTTACCCACTACACCACAACACTGGACCTATTATACATTCCTGTACTTAAATCTCTATGAAGAACTCTGTTTCATCCCTCTGGAATAAGGGCTAGAATATTTTTTCAAGTTCTTCTAGTTTACAATCTTACAGTAATGTATTAGAATATGTCTCTGTATACCCTCCCAGCATGTACAATTGTTTTATTTTAAATCATGTCTCCCAATTTGAAAAGGAAAAAATTGTTTTCAACTTTTATTTCTAAAAAGTTGAAGAAAACATCCTTAAAATATTTATTGGTCTTTATTTTTTTCCCTTTTTTATGTTAAGGTCCCCCTTTAGAGACAGGGACCATGGAGGACCATAGTCCTTTAATCTGAGCATCTCAACTCTCCTGCTACTTTGCTCTCTGAAGCATGGCCTTTGATTTGCAGTGTGGAGCTGTCTTAGTCAGCTCGGGTTACTAGGACAAATGACTATAGGCATGGTGGCTTAAGCAACAAAGATTTATTTCTCGCTGTTCTGGAGGCTGGGAAGTCCAAGATCAAGACGCTAGCAGATCCCATCTGCTTGGTTGTTCTCACAAGGCAGAGCAGCAGAGAGAGCTCTCCCCTGTCTCTGCTTTGAGGACACTAACTCCATTCCCGAGGCCCACCCCCATGATGTAATTACCTGCCAATGGCCCCACCTCCTAATACTAACCCAATAGGGGATGAGATTTAAACACAGGGATTTGAGGTGGGGCCATAAACACTCCATAGCAGGAGTCCATACTTCATTTCTCCTCAGCCTCTTGCCCCACAATTACTCTGTCTTTTACTTCATAAAACTGCCTCTCTTCCCCCTGAAGTCAGGCCTGCTTTGCTTCCCATTGGAATCAGGACTTCACGTTTCATCCAGTTTCTTCTTCTTACTAATGTGAGGTGCGTTTCCTTGAGTTGGCAAATTCTTCAACTGTGTACTCAGGAGGTCCCAATCAGTCGGCCCTGCCCCTTGTTCTCTGGGATCCTTCTGCCATGCCAAACATTGCAGGCTTTCTTGAGAATCCTTGATCTCCCTGATGTGTGTCAATCCCATTCTACCTTCCTGCTTCCTAGCCTCCCCCAAATGCTCCTCGGTTCTCTGTCCTCCCCCAGTTGAGCCTGCTATATACTTGCCACTCATTCAATTTTTTAAAAGATTTATTTATTTATTTGAAAGGCAGAGCTACAGAGAGAGAAGGATGGAGTGAGAGACAGAGAATGATTGAGATCTTCCATCTGCTGGTTCACTCCCCAAATGGCCGCAACGGCTGGAACTTGGAGGATCCAAAGCCAGGACCCTGGAGCTTCTTTTGGGTCTCCCGCGTGGGTGCAGTGGCCCAAGCCCTTGAGCCGTCTTCCTGTGCTTTTACAGGCCACTACCAAGGAGCTGGATCAGAAGTGGAGCCCATTTGGGATGCTGGTGTCACAGACAGCAGCCTTACCCACTATGCCACAGTGCCCACCCCAACTCGTTCAGTTTACTTAATTATTGACTAAATTACTTGCTTACTTAATTAAATTACTTAATTAATTACAAATTAATTAACAATTACTTAATAACCAAATGTTGTCATCAGTGGGGCAGTTTAGTATTGAGCTGTGGGCCTCAGAGTTGTATATGAGATGCTTCTTAGACTGGAGGATGGGTGAGAGAGACTGTCCATCTCCTTGTTCTGGTTAAGTTTCCTTGCCACAATGTGGGACAAAACTGAACTCTATTAAAGCAAACTAGAAGCTGATAACAGGAAAACTGTACACCTTTTCTGCTTGTACTGCTATAACAGAATATCTGAGACTGGGTGATTTACGAAGAACAGAAATTTAGTTCTCACAGTTCCAGAGGCTGCAAAGTCCAATATCAAGCTAGGCCATGGCAGCCAACTAGGATGTGACCCAGTGGATAGAAGATCTCCTAATTTCTCTCTCTTTCTCTCTGTAACTCTGCCTTTCAGATTAAAAAATTTATAAGTAAATAAATAAAAGTAATGAAATAAATTACAGAGTAAAAATCTTAATACATTCAACAGCACAAAAAATTTTTAAAGAACTTTACATCAAGCATCTGAAAGGCAGTAAGTGGCAAGTAGAGCAAATCACTGTAAGAAATATAATGGACAAAAGGTCAATATATGAATCACTCCTAAAATGTCTACACATAGAAAGTCTCTAGCAGCTAAGTGGATAATTGATAGGTACAGATAATTTACTACAGACAAAGTACAAATAGTCAGTATTAAGTCCTCCTGGAATTAGTCACCAAAGAAATACAAAGAAAGGACAACCTGCCATTTGTAAAAGAGCAAGTAAAATAGTAATTTGAGTGAAAACAAGCTATGAAAAAAATAGCTAAACAAAATTACAATTCTTACAAGCCATGCACTGGGTTGAACAACTAGGCCTGCACTGTCTCCTCGAGTTCTCAGAGGAGCCCTTGGGAATGTAGATGGTCAATGTCATGACCCTGCCTCTCCAGTGAGGACACTGGGCCCGGGAGAGTTCAGGGACTTACTGAGAGTCAGACAAATCCTTGGGGGAGGCGTGGGGATTCCAGCCCAGGTTGCCAGGTCCCATGGATGGCTCTGTCCCTGGAAACAAAGGACCCTCAGGCATGCTAATGGTGACAGCAGCTGGAAATAGAGCTGAGAGATACGCAATATGTGATTAAAGAATGGCAGTTCCTGGAAACACAGCCAGAGAACAGGCAGTATGTGGTTAATGGAGACCAGCACTGTCTCAGTGGGAAACGTATGTTGCTTCTGTAATCCGGGGAAAAAATCAGTATTAGTGTCTTTTTAAAGCTTCCAAGAAGCAGACTGAAAGAACACCTGCTACATGTTTGTAGTGACTGCCTGCATCCACTAGGGGACACAGTGACTATGTGCTTCCCACTTTTTTCTCCTGGAGTATCCCAAGCTTCTGGGCCAATGGGGCCAGGGCCTGTTCTCAGCTTTTCTTCTCTACTCTTGGCAGGCTGTGTACTGGGCTAGGGAGCAAGCCCTGTGCCAGGCCAGGTTGAAGTGTCTCTCAGGTGCCTCTTGGGAAGTCAGACCCTATCGCTAACCTGCTGGTGTCATTTTTCTGTGCTCACTGTCCAGCTCTGTTAGCTAACAGAGCTCATCTCACACATTGTGTCTCTGGCAACACTTGATAACAAGTAAGATGGCCAGTTCCTGCTGAGGGGGTTAAAGCAGAATGGAGCTGAACCTGCCCTTGCTCTTGAAAGCCCACCAGATTCTGGAGACATGGGCTGTAGTCCCAGCTGTGCCTGACCTTGTACGCCCTGCCCTCCCTGGGTCTGATATCTAGTGCTGTGGCTGTCCTCAGTCCATCAGAACCATAAGATCCATGGGAGAGGGCTGTAACCCAAGGAGAGGGGCTGTGTCAGGGAAGACTTCTCCCCCCTCTTGTGAGTCTAATTGCCTGGTAAAGTCCAAGGAGAAAGGTGGGAGGGGCATCATTAGTCTTGTGCTTAAAGAGGCAGCTTGAAGACCTCCAGGATGTGCAGGTCCAACCTAGGGAAGATGTAGTCCTGCAGGGCAAACCCAGCGAAGGCCCCAGACAGGTGGCACAATCACTGCCCCCAGGTGCATTTCAGGCTCAGGCAGCTGTTGCCCTGCTGTGTGTACAGCTTTGGACCTCCTGCCTAGCCCCCATTAGTGGGCAGCAACCAAAGGGCTTAGAACCAGGAGCACCTGTCCACCAGGGCTGCATTTGATGTTCCATGATGGTGTTTCCTTGACCCAGAGCCATGCACAACACCTGTTGTTGGAGACCGTAAAGCTTGTTGGCTGATGGCCACCAGGAGGGGCCAACTCCTTCACCTGTAGCATGGCTGCTCTGAGCTACCTCCTTCCTCTGTAGCCTCTGCCTTTGCTACAGTCAACAGGCATGTGATTCAGGACTAGCAGTGGGGCTGGGAGAGGAGACACACTCTTGAATAATGGAGAGGATATGGCACTGGGGCAGGGAAGCACCTAGATTTCATTTTTGCTGAAATCTGCTGTCACAATCCCTGCCCCCCCACTCACACTCACAGACATGGCAGCAAGCACTTTCCACCTATCACTGATGTCACCCTTTCCTTTCATTCAGTGCTCTTTCTGGAAAGCCTCTTCCGGACCCAGCCTCTCGTTAGATCCTAGACATTGAGCAGTAAATGTCATAGCAAGGCCTGTTCCAGAGGTCCTTACAGCCTATGGGGGAACAAACAGTAACTTGGGGGAGGGGAAACTGATACAATTACATGCCATGAAAAGTGTTAAAAATAAAAGATGAAAAGTAAGTGTTGTGGGTTCTGGTTAAAAAGGCTGCTTTCAGAAAGTGAGAGAAGGATGAGAGGGGTTTCAGGCTAGTGAAGACCAGGAGAAAGCAAGTCCTGGCATGTGAGTGGAGCGACAAAGGTGTGATAGTGGAGAAAGTCCTTCCAAGAACCTGGAGTAGAACCAGGAAGAGGGGGCAACTGGGGGCTGTGTGGAGAGGATGAGGCAGGAGCCTTGTGGTTCACAGAGAGGGATCTGGAGACCACTGAAAGGTTCTGAGCGGGATGGGCATTCTAGAGTGGTACTCGGACTACCATATAGAGCGTGGGTGTAGAGGAAGGGTAGCTAGCTGGGAGCATAGTGAAGTGCTAGGCTAAATGTGGCTATGGAATGGAGAAAGGCTGTTCAGGTCCCAGGCAGTGCATCACTGCTCCCTTCGTCTCTTTTGATGGACATTTACTTTTTTCTCCACTTCAAATTAGATGTTCTTCAGGTCTTCAAAGAAGGAGGTACCTTTCTCTGAAGGGAGGAGAGAACCTCCACTTTGACTATGACCTTGTCTAAACAAGATAAGAGTCGGAGAACTCAAAAGGCTTCTATAGCCTTGGAAACTCATGACTGGAGCATAGGGAGATTACTGATGCCATAAACAAGAGAGTCAATTTGTAAAGTCAACAACAGGAGTCACTGTGCACTTACTCCTCATGTAGGATCTCTGTCCTTAGTGTGCTGTACATTGAGATTTAATGCTATAACGAGTACTCAAACAGTATATTTCACTTTGTGTTTCGATGGGGGTGCAAACTGTTCAAATCTTTACTTAATGTATACTAAACTGATCTTCTGTAAAAAAAAAAAGAAATTATCAATTCCCAACTTGACTCTCACTGGGATTAAACATGACAATAGGTCTGATCTGATTTCATCATCATTTAAAAAATCATCTATTATTTTTCACTTTATGTTTCTGTGTGGGAGCAAACTGTTGAAATCTTTATTTAATGTATGCTAAACTGATCTTCTGTATATTAAGAGAATCGAAAATGAATCTTGATGTGAATGGAAGGGGAGAGGGAGTGGGAAAGGGGAGGGTTGCAGGTGGAAGGGATGTTATGGGGGGGAAGCCATTGTAATCCATAAAGCCGTACTTTGGAAATTTATATTCATTAAATAAACGTTAAAAAATTAGATGTTCTTCATTAAAGAAAGACAGTGAGATTCTTAAAAATAAATTGGAGGGGATCGGCATTGTGACATAGCAGGTTGTGATGTCATCATCCCATATGATTGCCAGTTCATGTCCCAGCTACGATGCTTTCAACTCAGCTCCCTGCTATTGAGGCTGGTTCACTTCCCAGCTAGCTGCAACGGCCAAAAAGGGCCAGATCAGAGCCAGGAGCCAGGAGCTTCTTCTGGGTCTCTCAGATAGATGCAGGAACCCAAGCACTTGGACCATCTTCCTCTGCTTTCCCAGGCGCATTAGCTTGGAGCTGGATTGATGGGATGCCGGTTTTGCAGGTGGCAGCTTAACCTGTTATGCCACAATGCTGGCCCTGAGAAATCTCATTTCTAATCCAAAGACTGTTGCTATGAAGTAGTTAGGGCCTTTGGGAGAAAAATGTCCAGTGGCTTTTCCAGAAGCAATGAAAGGGTGGTGGGTCTGGCCAAGCAAGCCCTCCATTCACAAGGAAGGTTCTGCCTTGGGGATGCTAGGGAGCTTTTCTGCCCCTAAGGCTTCTATACTTGTGCCTGGGTTCTGTTGTTTGGAGTAGGAGAAATGCTCTGATTGTGTTTGTGTCCCACAAGTAATAATATGAGGCGTGCTGACCACCAAATAACTGCATGTGTGACTTCTCTTAAGCCAACAATCCTGCAAGACCAATATACTCACACCTCAATTCCTAAGTGGAACATAGGTAAAAGGAAAGTGTGATTTTAGATTTAACACTGAGCATGAAAACTGAGGAATGCCAAGGATACACCATTTCACTAATTACATAAATATATTTCTATCAGCAAAAGTAAAGTAGCTTCTCTACCTTTTCCAAAACACCTTTGTTTTGATAAAGAACAGATTTACAGAACTGTTGCAAAATTAATACAGGATTACTCTATATTCTTCACTCTGCTTCTCCCATGCTCGTTCACTTTTAGCTTTAAATAAGCTGTATAATTCCAAACACAACAAAGGCCAGGACAAATCTTTTATTTATTTATTTATTTATCTGACAGGTAGAGTTATAGACAGTGAGAGAGAGAGAGAGAGAGAGAGAGAGAGAAAGGTCTTCCTTCCATTGGTTCACTCCCCAAATGGATGCTACAGCCGGAAATGCGCCGATCCGAAGCCAGGAGCCAGGTGCTTCCTCCCGGTCTCCCATGCAGGTGCAGGGGCCCAAGCACTTGGGCCATCCTCCACTGCCCTCCTGGGGCACAGCAGAGAGCTGGATTGGAAGAGGAGCAACCACGACTAGAACCCGGCGCCCATATGGGATGCCAGTGCCGCAGGCAAAGAATTAACCAAGTGAGCCACGGCACCGGCCCCAGGACAAATCTTCAAAACAGAGAGAGTATGTTATGTCACCAAACACCCACACCTCCCAGTTTGTTCTATTCTTCCTGCTGAATAGATATTTTCTCTTCCCTGTTGGCTGATACATAGTCAAAAGACTAAATACCATATGTGCTCACACTTCTTTAGTAGCAATTTCCTTATCCTTCTTTATTCTATCTCAGAGCAAATCAGCTTTTGCTGAGTTCTGCCGCCTCAAGGAATACTAGAGAGTGTCCTTCAGACTGGTGAGATGAATTCGGAAACATAGAGCAAGCATTTAAAGATGTTTGTGTCAATCTGCCACTGCTGCAACACCCTTACTGTATTTTACAGAAAGTCGCCAGACTGGAAATCAAAATCCTTTGTGGCTTGGTGTAGAGAGGGGAGAGTAGATTAGGGAAGCCAGTTGACCAGCCCATTGTTCAATACTGAAAAATGAGCCAGGCCTGACTTTCAGCTCTGGACCACAGAGGGAGGCTTGGGGCAAAAACCAGTGTGCAGCTGGTGGCAGCATATAAAGAGAAGAAAGAGTCCAAGACAGACATCAGTAACTCTCTGTGCCTCCTCATGCCCAACTCAGGCTCTTCTGCCTGCCAGTAATTGCCCTAATACTCCAAGCCACCAGCATGCATACACACATTCACACTCACTCTCACACACATTGTGTTTCACACATACATGCTCACACCCACACTTAGTTTCATTTATACCCATCCATACACTGCCTATATACACTTATCCAATGTCATGCACACAATGCCCTCATATGTACACTCAGACACTTGCACACACCACACATTCTCACGTTTCTTCTCACACATATATACTCTTATTTTCATACATCTGTACATGCCCATACCCTGAATACATCCACATGTTCACACACATATGCCCTCATGTGTGGCTCAATGCATATAAATGTGTACACATCCCCATACTTGTAATATTCTCTCATACACTCACGCTCAATTATCTTAAACACTCAAGCAATTTATTTCTTATACCTTCATTTTCTCAAGTGCCATGCATATTTGTGCCACACATTCATTCACACACACACATTTATACATACTTTATTATCCTTGCAGGAGTAATTCAAATGTTAATTCTTTTATGACACTTTCTCTGATCCACAGCTCTCTCTGCCCTTGTGGACCTCGCCACTGAGACTTTCTAGAGTACATGACTCAGCACTGAACTAGTTACTTGACTATATAGCTCCTCCCAATTTGATAAACACACACACACACATACATACACAAAGATGCAATGATGTGCTGGAGCCATTTCTTTTATTTTTTAAAATATTTATTTTTTTTTGAGAGGCAGAGTTACAGATACAAAGAGGGAGAGACAGAGAGAAAGGCGACTTCCATCCACTTCCATCCAATGGTTCACTCCCCAATGGCTGCAATGGCCAGAGCTGGGCACATCCTAAGTCAGGAGCCTGGAGCTTCTTCTGGGTCTCCCACATGGGTACAGGGACCTAAGGACTTGGGCCACATTCCACTGATTTCCCAGGCCATTAGCAGGGAGCTGGATCAGAAGTGGAGCAGCCTGAATGCGAACCAGTGTCCATATGGGATGCTGGCACCCCGGGCTGAGCCTAACCTACTATACCACAGCGCCAGCTCCAAGCCATTCATTTTTTTGTCTTTGTTTATTCTGAATCAGTTTTATAAGCGGCAGCCTGTACATGTTTGGGAGACGATTGGATGTAGTGTGACACCTGTTACGTATTCTGTTGCATTAAATTAAACTTGCAGGGATACCAGCAGTAAAGATACTCATTTGCAGAACATGCAGTGGAAAAGTAGAGTTGGGGTGCTTACTTTTTAGAGGGGATTCCAAGGGTAATAAAGGAAATAATGCTTGCTTTTAGAATACTGAAAATAGGGTGCCCATGGAAATTCTGCTGTCCTAGATAGTTGGTTCTAAAGCTTAGGAGACAGGTATAAGGTAGAGGTTGAGATTCGGAAATTATCACTAGAGCTCATGGTTAAAGCCAGGATGAAATTCTTGGAGAGTTTAGAGAGAATATGGAAGAAACAGAAAGCAAGCATTTAGAGACTTTTATGTCAATCTGTCACTGCTGCAATCCATTTATTGTATTTTACAAAACGTTTGCCAGAGATTGGAAACCAAAATCCTCAGTGACTTAGTGCAGAGAGGAGAAAGTAGATTAGAATGGCTTCAACAAGGAAAGATGGGCAAGATATTCATAGGCTGGTATTTGTAGAAAGGAAGGGAGGAGAACTTCAAGGAATAATGAGTACCAGACCCAGGAGGTCCTTTGCCTCCTATCTTTCTCCAGGTGTCCAAGGTACATGTTTTGATTCTCCAGCCACTGAACCTAGACCCCAGAATCATTCTCACCATATAGACACAGTAAGAAGGCCTAAAGAGGGAAAGTATCAGTGCAGAAGATAGAACAGAGGTGCAGGCAGCCCGACACCAGAGCCTGGGCTCTTAATGACCATTGTCTAAGGCCTCAGAAAGGAAATAAAAGGAAGCCACCCTGAACTCAAATATAGTCTCCATTATGGTTTCTACTAACAACATAAGCAATGTTATCTATAGCTATATGAAGCTACAAGCATAGACATTAGCAGCTTCATGTGACACATGCCCCACGATACAGACTATAGGAATTGGTCAGGGTAGGACAGCTGTGTGGCAAAACTGATGGCTCCTAATGCCAGTACCTTAGCATCACAAAAGCTTACATTTTGCCCGTGCTGCATGTTTGCCACAGGTCAACAGGGGTCTCTGCTCCACAGAGTCCTTCAGGGACCCAGACTAATGAAGAATCCACTCCTTGTATCTGGGTCCTCTGAAGCACGACCTCCACAGATTCAAGAAACAAGCCTATCAACTGTTAAATGCTTTGGACATGAAACAGCACACATCATTTCCAGCGATGGTTCACTAACCAGAATTAATCACGTGGACCCTCCTAAATGCACAGGATCAGGGTCAAGGTCAGGGTTAGGGGAGTGCAGGGGAGGGAAATGTGGAGGAGAAAATAAAATGTGTGGCTATCACTACTTTCTGAACCGAAGTGGGGTTTGGACAATTTGTTTCACACACAGCTTAAAATGTCCCTGGGGCTTTGCATTGTTGGCAATTTTCACACTTGTTTTTTTAGTGGTTTTGTTTTTGTTTTTGGCTTGGCATGTCATAGCTCACTTGCTGTTTTTCCAGTTTCCATTTACCTATCCATTCATACACAAATTCACTCACTCATTTATTCAACAAGTATTTGTGGAACACCTGCTATAGTGTAAAACCCTCTGTGTTTACCATGACAATATCCAAACAGGAGCAGACAAGAACACATCGCACAGACAGGCCTGACAAAAGATGAGGAAAAATCAAGCAGAGAGGGAAAATGAAGTGCTAGATCTGGGGCTGCGGCCACAGAAAGTCTTAGCAAGAAACTGCCAAAGGGGTTAAGAGAGAAAGGAATTGAACCTTTTCTCAGAAAAAAGAGTATTTTATAAGACTTAAAGATTCTCTTGATGGCAGGGCACTGGCATACATGAAGGGCAGAACTCTGTTGTTTCGAGCTCCAAATGAGAGGAGCTGCCACATGGGGCCACACAAGGGACTGCACCTAGGGCAAAGGTAACTGAACTGGAGCTGTAGGGGCAGCTTATGCATGGCCAATGGCAAGGATGGCGATAGTTTTTGTGGGACCCCTTGGATGGGCTACTTTGAATAATGTCATGGGATCCAGATTGCTGCTCTCAGTTTTCTGATACCTGGGCCCAGGACAATCAGGACAGGTACATAGTGCTCCACAGTGTGAGACCTTTATAACGAAAGCAGTAAGACTGTGAACTTACCCCGATGCTCAAGAAGGGGAGTCTCCTTGCCTCTAGCCAGGGTCTCAAAACTGAGTTAAGCAGCAGTACAAAAAAAGCAATGAGGCACTGGAAGGCCTCTAAAACAGGACCCAGGGAGACACTTATAGCAAAGTGAGGCCACTCTCTTTTTGTGTACTTAGCATAAAAAAAAAAAAAAAAAAAAAAACAAAAAACAGGGAAGTCGGGGGCGGGGGTGAGGAAGGGGGATTGACTTCATCAAGCCAGCAAAAGACTGGCAAGTTACATAAAATATTTCACTTGGCTTCAAGTCAGTGAGTGGATTCACTAACTCCGTTTGCAGATGGGAGGCGGTCAGCTGATGAGAATGGTCCATAGTGGCTGTTAGAAGCAACGAACAGAGAAGTTTGGGCCTGAAGTATCACGACTAATTCCCACAAGTCTGTGCCTGATGACGACAAAGAGAAAGTTCTTATGATGTACTCGAAGAGGGTGCTGGGGCAGGTGGAATCATGCACGTGGGTTGCCCTGCACTCTGGGTTTCGTGCTGTTGAGCAGCCTTTTCTCCCAAAGCCCTGTGCATTGGTTCTGCCTGGGATGGGAAATGTGTTGAACGTTTTTTCCTTTCACGAGTTGTCAAGAGCATAGGAGTGCTGAGCTCCTCCGGTGAATGTCAGTTGGGACTTGAATCAAGTTCTCACACTCCGGGAGCCAAAGCCATGTGCATTTGATAGTGAATCCCTGAGGAGGCTGGGACATGATCACCGTTCAGAGGAAGCTGTGTTTGCCCATGGAGGCTGTCAGTGGTTTTAGGAACGTCATGTATTATGGGATGGGAACTTCCGCACTGCTGGAACCCTCCCAGAGGTTTCCTTTGCTCTGAGAGACAACTTTTTATAGGCTGCAGACTCTCAATCAAAGGAAAGCATCACTAGATGGCATGGGTCCCACAGGTGGGTGCCACGGCTTAAGGTGAAAGGCACTGTACTTGAAAGTTTCTGACCCATACCATCTTCAAAATGTTCTAAATCGTTTGTTTTTGAAAAAAGACAAGGGTTTGTGTCTTCAATGATTTCACTGAAGACCAATCAGTTTTACTGTAGAAATCAATTTTAATTAATGCTTCTGAACGACTCCTTTTGTAAAGTGAGAGAATAAGCTAGGCTGCTTAAAATAACATCTGGACTTTTCTTTTTTTCTTTAGCCAAATCCTTCTACATGAAGTCAGCATCATTTGTGGAGTGACAGTTTCAAAACTTGGTTGCCAGGAACCAGGTAATGATTTAAGTTATCTCGCAAGAAGACCAATGTGGGGAAATTAGTTACACGAGGCAATTCAAAGATGGCGCCGAGAGGAAGTAAGGTGGGTGGAACTCAAGTTGTTTACCACCAAAGCTGATTGGCTGCGCAACATCAAGGGAAGTGACGACAACTGATAGCAAGTGTATAGACATATGGCTAGTCCTATAAGAAATCGTCCCGTAAAGTGACCCTTTAAGTGATTGGTTAGCCCTTATGCCCTGCCCCAATGGCCCTGCAGTTTTGTGCTATAAAAGGCTTTGTTATGCGTGCAATAAATGAGTCCCTGCTTGACTTGGCTCCCCACTGCGTCTGATTGTCTCCGGGACCAGGAGGCTGGGAAATGGGCGGCAAGCGGAGCAATTACCTTTCCTCGGGCCCAGTCCATCCTGTACGGGTGAACTTAGACCCTGCAGACCAGGAAGTACAGAAGAATGGGTGGCAGTCCTGACAGGTCAGGAGATCCCAGGAACCAAATACATATTCTGCCACACGGAGCCTTGGCCAATGCGGAGAGAGGGCTTGGAGGAGAAAGACCAGTGTGTGTGACCACATCTGTCTGACACTCCATTCCCACAAACTAGACCAGGATCCACATCTGGGTCATCTGTTTCCAACTGGGATGGAAGGTTGGAGAGGAGAGGAGAAGTAGGTGGAGGAAGAGGGGCTTGTCCAGTTGCCTGCATATTTCCCAGTATTGTGGTTGACCAGTGCTGATCTATCTGAAACCTCCCTACGAAAATGCATGCCAAGGGCACGGCACACTCTTGTGTCAACACAAGAGCAAGGGCTGTGACACACTCAACCGACAGACCTAACACTAATCACTTTCCAGGGAGCTAAGAGAATCACCAGTGATTTGCCATGTGTGTGTGTGAGAGAGAGAGAGTATGTGCCTGCTCATCACAATGATTCCTGTATAAAACTGTGGGAAGGACCCTCCCCAACAGAAACTGGCTCCCAGGGTCCCTGAACATTCCGACTCATGTAAGGCCTAGGAATGAGTAATATATCAAAGAAGAAAGCAGGACTTGGTGGCCACGAGATTGAGGTCCTGCCCACATCTTTCCACGTACTGAGGGAAATGAGAAATACAAGTTTTTCTTCTCATTCCAACATGGTCTTCAAAGGCTCAAGATACTCACTTTACGTTGGCTGAAAGAACTTAGGTGTCAGCCCTAAGAAAACGCAGGGCACACAACTCCTCACAGCAACAAGAATCTCTCAGGCATCACTCTATCATAACATTTGCAAATACACATTAAATTACACACTAAAATAAGAACTGAAATTTCTTGGGCGTTTAAAAAGAAGATTGGTGGAACACTCTTCCTCACCATGGAGTGGGAATTCTTTTGACTTTCAGAGTTGTCAATCTTTTTTTCTGTGCTGTTTATGTTGATGTCTAACTTGTCCACTTTGGTTGTCAGCTGATCAAGAATGTTGTCTTGCTCTTCAATTTCCATCTGCATCCCCAGGGCTACGTCCTTCAGATGGCCCAGTCCTAAGGACAGCTCATCTAGGTTGCTGTCGATCTTCTGGTGACAGGCTTGGAGGTCTGCATTCTTGGGGTAAGTGTCAGTACTCACAGCAGAGGCAGCCCCTCCAGGGATAGAGTCGACATCCTCCAGCTTCCTGGGGTTTGGGTGGCTGGCCTGGTACTCCGCCTCCTGCTCTTTACTTGTATTTATGGCCTCTTTCAATCTACTGTTGGGCTGGGTGGTGACGGTGCCATTCTGTTCAGGGGTGTCTGCTGGCTTGGATTTGAAGTAATTGACAAGGCCCTGAGACACATTCTTAATGCTGTTGATGTGCGTCTGGCTGGTCTTCAAATCTTGGTCCATCTTGTCCACTCTCCTCTCTGTGCATTCTAAGACTCCTTGCTGATGGATGAGTTCTTAGGAGGAGGCGATCCTGACTTTTTAGGACTCATAAATAAGGGGCAGGAACCTAGTGGTGCTGGCGGCCATGGCCTTGGCCCTGTATAACACCTCTTGCCGCAGGTACTGCTGCCGATCCGTGGGCATGTTGGGCCCATTGCGGAGGTCATGCCCATCCCTCCATGGGGTCGGCCAAACACCCTCGTCTTCGGCGCCATCATTGCAGAAGACGTACGCAACACGGTCCTGGCATCTCTGCTGACCCGGTAACAAGCAGGAGGAACAGCCCTGCACAGCACACCTCTCTTCAACACAAGATTTTAAGAAGATACAGGATCTCATATGATACAGAAGAGGTCTAGATTTCAATTGAAAATTACCAATCACAAGAACCAGAAAGGTCTCTAACACAGATGTTAGAATTATACAACATCAGTGCTGGCGCTGTGGCATAGTGGGTAAAGCCGCTGACTGCAGAGCTGAATTCCCATTTGGGCACTAGTTCAAGTCCCAGCTGCTCCACTTCCAATCCAGCTCTCTGCTATGGCCTGGGAGAGCAGTAGAAGATGGCCCAAGACCTTGGGCCCCTGCACCCGTGTGGGAGATCTGGAAAAGGGTCCTGGCTCCTGGCTTTGGATCAGCCCAGCTCTGGCCTTTGTGGTCATCTGGGGAGTGAACCAGTGGATGGAATACCTCTCTCTCTCTCTCTCTCTCTCTCTCTCTCTCTCGTTCCCTCCCTCCCTCCCTCTGCCTCTCTGTAACTCTGCATTTCAAATAAATAAATCATTTACAAGTATGTTTCAGCCAAGGATGGACCAAATATATGATGGTGGCCTCACAAGATTACAGTGGAGCTGAAAAATTCAAATTGCCTAGTGATGCCATGGCCATTAAGATCATTACATAACATGACACTCATGTTTGTGGTGATGCTGGTCTAAACAAACCTATTGCACTGCCAGATCTATAAAAGTATAGCATACACAAATTTTTTTTTTTTTGGACAGGCAGAGTGGACAGTGAGAGAGAGAGACAGAGAGAAAGGTCTTCCTTTTGCCGTTGGTTCACCCTCCAATGGCCGCCGCGGCCGACGCGCTGCGGCCGGCGCACCGCGCTGATCCGATGGCAGGAGCCAGGAGCCAGGTGCTTTTCCTGGTCTCCCATGGGGTGCAGGGCCCAAGCACCTGGGCCATCCTCCACTGCACTCCCTGGCCACAGCAGAGGGCTGGCCTGGAAGAGGGGCAACCGGGACAGAATCCAGCGCCCTGACCGGGACTAGAACCCGGTGTGCCGGCGCCGCTAGGTGGAGGATTAGCCTAGTGAGCCGCGGCGCCGGCCAGCATACACAAATTTTTATAATACAGAATACTTCATTATGATGATAAACAACTATGTCACTGATTTTTGTATTACCATACAGGCAAAGGGGGGTGTTGGAGAGGGGTGGTGGATCATGATGGCCATGCCTACGGCCTCCTAGGCTGACAAAACTTGGTTGATGGCCCAGGTGAATCTTGGTGAGCCGGCTGCTACTGTGGTTGCAGGGAGGGCTGCTGCTCTGGAGCACCCTCCTGCTGTGTCTCTCGCTATGCAGTCTCTGAACTGCGTCTTCACCAGACACTGAGAAAGTTGTTGGGCTTTGAGGCTTCAAGGTCTATAACCATTTGGCATGTCTGAGAGAGCAACAGTAGTTCCATCAAGGGATGCCTGAGCTGGTGACTGCCGTGCCCCCCCCCTTCCACTCAAGGCATGATCAGGTGTAGGGGGTAGGTGAGGAATGATGCCTGGCCTGCCATTAATCCCACAGCACCATACACCCTGCTATCCACAAATATTGCTTAGTAGATTGTCGGGCTGGACAGCTGTCTGCCGGCAGGAGTGGGCTGAACCATGTGAGTGGGCAAAAACTACCACCCAGAAAAGTCCCACATGCAGTGCCTGGAAAGGGCACCTGAACTCAGGCCTGGGCTATTTTAGGGCACATCTCTGACTGTATCTGCCAGCTTAGATTTGCAAACATGGCCTTACTGACTTGTGTGGCTGGCTGCCTGAGCCCTCACAGGCCTGCCAGGAATGGCTACTAGTTTCTCTAAAACACAGCCTTGGGATCTAAGAGACAAAGGGGGGTGGTGCTGGTGAGGGGTGGTGGGTAGCAGGTCACGAGAGGCATACCAGCAGCCTCCAAGGCCTACAAGCCTTCGTCAAATCTGGGGTCCCACCAGATGTACCCAGCCCACCCTCGAACATCTAACCCAGTGATTCCTTGGGGCACCCCGAGGGCACCTGGAATGGAACCAGCCCGTACCCACGCTCACTAGCATGCAGTCACCAGGCTGCATCCAGCCCAGAGGACCCCACAGCCCCTGAGGCACAGATGCTGCCCAGCACGTACCCCAGTGCTAACGTGGCCACTGTTGCCCACTCATCCCAGCCCACCACCCCCTGAGACACCCACAGCAGAGGGGAGACAGCTGGAACATTAAACAAGCTTTATTGAACAGAAACACTGCAGCCATTGAAGAGAAGGGACGATGACATAGAGGGTAACTCCTGACAGCCACTGGAGGCTATGGGTCCCGGGCCTCCCTCCTCCAGGGTTCCTCATTTGCCCTGCACACCAGGGCCCTCCCGTCTTGTTCTCCCGACCGGAGGGCCCCAGGATCTGCCCCTCGCCAGGATAAGACGCAGTCACTGCAGGGGTCCCCTGACCAGCCGGGCATGGCCCTACCCATGGCCCACACAGGAAGTCAAGGGACACTGCAAACACTGAAGGGAATGTCACATCAGGCTGGGAAACTGAGTCACAACTAACTCAGGGGGCAACATCAGAGCACAGTCCCCAAGGAGCCTCACGCAGCCCCCAAAACATCACCGGGTCAGTGAAGATGACCCAAGTGCTTGGGCCCATGTCACTCATGTGGGTGATTAGGATAGATTTCTTGGCTCCTGGCATCCGCCTAGCACAGCCACAGCTATTGTGGCCAATTGGGGACTGAACCAGCAGATAGAAGATTCTCTCCCTCTCCTTCTCCCTTTCTGTCTCCTTCTCCCTCTCCCTCGCCTTCTCCCTCTCCCTGTGTGTGTGTGTGTGTGTGTGTAATTCTGCTTTTTGAGTAAATAAATCTTATTTTTCTAAAAAAATGAAACAAACAGGCCAGCGCCGCAGCTCAATAGGCTAATCCTCCGCCTGCGGTGCCAGCACTCCGGGTTCTAGTCCCTGTCGGGGCGCCAGATTCTGTCCCGGTTGCTCCTCTTCCTGTCCAGATCTCTGCTGTGGCCCGGGAGTACAGTGGAGGATGGCCCAAGTGCTTGGGCCCTGCACCCGCATGGGAGACCGGGGGAAGCACCTGGCTCCTGGCTTCAGATCAGCGCGGTGTGCCAGCCACAGCACGCCGGCCGCAGCGGCCATTGGGGGGTGAACCAACGGAAAAGGAAGACCTTTCTCTCTGTCTCTCTCTCACTGTCCACTCTGCCTGTCAAAAAAAAAAAAAAAAGAAATAAAAAAATGAAACAAACAAAAATCCCATATTATAGGGGATTGTAAGTGAATGCTAAGGAAGGAGGGCATCTGATACACTAGAGCAAAGCAGTGAGGCCAGTGGGAGTGAAGCTGAGGGTGTGCAGCTGAGATGGAAGGAGATGAACTTAAGACCCCACTGGGGTATCCTGATGTCCCAAGTCTTTGGCATCAATGCAAAGGCCAGGGCTTTCTCTCCGAGCCAGGGGGAATGTTCTGAGCCGACCAGTGGCTGATCAGCCATGATATTTTAAAATATCTGGGTTGCTGTGAGGATTGGTGTGTACGTGTATGTGTGTGGTGAGCGAGAAGGTGGCAATACAACAGAAGCAGGGCCACCAGTTTGAGTGCTATTGCAGTAATCCAGAAGAGACGAGATGGTGACTTGGAGAAGGAGGATAGCTATGGAGGGGGTCAGTGGTGGCCAGATTCTAGAGGTATTCTGAAAATAGAGGGGACATATCTGTTGGCAGATCAGATTTGGGGCATGTGAAAATCAAGAGCGACTTTGAGCAACTGGGAGGATGAAGTTCACATAACTGAGATAGGGAATCTGTGGGAGGAATAGGATTTAGTTTTGAGTATGTGAAGTTTACAATGTCTATTGGACATTCAAGTGGAAGTGTCAAGCATTCAGTTGGACACACGAGGCAGTTCTCAGAGACAAGGTGGAGAAATTTGGGAGGAGTCAGTGTGTGTGTATGCCATGACATAGAGCATGATCACTCCTCGTGCGAGAGGATCTAAGGGCTGAGTCTCGGAGACAGGAAGGGAAACCAGTGCAGGGCAGTGATATGGAGCTGACAAGGAGGTGGGATGAGCTCCTGGAGTGAATGATATCGTGGTGACCAAGGAAGAAAGCTAGCCACATGCCACATTGAATAGGAGTCATGTGCTATTCTCTTCTTCCATTGCACATGTCTTACGAATGCCCCAGTGCAGCCAAAATTACTCCCTAAGTGCACACCCTCTCCCTTTTCACTGGAATCTTCAGAGTTCTGTAGTGCAGACTCTTCCATTCCTCCTGACAGATTTGCTTTTAGATTGGTTGATTATGGGATCACAACCATTTCCTCAGACTTTTTTATTCATTCAAAGATTTCAAAAGCACCTTTACATGCTAGGTATTGTGGAGTAATGTGGGACTCTAACACAGCTCCTACTCTCCAGGATAAAATAATGTGAGGTAGGCAGTGAAGAATTTCATGGGGGAGTTACAAAGGCGTTTGGGAGTTCATAAGAGATAAAGATTCCTGGCAATAGGAGGCAGTAGGGGCAGGGTCAGAAAAGGTCCCAGAAGCTGGTGATAAGAGCAGAGGGAGGTAGGATGGCTTGACTGTATAAAATCACCTTTGTCTTCTTTCCCCACTGTTACCAATTCCAAGGTAAGTTCTGATGTTGCCGTTACTCACACGTTCCTAGGGCCCCTTCTGTTGCCCTATGTATTTCTGTATGGCTCTGTGGAAATCTCAGCTGATGCTAAATTAAACACTGTTCACGTAAGCAGTTTTAGTGCAACTGTCTTGTCCCCATTACTTTACGTATTGGTATGTAGGCAGATGAAGGCTAAAGATGGGCCTTGAACTATTCCTCTCATCTTGTTACTAGAAAATAACTGGGCACTATTTTTCTGCCCTATATATAGTCCAAGTAGCATAGTATTTGATTGGCCAGTGTTATTTTCTTCTTCAGCCTATTCAAAATCTATTTTTTATTAGCTTAAGGATTGTCCTGTAAAACACACTTTAAAAAAATTCAGAGATCAATTCCCTGTCTTTCGTCCAGATATTATCATTACACTATTATAAATCATATTCCAAAATCTTTACCAGCAAAGTCAAAACACCTTTCTTTTTTTCTGCGCACTCCTTTTATAAAAGACAAAATTCACTAAAAAAAAAAACAGAGTAAGAGATGAAAATTCTACCTCTACCTCTGAGGTGTTAGTTTTCTAAACTGACAAATACACAGGATCGATTGGGACAGGGAGACACTGGAAGGGAAGAAGCTGGCCTGGGATCATCTTCTATTGTGCCCTGTCATCTTCCGCCTTTCTCTGTAGCCTTGCCCGTCCCTGTATTTCCCAGCTGCCCTGTGACCTGGCCAGACTCTCCTTGGCGTTTACTGCTTGTGACACCTGCCCATCATCTGCCTGCCTGTTGACAGCATGAATGCTCTGGAGTCAATGCTTCCCATTGCACTGTCCTGGCCCAACTCTCACCTTTGTATTTGCTTTCAGATTGGGTCACCAGACGTGAGACTAAGGAGTCAGTTTCCCAGCAGGAAGTTTCTGAAGGCTCATACCAAGGATCGACCACAGAAAGAATGGCTGGAAATGGTCACTGGAACTCCATGTCGCATGAGACTTGGGGATGTGAGGGCCACTTAGAGAGACATGGGGAACAAGCAGCAGGATCGCACAGGAGAAACTGTGCCCAGATGAATGCAGTGCTTTTGAGGGAAGCTTCAGTCTGCAGTCAATCCTGGTTTCACAGCAGTTAATTCCTACAGGAGAGAGTCTTCTTACCTGTGGCAGTTATGTAGGAGGCCTGACCCCACGTCTAGAGCTGAAGGATTACTCAGCGGGGTTTGTGTGTAGAAAAGACACCTTGGCAGTGTATGACCATAGGAAGTCCTCTCCTAACAACTGCACATTCGTTAGGCATCAGAGGATTCACACTAGAGAAAAGCCTTTTACATGCAAGGACTATAAGAAGGCCTTCAACTAGGGCTGTCACTTAGAAAGCATCAGAAGTCTCATACAGGAGAGAAGCCCTTTACATACAATGAGTGTGAGAAAGCCTTCAGTCAGAGCTCATTGCTCATTGAGCACCAGAGAATCCACACAGATTGCCTTACGAGTGCAGTGAGTGTGGGAAGGCCTTCACAAACAGCATGCACCTGACCCAGCACACGCATATCCACGCTGGGGAGAAGCATTATGAGTGCCTCGAGTGCGGGAAGGCCTTCCACCACACACACCCCTGAGCCTGCATCGCAGGACCCACACTGGTGAGAAGCCCTACGGGCACCATGAGTGTGCGAGCGCCTTCAAAGATGCTTCCTCACTCACTCGTCACATATTCACAGAGGAGAGAAATCCTCTACATGTCTGACTGGGGGAGAGGCTGCCATGGCCCTTCGGGGCTTGTGTAGCACAACAGAACTCATACCAGAGAGAAACCCCATGTCTGCCACGAGTGTGGGAAGGCCTTCAGCCAGAACTCATCCTTGATCAGACAGCCGAGATTTCATATAGGAGAGAAGCCCTTTAAATGCAGTGAGGGTGAGAAGGTCTTCAGCCAGAGCTCACTGCTCATTGACTATCAGGCCACTCATACCGGAGAGAAATTCTTCTGAAGCAATGAGTGTGGAAGAGCTGTCAGCCGGGCCATACGCTTGCTTGAGCACTGTGCATTCACACTGGCAAGAAGCTGTATGAATGCAATGGGTGTGGGAAAGCATTTACTTAGAGCTCACCTCCTTGACCACCAGCAGATCCACACTGCAGAGAAGGCCTATGAGAGCAGTCTCTGTGGGAAGGCCTTCAGCCAGAGCTTGTCCCTTAGCCAGCCCCTGAGGACCCATGCAGGGAAGAAGTGACTTCACCACAGCATGCACCTGACCCAGCACATGCCGTCCACTCTGGGGGGACGCCCTACGAGTGCCTTGTGTGCGGGAAGGCCTTCTGCCCCAGCACACACCTGAGCCAGCATCGCAGGATCCACACTGGAGAGAGGCCCTATTAAAGCGACGATTGTGGGAAGGCCTTCACTGATATCTCATCCCTTTCCAGATATCTTTTTGTTCATAAAGGAGAGAAACCACGTAAGTGAGGCGAGTGCGGGAAAGTCTGTAGTGGTCCCTCGGGGCTTATTCAGCATCAGGGAACACACACGGGGGAAAAGCTGAATGAATGAATGCAAAGTGTGAGGGAAGGCCTTTAGCTGAAGTACACATCTTCTTGAACATCAGGAAATTCACATTGGAGAGAAACCTCACAGACGTAAAGCATGCGGAAAAGCCTTCAGCCAGAGCTCACACCTGAACAAACGTCTGGGAACACACACCAGGGAGAAATCCCATCAATGTAGGAAATATGAGAAAGGCTTTAGCCAGAATACGTCCCTGATACAGCGCCAGAAGACACACGCTAGAGAAAAGTCCTGTGAATGTTATCATTCCTCCACTTAAATCTTCAAGCCAGATTTAGCATCAATAGATATTCACACTAAGGGGGAAGGGAGGGAGGGAGGGAGGGGAGAGAGAGAGAGAGGCAGAGAGAAAGAGAGGGAGAGAGAGAGAGGGAGAAAGGGAGGGAGAGAGAGAAATGGAGAAAAAGAGAAAGACATCTTCCATCTGCTGCTTCACTACCCAAACAGTTACAACAGCTGGGCCTGGCCCAGGCTGAAGCCAGGACCCTGAAACTCCATCCTGGTCTCCCATATGGTGGCAGGGGCCCAAGCACCTGGGCCATCAACTGCTGCTTTCCCAGGTATATTATCAGGGAGCTGGATTGGAATCAGAGCAACCAGGGTTCAAATTGGCACTCATATGGGGATGCAGGCATTGCAAGCAGTGGTTAACCTGCTGTACCACAACACTGACTGGTTTGAACCGTTATATAAAGTACAATAGGGGGTCCAGCGTTCTGATGCAGTGGGATAAGTCACCACTTGTGACACTGGCATCCCATGAGTGCCACTTTCGCATCCAAGCTGTTACACTTCTGATCCAGCTCCCTGCTAATGTGGCTGGAAAAGCAGTGGGGGATGGCTTGAGTACTTGGGACCCTGCCACCCATGTGGGTGACCCAGAAGCTCTGGGCTCCTGGCTTCAGCGTGGACCAGTCCCAGCCATTGTAGCCATTCAGATGGAATATATCATTCTCTCCCTCTCTCTCTCTCTCTCTCTCTGCCTCCCTCCCTCCCTCCCTCCCTCCCTCTCTGACTCTGCCTTTCAAATAAATACATCTTCAGAATAAAAAGGACTTTATTAGCCGTCTGACTTTAGATAAGTTACCTATAAAAAAAAGCAGTTGCAATTTTTCAGGGCCAATATGGTCTTATATATTATGTGCGTGTTCTTTTTGGCCTCCATAAAAGGCCTGGAATGTGAGACATGGGGGCATGTGTTGGTGGAAGGGTTCTTGTTCCTCCTTCATCATACAGACATTGTCAGATGTATGTGTCAAAAGGACTACAGTAGTCATCCTGTCATCATGAAGGAAGCAAGGACACAGGGGGTCACTGAGTTAGGTAGCAGAAGAATGAGAGGAATCTGTCCACTAATGACCTTGAAGGGGCATAGTACTGACAATCCCAGGACCTATGGTGACGTGAGTTAACAGACTCTGAACCCATCTAATCATCTAGTACTGCAATTTTGCATTTCAATCTGGATTGCATGATTAGACCAACAGAGTTTATAGCCATGCCCCAGCAACGGAGACTTTGCTTCAAGTTCCTGTGAGGAGAGCTGCACGTTTGTGCAGGCCTCCCTGGACTCTTGGGTCAGACAGAGAAGGGAACACCTATTCCCTGGACTTGCTGTGGCTGCTCCAGAAATCTCTAAATCCACTCTAATCTCAACATGGCAGAGGAGCTTCAGCACCAAATACCTGCATAAACGGCGATGTTAAGGAGAGAGATGGGTGCCTTGGCTAACATGAAGTCTCAGTCTGATGCTCCCCTCCATTTGCAGGGCTGTGAAGAACATGACTGATGGACAACTGCCTCCTCCCCCCCCGTCCAGATTTGCTGTCCCCAAGCTGCAGCCACTTACTCCAAACATATTTCCTGCCTACACCCACCAAGGCATGTACTCGGAGCTCATTCTGCATCTGATCTGGGGAAGGAGAGGGGACCTATTCAGCCTGGGGCTCCTCATCTCAATTCCAGGGGGATAACAATCAGTATGTTTGCTCTTCTGTCAGTTTTATGTGCTAGGTACTACGCCAAAGATATGTGATTATTTTGATTTATTCATCCTAATGACCACCTTAGAAGGTACCAACATTCCCACTTTACAGAGAAGGAAAGCGGTATTCAGAGAGGTGTCACAACTTGCCCAGGTCAAATGGATACTAAGTGGTGGAGCTTGGATTTGAACTTAGTTCAGAAATAACCCAGTTGGGGCCGGTGAGGTAGAGTAGTGGATAAGCCCACCACATGCGGTGCTGACACCCCATGTGGGTGCAGTTTGAGTCCCAGATGCTCCACTTCTGATCCAGCTCTCCACTGGTACCCCTGGGAAGGAAGCAGAAGGTGGTCCATGTATGTGGGTCTCCGCACCCACTTGGGAGACCCGGAAGCGGCTCCTTGCTCCTGATCGGCCCAATTCCAGAGACTGCGGCCATTTAGGGGAGTGAACTAGTGCATGGAAGATCTCTCTCTGCCTCTCTCTCTCTCTCTCCCTCCCTCTCTCTCTCTCCCTCTCTCTCTTTCTGTCTGTAACTCAGCCTTTCAAAAAAATAAGTAATATATTTGAAAAAACAAGCCTAGTCTGTGGACTCTTGCTTTGTTCTTGGGAAGCTGGTTCACACTCTATGCTGGCCCATGTCAGCGCCAGACTCTTTCTCAGTGCCCTGTGAGTCCTCCTACAACACCCCGGCATTAGAACGCCGTTATCAGCACCCAAGCTTCCAGAACACAGCTATCCCTAGCAATGAAACTGTACATTTTTCAGTTGTATTAGCTTCTTAAGGCTGCCATAACAAATTACCACAAATGTAGTGTACTAGTAATACAAATTGTTTCTCCAACCATTCCAGGGGTCAGAGTCTGGGAAAGTTCTCACTAAAATCCAAGTGTCAACAGAGTCATGTTCTTTCTGGAGGCTCTAGAAAAAAAACATCCCCTTGTTTTTTGCAACTTCCACAGTCTACCTGCACTTTTTGGCCTGCAGACCATTTTTGTGTCTTTATGACTAAGTCAGTAGTATAAGCATCTTCAAGTCTCTGACTCTGCTTTCATCAGCACAGCTTCTATTACTCTGATCTATACCTTCCTATGTAAGGATCTTCGAGACTACTTTGGGTCCACTTGGATAACCAAAGGTAACCGCTCCATCTCAAGGTCTTTAAATACATCTGGAAGATCCCCACAGCTCTGTGAAGTAACATGCACAGATTCTAAAGATGGATACCAGGACTTGTGGCAGTGGATGTGATTTTGTCTGCCACACTGCACATTCCCTAGTCCGGCCTGATACAGCTTAGAAGGAGCTCTTCCAAAACGAAGCATGAAAGAAAACTGATTTAGAATGAGGAGAAAATTCAGAACGGGCAGTCAAACATGACAACAGCAACCATTATGGTTCCCAAACTATACTTTCTTTGGGTGTGTGTGCATGTGAGTTTTTTCACAAACACTACATCTATGTTGTACAATCTAAAGCACAAGGGAGCATATATTAGGTTAAGACACAAAAGGATTTCATTGTGGTTGCAAACAGACACTCTGCAAATCTGACAATACCACACCGTCACGTGAATGGATACCAGTCTCCATGAGAACAGCTGGCTCCCTGTAAGAACTACACACAGCAAACACAGTAAAGTTCAACTTAAGTCCTTCATGTTGGTTTCCGCACCAAGTTTTCGAAACAAACCAGCTTTTCTGACATTTGCTGTCAAAACGCCTTGGCTTAAGTTAGTCTAAGAACCCACGGGGTGTGGAATGTCCCTTTCAATTGCGCGTGCTTCATGACGTCCCAACAAGGGTGGCATTTAGGTGAAAAGCCACAGCTGTCCCCTGCTCGAGCAGCCTGGTATGACTCGGTGGTCTGCCTTCGTACCGTGGGAAGCTGTCGGGGCTGGCTAAATGAGTCAGCTGGGAGGTAAAGCTGGGTTGGTGGCAGGCAGAGGATTCCAGGGTGGGGATCCGGGATCCGGGATCCGGATCAAGGTGCTGGGATTCCTGCAATTTCCAGCAGAGTAGGAGCACGCCTGGGCAGCCAGGCGCTACTCAAAGGTGTGGAGAGGCGGGCCTGTGACCGGGAGGTTCGGGGCCGCCATCCTCCGGGACAGGCAGCTGTAGGAAGAGGGTCCAGCCGCCCCCAGTCGCGAGGTCAGCCGAGAACCTGTGTGCCTCGGGACACGCTTCAGCTGTGGAAGAAGAGCTACCACATGGGCAGGATTTCGGGTAAGCCCAGTGAGCCATCCTGCGTGAGGCGGTGGAGTGCTTCCTGCCCGCCGAGATGTTATTCCCTCACACGTGGACAGCGTGCCGGTGCCCGATGGGCTTTCTGTCTGCCACTCGGCATTGCCTCGGGAAAAGGTAGCAGAGGGCAGGGCTGAGATGCGGGAAGGCGTTTGTGTCATTAGTTTCAGCTCTTAGGGCTATTTTCTAAAAATCAAAGAAACAGCAAAGCATAAAGAGGCACGGCAGGGAAACCTCGGGAATTACCTTGGGAAGGAACCCACTCGTTCATTTCAGCGTTAGGCCTAACGCCAAGAGAAACGCAGGTGATGTTTCTGTGAGAAGGTGCACGAGGGTCTGAAAGATGGTGGTTGCGTCCCGGACGGTTTCAGTGCTTTGCGGTGTAAATCAGAGTATGCATCCTCTCCGGAAATGCTGCTTGCAGTCAGAGAGACATGCTGGGAACAATCGTGGCCTTTTCTTTGGAAAATGTCTGGATGAGTCTGTCCGTGCGAGCATGGACGGCAAGGCAAATGCGTGCAGAGGGGCTTGTGAAGGGCGTGTGGAGGACAAAGGTGGATGAGTGTGGCGCCCCACAAGTGCTAGAGGTGGATCCAAAAGCAGCTGCACATGTTGTCCACCTGCGGTAGAGCAGGGGCCCACGTGGCGCTCCACCTGATTACTGAGATGACGAGGAGGCTGCGTGCTGAGGGCCAGGCGCGCCCAGAGAACTGCTCGCAGCACACGTGGAGGCTAGCCTCCTTCTCACTCTCTTTAAGCTGTTTTTGTCAAACAGTTCCTTCTCGCGGTAATGCACGGGCGGCCCTTGCAGGTATTTCTTTTCTGCGTCCTTGTACTCTAGGCCATCGAGGGCAGCAATGGAACAAATGATTGCTTCTGGCAGGAGGACTTCCAGCACGAATTTGACTTTGTCTCTGACCAGAGCCTGCAACCTCTGGTCTATATGCTCGTAGACTTGTTGTAGATGTTTCGTCACGAGTTCCAACTGGTCCTCGTCCTCCAGGTATGTCTCGACGCACACCACGTACTGGTGGGAATTCAGAAATGACCTTAGCCACCTGGACTGCTTCTTGCCCTTCAGGATGGCCAGGAGGTGGCTGTCGGCCCCCTTCTTCTTCACGATGAAATCCACCAGCTTCTGGTTGTCTCGGTCCCACGCGGCCTTCGTGCGGTCGGGGAGAATTTTATTGTGGGATGGCATCCCTTGCAGGGCGGTCTCCTCAGAATCTTCCAGGGCCTCCAGTTCGGTGTAGTCCACTTTGGGGAAGGTGATGTCCAGTTCGCTGTCTTGGATGACTCTCCTGATACGGTAGCTGACATCGGCGGTGTAATAGTTCAGGAAAGAGCCCACGAAAGAGCCCCGGCCGAGTTGTTTTCGGTAATGGGTGATCAGGGAGAAGACCCAGTTCACACCCTCCGGGTACGCCTTCCGGGCTGTCTTCAGGAACTTGTCCTTCCCTGCACAGTCCAGGTGCTTCAGTCTTGCAAGAGGAACTCGAATGCCGCGCTTTTCTGGACACAGGCTGGCCTCAATCAGGAACACCCTGGCCGTCTTGTCTGTCTCACTGACACTCTTGACCACTGCCGGCCAGTACGGGTGCTCCTGAAATTTAAACCACACCAGCGCTCCCTTTCCGATGGGGCTCGGTGTGGCTGGTCCCTTTTCTCCCTTCCTGATAGCCTTCTTAGGGGTCTTGGGCGATTCTCTGTCCACCAGCCTTTGCTTGTTGGCGGGGGGCGAATCCTGGAGAGCCGCAAGGCTGGTGGATGGTCCCTCTCCCCCATTCCTGCCAGACTTCTTGGACAGTCCTTTCTCAACCAGCCTTCTCTTTTTGGCAGGAGACACATCCTGGGGAGCCGCAAAGCTGGTGGATGGCCCCTCTCCTGCTTCCCCGTCGGACTTCCAGTAGAGCTTGGGAAATAATTTTTCAACCAACCTTTGCTTTTCAGCGATGTGTGACTCCTGGAGAGTCACAGTGCTAGTGGTTGGTCCCTCTTCCTCTTTCCTGTCACTCATCCCAGGGACCTTGGGTGGTCCTTTATCAATCAGCCCTCCCGTTTCAGTGAGGGGCGACTGCTGGGGAGCTGCAAGCCTGGTGGATGCTCCCTCTCCTGCTTCCTCATCGGACTTCCAGCAGATCTTTGGAAATAATTTTTCCACCACCCTTTGCTTCTCAGAAATGTATGGCTCCTGGAGAGTCACCGTGCTAGTAGCTGGTCCTTCTTCCTTTTTCTTCCCAGCCTTCTGAGGTTTCTTGCGGAGTCCTTTGTCAACCAGCCTTTGCTTTTGGGTGGGCTGTGTATCTTGGAGAGCCACGATGCTAGTGCCTAGTCCCTCTTCCTCTTTCCTGGCACCCTTATGAGGGATATTAGGCAGTGGTCTGTCAACCAGCCGTTGCTTTTTGGTGGAGAGCAACTGCTGGGCAGCCACAACGATGGTGGCTGGTCCCTTTTCGTCTTTCCTGCCAGTCTCCCCAGGAATACTGGGTGGTCCTTTTTTGTCCACCCTTTGTGTTTCCATGAGGGGCTTCTCCAGGAGAGCTGCAAAGCTGGTGGGTGGTCCCTCTTCCCGTTTCTTGTAAGTCCAATGGATCTTGGGAAGTCCTTTGTCAACCAGCCTATGCTTTTCGGTGGGGCATGTCTCTTGGAGAGCCATGACATTTGTGGCTGCTCCATCTTCTTGTTTCTTGCCAGGTTTCTGAGGGATTTTGGGTGATCCTTTGTCCTCCAGCTTTTGCTTTTCAGTGGGGCATGTATCTTGGAGAGTCACGATGCTAGTGGCTGGTCCCCCTTCCCCTTTGCTGCCACCCTTCTGAGGGATCTCAGACAGTGGTTTGTCAAGCGGCATTTGCTTTTTGGTGGCAGGCAAATCCTGGGGAGTTCTGAAGAGTTTCAAAGTGGCTGGTCCCTCTTTTTCATTCTTGGCAGCCTTTCCAGGGATCCCGGGTGGTCCTTTGTCAACCACCCTTCCTGTTTTGATGAGGGACTTCTCCTGGGGAGCCATAAAACACGTGGAAGATCCCTCGTCCCCTTTACTGTCAGTCTTAGAATGGATCTTGGGCTGTCCTTGGTCAACCAGGCTTCCCTTCTGTCGTTTGTTGTCCAGCATTTCTGTTTCAATAAGGGGCTTCTCCTGAGGAGCTGCACAGCTGGTGGATGGTTCCTCTTCCCATTTCTTGTAGGTACTGTAGGTCTTGGAAATTCCTTTGTCAACCCACCTTTGTTTTTCGGTGGGGGGTAATTCCTGAGGAGTCATGAAGATAGTGGCTTGTCCCTCTCCTTCTTTCCTGCCACGCTCCTGGGGGACATTGGACAGTGGTTTGTCAAGCAGCCGTTGCATTTCGGTGGGGGGCGAGAGGTGGAGAGTCATGAGCATAGTGGATAGTTTGTCGTCCTCATTCCGGGCAGCCTGGCCAGGGATCTTGCAAAGTTGTCTGTCCTCCAGCCTTCCTGTTTCAAGTAGGGGCATTTCCTGGGGAGCTGGAAAGCTGGTGGATGGCTCCTCTCCCCCTTTCTTGTAAGTCCAATGGATCTTGGGAAGTACTTTGTCCTCCAACCTTTGCTTTTGGGTGGGAAGTGTCACTTGGATAGCGATGGTACTTGTGGCTGGTCCCTCTTCCTGTTTCTTGTCAGGTTTCTCAGGCACCTTGGTTGGTCCTTTGTCAAACAGCCTTCCATTTTCGGTGGACTGTGTATCTTGAAGAGTCATGATGCGAATGGCTGGTTGCTCTTCCTCTTCCCTGTAACCCTTCTGAGGGACCACGGACATTTCTTTGTCATCGAGCCTTCCCGTGTCGATGGGGGGTGTCTCCTGGGAAGCTGCAAAGCTTGTGGATGGCTCCTCTTCCCCTTTACTGTCAGTTTTGCAATGGATACTGGGCGGTTCTTTGTCAACCAGCCTTGCCTTTTCAATGGAGTCCATCTCCTGGGGAGCCACGAAGCTGCTGGGTGCTCCCTCCTCCCCTTTCCTGTCAGACTTCTCGTGGACCTTGGGCAGTCCTTCGTCAGCCAGCCTTAGCTTTTCGGTGGGGGGCGGCTCCTGGTGAGTCACGATGCTAGCATGTGGGCCTTCTTCTTTCCTGTAGGGCTCCCCAGAGATCTTGGGTGGTTCTATGTCTTCCAGCCTTGGCTTTTCAGCGGGCTGTGTATCTTGGAGAGTCACGAGGGTGGTGGGTGCTCCCTCCTCTGCTCTCCTGCCACCCTTCCGAGGGACCTTGGAGAGTGGTTTGTTAACCAGCTGCTGCGTTTCGGTGGGGGGCGACATGTGGAGAGCCATGAACATACTGGCTAGCTCATCTTCCTCATTCCTGCCCGCCTTGCCAGGGATCTTTCGTGGTCGTTTGCGGGGCGGCCTTCCTTTTTTGATGCGGGGTGTCGCCCGGGGAGCTGCAGAGCTGGTGGACGGCTCCTCTTCCCCTTTCTTGTATGTCCCACGGATCTCGGGACGTGTTCTGTCATCCAGCCTTCGCTTTTTGGTGGCACGCGTCTCCTGGAGAGCCATGTCGCTTGTGGCTGGTCCCTCTTCCTCCTTCCTGCCACTCTTTCTAGGGACCTTGGCTGGTCCTTTGTCAACCAGCCTTTGCTTTTTGTTGGAGCGCTTCTCCCCGGGAGTCAGGAGTCCTGTGACTCGTCCCTCTCCCCCTTTCTTGCCAGTCTTCCCACGGCTCTTGGGAGGCCCCTTGTCACGGGCTGCTTTCCGGAGCTTCTTTCTTCGTTTTGGTGTACGGAAGACAATTTGCAGCTTTGGGAGACGGTCTTTGAAGGGCACCCTAGCCGCTTGTGAGACTGCCTCTGAGGTATCTTCTCCAGAGTCCTCTGTACGTTCAGTGGACACGGAGCACTCTGAGGACGTTGCCTGGGTCGTTGGGCAGCTGTCCTCTGCCTCTCTGTACACAGCCCTGGGCTCAGCGCGGGGTAGCCCAAGGGGCTGAGATGGAACCCCTTGGTCCTGGGTGGCACCAGCACCCTCCTCCACGACCGTGGGGGTCAGGCATGCGACTGCCGAGGTGCCTGCCTTTCCTCTCTTGCCCTTTGGCTTTTCTTTTGCCTTTCTCTTTCTCGGGCTCGCCAGTGTCGGGACCTTCTGGCCCACACTGGAGCTGTGGGGGGCCTCGGTCTGCACAGCGGCTGCAGGAGGGGCGGCGCTCATGGGCTCCTGCAGTTTCTCGCCCAGCAGGAAGGCATCCTCGCTCTCTGAAGGCATCGGCCCTGGTTCCGGTCCTGGCCTCTTACTTTTCTTGCGCCTGGTCCACAGGGCCCTTCTCGGCTTCCTATGCCTTTTACGAGCCAGTGGGCAGCCTGGCTTCTGTCTGGTCTTTTGGGGCGGTGCTAGCGCCTTTGGCACTTTTGCTTTTTGTTCTTGGCCCCAGCTTTCTCTCTTGCGTAGCATCTCCCAGGCCGCTCTCAGGGCCCTTCTGTAGCCCCTCTTCTGGCCCAGTGGCATGCTGCCCTTCGGCATTGTCCTAGCTGAGAAGGCGACCGCTTCGAGGTCAGAGGTGGTCAGGGCCTTCACGTCTGCTCTCTTCACTCTGATTTTTTCATCGACTCCGAGGATCTGAACGGCTAGTAACAGCGCCCTCTTCCTCTTAGCTTTTGCTGAGGGGCCGCGTCTGGACAAAACCTTTGCTGGCCATAAGTGGCCCCGCCAGTCACACAGGATGTACTTGGCAACCATTGCGACTCGAGTGCCTCACACCAAGAGGAATTCAGAAGCGGCCTCGGCGTCTGGCTGCTGTTGCCGCCGCTGTTCTGGGCCCGATTTCCTTTGCCAAAGGACTGCAAAGGGTACACAGCAGGTGGGGGCTGTGCTCCTCCCCGCGAGTCCTCCCGAGAGGCCTGGACTCGAGCTGTCCAGGATGATCGTGGAGCACACTGCAACACGGAGAAAGAAACCAAGCAGTCTATCAGAACGCAATCATAATGTGGAAGTGGAAGCACCTGCTCCATGAGGCCGAGGGGAGCTACCGTAGGGAAGGAAGGGGAGTGCGTCTCAGACAGGGGGCAGAGGGAGGGCAAGTTTCTGGGAAAAGAGAGGGGAGGTGTCAGAGTAGCGACCAAACACCACAGTGCTCCCCAAACTCATCTTAGTGGCACACGGAAGAGCACCCGACTGGGTGGGTGGCTGAAGTGTCGGGGTTCCCTTTTCCTAATTGGTCACAGTGTGGCTTCAGGGCTCCTGAAGCTTCGACCAAGGGGAAGGCTTCCTTCTTTTCCTTCCTGAGGTGCCAATGCGGCCCTGTCCACCACCGGAAGCCAGAGGCCAACCCCTAAGCACAGACGCTGGGTACCAGCACAGAGCCATGTTCAGGAGCTTGCACACAGAGTGCAGAGTTTCCCCCATAATCACCTGCAACTCGGTAATGGCTGCTGCCCACACTGGGCCTGGGCTGAGACCTGCAGGTCTGTGTGGTGCTTAAAATCCTCTGCCACCCACCCTGAATCTGTGACATCCCATTATCACACAAACGACTGCAGCATGAGCAGCAGGGAACAGCACCGCGCACCCCCCAGATGTCACTAGGGAATGGTTGCAGGTGGATCTTTAGCAGAGAGGAGTCTCACCCAGTGTCACGTGGGTCGCGGTGAGTCTTCTCCTGGGAGCTGGAGCTCTCGCTTGTCACGTCCAGCTGCTGCCTGTCAGTAGACCTCTGACCTGCTGTGAAACACACCGTCCTTCCACAGACCAGATGAGGCCAGCCGTGGAGACCTAGCACTGGCTCCCTTTCAGTGGCTGATCTGTAAGGTGCCAAAGAGATAGGAAATTAAACCCATGACCTGGGGGCACTTTTCTCAACCTGCTCCCATCCCCAGCTCCAGAATGCAAGACCCCATGAAGGAGGACTGATAGCTTAATCCGACCCGGGAAAGTGGATATCACATATCTTTTCTTCCTTCTCCTGCATTCAAAAATGTTTCCAGCTTTCACCATTGCCTCTGCCCCAGACACTCGAACGTGACTTCAGCAGGCTTTCTGGGACTCTGTCCGCACTGGAAGCAAAAATGTGTCTCCCCCCCTGCCCCAGCTCTCAAACAACATTAAACTGGCTTGCAGAGTGTAAGTTTCATGGGAGGACCGACCCAGGGGATGGCATGTGACACACGCTCACCTTACCCTATTGATGTGGGTGCTTCCAACGCATTCCCTATTCCTCGTGCTCCCCTGTGCACTACATGAAACCAAAGTTCCTAACGTAAGAGCAGCTTGGACAACTTTCTTGAAAAGGCTCACTTTCTCACACTGCTTTTGGGGAATCTCTTTGCAACCATGGCTTCCAGTGTTTCCCCAACTGTTGAATGCAGCGGCCAAAGTGCTGGGAACATGCACTGTGGGAGAGGCAGGCATTCTCTTTGTCTTGCTCTTCCCATCTTCCCACTCCCACTCACTTGCAGAACACGCTTGGCTGTTCTCTCTGCACTCCACCTGCACGCAGTACAACTCATCTGTACACCCAGCCTGTGCACCACTGACCTCGAAGTTGGTTTCTTAAAGCAAAGAGGTCATCTCCTTGGCGACCGCTGGCATGTCTGCCTTTGTGGAAGCACACACTCCTAGATGGAATTTTTAGTGTACAGTGACGATGAGATAGTCATGCTTTGGGGCTCTCCTACACAAAACCTTTCTTGGACAAGGGTCTACGATCTCATGGGTTTGGCGCCCTCTGTGTCAGAGAGCTCAGGGCCCTGGTGTCATGACGACAGAGACCACGGGGGACAAGGAATGACAGAGGTGACTCAGCTGCTTCAGTCTCCCCTCAGCTGCACCTGCCACACGTTTTACAGTATACATGTGACGGAGCACCCTCAAGCCCCAGTACAAGCACGAACAGGCACACATGTGCGTATACACAAGCGCACACAGAACCACAATGCCTGGGATCCATGCATGTAATGCACTCTCACTGCCTCTACACATCCCTGTCAACCGTTCTCTTCCAGGAAAAATGCCATTTATGGCTCCATTTAGGTCCTCAATTTAAAAATATACACGCCAAGATATTCCCAAGATGGTGGAATAGGAAGGGAGCACATTGACAGTCCGGGAAAAGACAGTTTAATGCAAGTGGAGATACTGCAGTTTCAAGGAAGAGTTAGGGAAGAAACAGCAGAGGAAACTCTTCCGGAACTGCTGGTTCACAGTGGACCCACGTGGAGGGCACGGCCGCCCATGGCTCGGAACCCCAGCCATGGAATCTACGCACCAGCGGTGGAAAGGGAGGTGAGCCAAAACCCCAGTTGCCTGAGACACCGGCGGGAAAGCGGAAGGAGGAGCCGAGAGGGAACGAGGCTTGAGGTCCCGTGGGGGAAATTTCACCAGGCTAACTAGAGGAGAGAGGGAAAAAAAATGGACCGGTACGGACATGAGTCTCTCTCTCCACTTACCGTTCAAGGGCGAGCAAGACAAAGAGCAGGCGCCGTTTTGGACATACATAGGACGTACATGCCTGCCATTAGCCAAGCAGAAAAACCTGACTCTGGGGGAGTGAAATAACAGGAGGTTGGGACCTGGTGAATGTGTGGAGCTAATGAACTGAGACTGTGAAGAACTGAAGGTGTGGGAGAGAACTCAAGGAGACATGAGTGCTCTCGGGAGAGTACACAAACTCGGTAACCTTGGCAACCTGGTGGGAGATAGCAGAGAAATTTGAGCTTACACTGAGGACTGCATAAACCCTTTGTGGGGTTCTTGGGACAGAGCAGACGAATATTAAACCCACAGGAGGCAGAGATCAGAAATTGACTGCATTCAATTCCGCTCAGCTGTACGGAATTACTTCCCTTCTGAATCGAGAGAGAGAGAGAGAGAGAGAGAGAGACAGTGAGAGAGAGAGAGAGAAAGATTTACCACGCCTAACCTGGGTGTGTCAGCTTTGGCACACCCTTAACCCTGAAGAACCAAACAGAGGTCTCTGGCCACACCCATCAGGAGCCTCTAAGGATCCATCAAAAGCAGACAGTCCACTTAATACAGTCATAGTATAACGAGAAAAAACACCACAGCGAGGGAAGAAGAAACCAAAGAATATCTCCGCAATGCCAAGCAACAAACACAGAAACCAAGGAAACAAGAACAAGGAAGACATTATGACGCCCCCCAAATGAACAAGACACCCCAATCCAAGATTATGAAGATGATGAGATAGAAGAAATGCAAGATACGGATTTCAAAAAATTTATGATAAGAACATTTAGAAATTTTCAAAAACAAATTTTTGAACTACAGAAATCCTTACTGGACAGGATAGAAAATCCCTCTCGTGAAAACGAAATCTTAAGGAGGAATCAAACTGAAATGCAGAAACTAGTAGAACATGAAAGTGTGACAGTGAAGAGAAATCAAAATGAAATGAAGAATCCAATAGATCAAATGACAAACACATTAGAGAGCCTTAAAAACAGAGCCAGTGAAGCAGAAGAGAGAATATCAGACTTAGAAGGCAGAGCACAGGAAAGTATACAGTAAAACCAAAGAAAAGAAGAGGAAATGAGAAATCTAAAAAACATTGTTGGGAATCTACAGGCCACTACTAAAAAAACCAACATTCGGGTTCTAGGAGTTCCTGAAGGCATGGAGAGAGAGAAAGGATTAGAAGGCCTTTTTGGTGAGATACTAGCAGAGAACTTCCCAGGTTTGGAGAAGGACAGAGACATCCTAGTACAGGAAGCTCATAGAACCCCTAGTAAACACGACCAAAAGAGATCCTCACCACGACACGTGGTAATTAAACTTACCACAGTGAAACATAAAGAAAAGATTCTAAAATGTGCAAGAGAGAAACGTCAGATTACTCTCAGAGGATCTCCAATTAGACTCACAGCAGACTTCTCATCAGAAACTCTACAGGCTAGGAGGGAATGGTAAGACATAGCCCAGGCACGAAGAGAGAAAAACTGCCAGCACAGAATATTATATCCTGCAAAGCTCTCATTTGTGAATGAAGGTGAAATAAAGACCTTTCATAGCAAACAGAAATTGAAAGAATTTGTTGCCACTCGTCCAGCCCTGCAAAAGATGCTTAAAGATGTGTTACACACAGAAACACGGTCATCAATATGAAAGAAGGTAAATGAAGAAAACCTCACAGTAAAAGATCACACGAAGTTCAAAGCATGTATTAGAAAATATCTTTGGGAAAATGGCAGGGCAAAGTTACTACTTATCAATAGTCACGTTGAACGTTAATGGCCTCAACACTCCAATTAAGACACAGACTGGCTGAATGGATTAAGGAACAAAACCCATCTATTTGCTGCTTACAAGAAACACATCTTTCCTACAAAGATGCATGCAGACTGAAAGTGAGAGGCTGGAAAAAGATATTCCATGCCAACAGAAACCAAAAAAAAGGTGGCGTAGCCATCTTAATATCAGGCAAAATAAACTTTAACACAAAACTGTTAAGAGAGACAAAGGGGGGCACTATATAATGATGAAGGGATCGATTCAACAGGAAGATATAACGATTATCAATGTATATGCACCTAATTACAGGGCACCGGTTTATTTAAAAGACATGTTAAGGGACTTAAAGGGAGACTTAGACTCCAATGCAATAGTACTGGGGGACTTCAATACTCCACTCTCAGAAAGACAGATCAACTGGACAGAAGATCAACAAGGAAACAGTAGATTTAAATGACACTATAGCCAAAATGGATGTAACAGATATCTACAGAACTTCTCATCCTACACTTAAAGAATTTACATTCTGCTCAGCAGCACATGGAACCTTCTCTAGGATTGACCACATACTGGGCCATAAAGCAAGTCTCAGCAAATTCAAAAGAATTAGAATCATACGATGCAGCTTCTCAGACCACAGTGGAATGAAGTTGGAAATTAGCAACTCAGGAATCCCTAGAGCATATGCAAACACATGGGTATTGAACAACATGCTCCTGAATGAACACTGGGTCATAGAAGAAATCAAAAGAGAAATCAAAAACTTTCTGGAAGTAAATGAGGACAACAGCACAACATATCAAAACTTATGGGATACAGGAAAAGAAGTGTAAGAGGAAAGTTTATAGCAATAGGTGCCTACATCAAGAAATTGGAAAGGCACCAAATAAATGAGCTTTCAATGCATCTCAAAGATCTAGAAAAACTGCAGCAAACCAGACCCAAAACTAGCAGGAGAAGAGGAATACTTAAAATCAGAGAAGAAATGAACAGGATTGAATCTAAGAAAACATTACCAAAAAATCAGCCAAACGAGGAGCTGGTTTTTTGAAAAAATACACAAAATTGACATACCATTGACTCAGCTGACTAAAAAAAGAAGAGAAAAGAACCAAATCAATAAAATCAGAGATGAAAAAGGAAACGTAACAACAGACACCATAGAAATAAAAAGAGTCATCAGAAATTACTACAAAGAGTTGTATGCCAGCAAACAGGGAAATCTATCAGAAATGGGTAGATTCCTGGACACATGCAACCTACCTAAATTGAACCATGAAGATATAGAAAACCTAAACAAGGCCGGCACCATGGCTCACTAGGTTAATCCTTTGCCTTGAGGCGCCGGCACACTGGGTTCTAGTCCCTGTCGGGGCGCCAGATTCTGTCCCGGTTGCTACTCTTCCAGGCCAGCTCTCTGATGTGGCCAGGGAGTGCAGTGGAGGATGGCCCAAGTCCTTGGGCCCTGAACCCCATGGGAGACCAGGAGAAGCACCTGGCTCCTGTCATCGGATAGCATGGTGTGCCGGCCGCAGCGCGCCGGCTGCGGTGGCCATTGGAGGTGAACCAACGGCAAAGGAAGACCTTTCTCTCTGTCTCTCTCTCACTGTCCACTCTGCCTGTCAAAAAATAAATAAAAAAAGAAAACCTAAACAGAGCCATAACAGAGGTAGAAATTGAATCAGTAATAAAGGTCCTCCCAACAAAGAAAAGCCCAGGACCAGATGGATTCACTGCTGAATTCTACCAGACATTTAAAGAAGAACTAACTCCAATTCTTCTCAAACTATTCAGAACAAACGAAAAAGAGAGAATTCTCCCAAATTCTTTCTATGAAGCCAGCATCACCTTAATCCCTAAGGTGGAAAAAGATGCAGCATTGAAAGAAAATTACAGACCAATATCCCTGATGAACATAGATGCAAAAAGCCTCAATAAAATTCTGGCCAATAGAATGCAACAACACATCAGAAAGATCATCCACCAGACCAAGTGGGATTTATCCCTGGTATGCAGGGATGGTTCAATGTGCGCAAATCAATCAATGTGATGCACCACATTAACAAACTGCAGAAGAAAAACCATATGATTCTCTCAATAGACGCAGAGAAAGCATTCGATAAAATACAACACCCTTTCATGATGAAAATTCTAAGCAAACTGGGTATAGATGGAACATTCCTCAGTACAATCCAAGCAATTTATGAAAAACACACGTCCAGCATCCTATTGAATGGGGAAAAGTTGGAAGCATTTCCACTGAGATCTGGTACCAGACAGGGATGCCCACTCTCACCACTGCTATTCAATATAGTTCTCGATGTTTTAGCCAGAGCTATTAGGCAAGAAAAAGAAATTAAAGGGATACAAATTGGGAAGGAAGAAGTCAAACTATCCCTCTTTGCAGATGATATGATTCTTTATTTAGGGGATCCAAAGAACTCTACTAAGAGAGTATTGGTACTCAGCGAAGAGTTTGGCAAAGTAGCAGGATATAAAATCAACGCAGAAAAATCAACAGCCTTTGCATACACAGGCAATGCCATGGCTGAGAAAGAACTTCTCAGGTCAATCCCATTCACAATAGCCACAAAAACAATCAAATACCTTGGAATAAACTTAACCAAGGTCGTCAAAGATCTCTACGATGAGAATTACAAAATCTTAAAGAAAGAAATAGATGAGGATACCAAAAAATGGAAAAATCTTCCATGCTCATGGATTGGAAGAATCAATATGAACAAAATGTCCATTCTCCCAAAAGCAATTTATAGATTCAATACAATACCAATCAAAATACCAGAGAAATTCTTCTCAGATCTGGAAAAATGATGCTGAAATTCATATGGAGACGCAGGAGTCCTCGAATATCTAAAGCAATCTTGGACAACAGAAACAAAGCCGGAGGCATCACAATACCAGATTTTAGGACATACTACAGGGCCGTTGTAATCAAAACAGCATGATACTGGTACAGAAACAGATGGATAGACCAATGGATCAGATAGAAACACCAGAAATCAATCCAAACATCTATAGCCAATTTATATTTGATCAAGGATCTAAAACCAATTCCTGGAGCAGGGGTAGTCTATTCAACAAATTGTGCTGCGAAAACTGGATTTCCATGTTCAGAAGCATGAAGCAAGACCCCTACCTTACACCTTACACAAAAAGCCACTCAACATGGGTTAAAGACATAAATCTATGACCTGACACCATCAACTTATCAGAGAACATTGGAGAAACCTTGCAAGATATAGGTATCGGCAAAGACTTCTTGGAAAATAACCCGGAGGCACAGGCAGTGAAAGCCAAAATTAACATTTGGGATTGCATCAAATTGAGAAGTTTCTGTACTGCAAAAGAAACAGTCAGGAAAGTGAAGAGGCAACCAACAGAATGGGAAAAAATATTTGGAAACTATGCAACCGATAAAGGATTAATAACCAGAATCTACAAAGAGATCAAGAAAATCCACAACAACAAAACAAACTACCCACTTAAGATTTGGGCCAAGGACCTAAATAGACATTTTTCAAAAGAGGAAATCCAAGCGGCCAACAGACACATGAAAAAATCTTCAGGATCAGTAGCCATCAGGGAAATGCAAATCAAAACCACAATGAGGTGTCACCTCACCCGGTTAGAATGGCTCGCATACAGAAATCTACCAACAACAGATGCTGGCGAGGATGTGGGGAAAAAGGGACACTAACCCACTGTTGCTGGGAATGGAAACTGGTAAAGTCACTATGGGAGTCAGTCTGGAGATTCCTCAGAAACCTGAATATAACCCTACCATTAGACCCAGCCATCCCACTCCTTGGAATTTATCCAAAGGAATTTAAATTGGCAAACAAAAAAGCGGTCTGCACCCTAGTGTTTATCGCAGCACAATTCACAATAGCCAAGACCTGGAACCAACCTACATGCCCATCAACGGTAGACTGGATAAAGAAATTATGGGATGTGTATTCTTTAGAATACTATACCGCAGTAAGAAACAACGAAATCCAGTCATTTGCAACAAAATGGAGGAATCTGGAACACATCATGCTGAGTGAAGTAAGCCAGTCCCAAAGGGACAAATACCATATGTTCTCCCTGATCGGTGACAATTGACTGAACACCAAAAAGGAAACCTCCTGATGTGAAATGGACACTATGAGAAACGGTGACTTGATCAGCCTAGCCCTGACTGTTAATGAAGAACTTAATACATTATCCCTCTTAGTATTTTTTTGTCTGTTCTACTTAATATGACTGGTTTAATTATGTAATTATCACACAGTTATTCTTAAGTGTTGAAAATTAACTGAAATGTGATCCCTGTTAAACATAAGAGTGGGAATAAGAGAGGGAAGAGATGTATAACTTGGGACATGCTCAAGCTGACTTGCCCCAAATGGTAGAGTTAGAAACATACCAGGGGATTCCAATTCAATCCCATCAAGGTGGCATGTACCAATGCCATCTCACTATTCCAAGTGATCAATTTCAGTTCACAACTGATCATAATGAAAGGACTAAGAGTCAAAGGGAGCACATAAACAAGTCTAGTACCTGCTAACACTAACCGATAGAATAAATAAAGGGGAGAGTGATACAATATGGGAAGTGAGATACTCAGCAGACTCATAGAATGGCAGATGTCCTAAATAGCACTCTGGCCTCAGAATCAGCCCTAAAGCCATTCGGATCTGGCTGAAAAGCCCATGAGAGTATTTCAGGCATGGAAAGCCAAGACACTCTGGCAAAAAGATCTCTGTGAGTGAGATCCCAGTGGAAAGAACAGGTCTTCAAAGAAGGAGGTACCTTTCTCTGAAGGGAGGAGAGAACCTCCACTTTGACTATGACCTTGTCTAAACAAGATAAGAGTCGGAGAACTCAGAGGGCTTCCATAGCCTTGGAAACTCATGACTGGAGCATAGGGAGATTACTGATGCCATAGACAGGAGTGTCGATTTGTAAAGTCAACAACAGGAGTCACTGTGCACTTACTCCTCATGTAGGATCTCTGTCCTTAGTGTGCTGTACATTGAGATTTAATGCTATAACGAGTACTCAAACAGTATATTTCACTTTGTGTTTCTATGGGGGTGCAAACTGTTGAAGTCTTTACTTAATATATGCTAAATTGATCTTCTGTATATAAAGATAATTGAAAATGAATCTTGATGTGAATGGAATGGGAGAGGGAGCGGCAGTTGGGAAGGTTGTGGGCGGGAGAGAAGTTATGGGGGTGGGAAAAAGCCACTATAATCCATAAGCTGTACTTTGGAAATTTATATTTGCTAAATAAAAGTTTAAAAAAAGAAAAATACTCCCAGAAAGTAGCTTTGCCTATATTATCATCGTATTCCTCAAAGCTGGAACTACAGATAAGAAGATGATAACACTTGAAGAACAACAACAACAAAAAAGTTAGACTGGAATTCGAACTCTGGTACAAACATCTCTCTAATCATCCAGTTCTAACTTTTAGCATAAAAGTCTGTTGTACGTTTAAAATGGCACAATTACATCATTTTCTTTTATGCTTCAAACCTCTTGGAGACAAAACTGATAGGTTTTCTTGAAATATACGGGTGTAGACATTTCAAAATAAATTAAAAAATGGCTGCTTACTTGCAAAAAAATATATACACGCCGAACTCTCTGAAATGATGTTTAAAATTACTGAAAAAGAACTACAGGAAGCATCCGCCATTCCATCACAAGGGCATGCTTCTTGCAAACATGCAAGCCCCCGCAGGCTCCAGAAAGTTCGTCTTGTTTTAGACACATATACCATAGTATAGGATAGCATGTTCCTACTATATGTTTATACCGCACAGGATTTGAATACTATTCTGTATCCATGTTTGGCTCCACCTTTTCAAGCGTGAAACACACACTTTCAACGTCGCACTTTCCAACACCAATGATCAAATTATATCTCTGACTAAAACAGCAATGCCTCCTTAAGAGAATGATCTGAAGGGAATATGTCAAGTCCCACTATCAAATCCTCTCACCACACGCTGTGGCCCACTGCCCCAATGCCTCCTATCCAGCACTTCCATATAGGTTTGTGTATGGTTTTCTATCCAATTTTGTACCAGTGGGAATAGAATTGTCTTCTCTCCCAGCAGAGAGAAGGGTAGGTCACTAGATAGGTTGCTTGGTAAGTAGGCAGACGTTTGCGTGGAGAGATAGATGTAGAGGGAAGTGGAAATATTTACATAGACAGAAATGCAGAGCTAGATTGATGGCCACTGACCGAGGACTGATATAGCCAAGACAGATGCACTTATACACACAGATAAATTTACAGGTCCTATCTAGAAGACCACGTGAACGCACAGAAGGATATAAAATGTATATAGACTAAAAGAAAAGGATAACTGCATGCAGAGACTGAGAAAAACAGATGGATACAGATTAGATACAGAAGGATGCACACAGAAGCAGAGATATCTGATTATAATTGCATGCATGATAGTGAGCTGACAGGTATACAATAGAGGTAGGTGGATAGACACACAGTAGATAGAGAAGTAGGAGGGGCAGAGAGAGAATGGGGGAGAGAGAATGAAAGACGCAGAGAGAGAGAGAGAGAGAGAGAGAGAGAATGAGAGAGACAGAGAGACTCAGAGGTAGAAAACATGTATTTTTTGTGCCAACCAGGAACCCTGTGAAAGAAACAGAACGGCAACACCACCAAACCAAGATGTTGAAGTAACTCCACATTCCCTGGGGACCAGCGACTGGAAATGCATCCGGAATTGCAGGCTGCATCCAAACACCACCTGCCGAGTTAAAACAAAAGGAAGATACTATGAGTCTTGAGTGGGAACTGTGTAACATCTCAGTCAACTTCAGGGCACTAAGAATAAAATCCCCCAAAACAAGTGTTGATGATTTGGGGGCACAACTTGTGTTCTAGCCCATTAGCATTTTGCTCGAGGATCAAAGGGCCTATAATCAAATGGGCTTTTCTTTCTCCTGTCAACAGCCATGATGTAGGAAAAGTCATTGCGGAAGCTCCTAGCCCAGGTGGGCACTTCAAGCAATCTGGGGGAAAAGTTTCTGAAAAGCCAAAACCATCTCCCAACCCTCAGGAAGCTTTCTCCCAGTTGGGGTCGTTGTGGAGGTGGCGCCCCACAGCATTGCTCGGGGGCAGGCGTCCTCTCATTCTCACCCCAACACTCCTCCCTGTGTGACAAGCTGTTCACCAGAGCTGCTTCTCAGCGGTCAGGGGTGCGACTTTAAACCTCCCTCAGCACACGCATTGCCCTGTGAGGACGAGCTGGCCGTGTGCCTCTCGGTGATAAAGGAGCACTCTGTAGAACCCCTTTGATGAAGAAAATGGACGCCTGCACCTTTCCATTGGCAGCAGAAAGCCGCAGAAGCGTACAATTGAGTCTTTCTGTTTCGTTTTCTTTCTTAAGTTTTAAAGGTGTCACTGTGTTAGCGGGGTTTTGGAGACTGGGTGAGGATTTACATCTATGCATTGTCCTTGAAGTTTGGCCACTAATCTAATATCATACTTTAATAGAGGTCACACTTTCCTGGAGAATGCTTTTTCTGTTTTTCTTTTTTGTGCATACAAGTGATCTGTCAATGGTAAGGATCACAAGCATCAGCATCCTGAACTGCCCTCAGTTTTTTCGTAGGAGGAAAAGAGAATTCGTTTTGACACCTTGCAAACCGTGAGCTACAACGTAAACAGACAGGCACCTTCACATTCAAGCGACGAGGGCACTGCCTCTCAAATTTCCTTGAACAACAAAGCAGCACCAGCAACCCTTCGGCAGGCACCTGCGACCCCCACCCCCATCGTCTACTACTCAGAGAAGGAATCGCAGGAGCGCCTGAGGCAAGGGCTGTGCAAACGTCCTGGTCTCTTATCCAGGCCTCTACTTGAAGACCAGCGTACAGACTCTCCCTTGCAAAGCACAGCCCCCTTGCACACAGTTCCCACTCAAAGGGGGGCTGTGCTTTGAAAGCAGACCCTGCTACCTGCCTCAGGGGAGACGAGACCTCCAGACCCCCACAGCTCCCATAAGCTCGCACAGAGTACATTAGGCCTACGGAAGTAAGGGTCACCTCCTCGTTGCTGAGGATGAGAGCTCCGTAACCATTCACACCCTGGCCAGTGAATGAGGCGTGTCGTTTGGTTGGGGATCCACTGAGGAGCCCTCTGTCCTGCATGAGGACAGAGGGTTGTCGTGCCCACAAGGTGAGTCGGGTGCTGTGCACCCTGCAAACCCTATTGGGCAGATGCCAGGTGCTGTCCACGGGCCAAGGACCATGACTCTGGGCTCTAAGCCCACGATAGTGCGTTGCGTGTCCAATGGGAGGACTGAGGCAGAGCCTCGTGGGTGGGCACAGAGAAGACTCAGGTGAATTATGCAGCTTCTGGAAAACTGACACTCACCGGGAGGACAGTGCTACACGTACTTCCCTTAGCACAAGACAGACACAGAAACGCCAAAAAAGCATCCGGAGTGGTGAACAGAAACCTCACGATGTGGCTACACCACAGAGAGGAGCACGATCGACATGAGACATGAGGGTAGGCGCAACTTGTCAACTCTCGTGAAATATCAGGCAGAGGTCAGGCACGTGTGTGCATGTGCATGTCCATCTTACTGTATGAAGACTCGGGGGGCAGGGCCTGCAGAATCACACAGAGGTGAGCAAAAGGAAAGCAGGCTTGGCAAAGGCGTACCACAGAAACCAGGAACGGTGAGATTACACTTGACACTTTCTTGCAGGAATGTTTCATATTCCTGGCAAGACATGCTCATTATTAGAACTCGCAACCTGACACAGAGCAGCCATAGCCAACTGGAGGCCGAGAAGACAGAGGGGAAGCAACATTGGAAAATGATCCACAATAATGGAAAACACCACAAGGCACACTCCAGTCTGCCAGCACCCCATGGTTGTATGTGGCACTCATGGACACACGCGTGGCACATGGACACACAGAGGCACGACCGTACCTACCCATGTGGACAGCCATCAAGGGGGAAAACCGATGAAATGATCCCGAGGCCAGCACGGGGTGAGGCTGGAAAGAGAGGGCAACAAAGGGGGTCCGGTGTTGTGAGGGGCGGGTGCAGCCACGTCGGGAGAAAGGCGGGGAGGCACCGCAGCCAGCAAACCCATGGGCATGGAGGAGGAGACCCTAGGAGCGCGGGCCTGGACTTGAGGAAAGAGTCAGGCCCAGCTCCGTGAAGGCTCTGCAGGAGGCCACGGAAAGGGCTCATGATCCCCAAGACCCCTCCCAGCGATGACAGGGAGCTGTGAGCTGTGGACGGGGTAGTGGGATGGGAGAGGAGGGCCCGCTCGAAGCTGGGACCCTCAACCTCTCTGGAGAGTATACCAGCAATGATTCTGCAGGCACAGGTCTTTCTGTGGGCCACAGACAGAGCGCTGGGTGCCGAGGGCGGGGTGGGATGTCCACTACGGACTGCCTGTGTCCAGGGCAATCCCAGGCCGCTCGTCTCTGAAGAGTATAAATCGGAAGTAGCCCTTAGAGGACGGGAATCGAGGGTAAGGCACATCCAGCTCACCTGCCTGCTGACCTCCTGCCCGCAAGGAAGGCTCTGACTGGCGGACGCTCTCAGGGAGTCTTAAGGAAGGGGAAGGTGGGGCCGGCAGGGTCAGAGTGTCAGAATCAGGGAGCTTCGCGTGGCAGTAGGGCCTGGAGATTGGATGCCCTGTGCCTCGAATCTGCTCCATCCTGAAGCACAGATGGTGACGGAGATGAGACAGCATGTCCTGTCAAGGCGAAACTTCCCTCCTGGGAGCACGGAGAACACAGAAAAGACCTGGATCCCCTGCACCGCGTGCGCACGTGCAACAGCGCCCGGAGGACATCTGCGAGGGGGCTTGCCTGCACTGCTTCTACAGCCAAGAAGGGGCCCTCACTGACTCGACCTGCACTCACCCAGCTGCAGCGAGGGGTGTGCAGACGGGATATGTGTCTTCTGGAGGACTGATGCTCGGTCACCGGGTGAGCTAGCCAGGGTGAGTAGACTAGGCCCTGGGTGAGCTAGCCAGGGTGAGTAGAGTAGGCCCATCCCCTGGGTCACAGAGTTACACGTCACCATCCAGGCTACCCATGTGTCTGAGCAGTCTCTGGCTTCACATTTCCCCCTGCTCACGTACTACACCAGACCTCTCATCACCGTAAGGACGCGTACAAGGAGTGAAGTCCCATCATTAAGGGGACGTGCCCCAACCTTGGCTACGCATAGGTGTACGTTCACAGATCCTGGGGGGGTGGGGGGTGGGTCTGCACTTTAAAGCGCTCCGATGGCAAAGCCCTCACACAACGGCTGCCATGGCAGGACCATGAGAGTGCTGGGGAGGGGGGTGGGGAGACACGTTCGTTACTCAATGTCCTCAGGCCCCCTTCGACAGGAGCTGCTGGCCTCTCTCATCAACAGGAGGGATGAGAGCCCTACATGGCCCATTAAAAAGGCACCCACTCCCGACACAGGCACACACACTCACACACTCACATTGACGGCAGAAACCTACGGGTTCTGATGTTTCTACAGTTATTCCATGTCTCCAGTCTGTGAATATCCCTGTGAAACGTGAAACGTGTCTGCTGCCAGGAAGGAATGGCGTGCCCCGGTTGTCATAGAAACCAGAATGTCATCAAAACCTCTGACGTGGGCTTTCTATGGAAACCAGGAAGTGCTAATGCATCCTCGGAGCAGAGGTGCCGGTCTCCCTCTCGGCCAGTTCCACCCTGCCCCTCCAGGGACTGACTGCACGAATGAACAAATGATTGCAGACATTACCCCAAATTCTGCTTGGAGTAGATATTGGGGGTTGGGGGTGAATTTTCACAAAGTGAGTTGGGGAAGCAGGAACAACAGAAAGCATAAGAGCCGCTGGTCTCTCCAGAGGCACAGAGTAGGGATCCAGGTTCTGCCGGGACACACGACGCCAGGCCCATGCCATGCATGAGGGATTGTGGACTCTCTGTCCCTTCAGTGATCTGCAGATGAGGCCAGTGCTGTGCTGCAGTGGGTAAATCTGCCACCTGTGATGTCGGCATTCCACAGGGGAGCAGGCTCAAGTCCCGGCTGCTCCATTTGCAATCCAGGTCCCTGCTAATGCGCCTGGGCCAGAGTCCAGCCTGCTCCGTGGTGGGGCTCCTGAATGCTGAGCTGGCAAGTGATGCCCAGGATCAGCTATCACAGGGTGAGGTTTGAGACAGTCCTAGCGCAGCACTGGTCCCCGGGGGCCACGGAGCAAGACCAAGCCACTCTGCTCCACATGTCCCCCACAAAGCAAAGCCCACATCAGACCCCTTTTGTACCCATGTGCCAGCTGAATGAAGCGTTAAACTGGCTTCTTTGCCCATCCTACCACCTACTTTCCTGGGGTGCGCAGAGTGGGGCCAGTTCATGGGACGGCTTCAGATCACAGAGACAGATGTGGGTTTGCCGCACAGCCCCGCCACTCGCTAGCTGTGTGTCTTTCATATCATGCCCTAATGTCTCTGTTCCCTGGTCTCCCCTTTCATCACACCCATCACTAAAGTCCACACCCTGGAAGGGATGGTTAAAGGCCACAGAAGAAAAGGGGTCTTCAGCCGGGCCTAAACAGTTACTTGGTCGAATGGAACCCTGGTTGTGGTCCCAAAGAACCTGTTCTGGGGACCAAGAGGTCTTCCTTTCCCAGTGCAGCATCTGAGCAGGCAGGAGGCACCCACCCTTCATTGGAAACAGCCCACCAGGGCAAGAGGTGGAATGAAGCAGCAGCTATAAAATCCCAGGTGTTTCTCGATCTGATAGACCCAAAAGAGTTTTGCAAAAAATGGAAACGGTCTCCCAGACATTTATGTATTTATTTCATTTATTTCCAAAAATAGGCATTTTTCCCATCAATGCTACATATGTGTGTGTGTGTGTATACACACACACACACACACACAAGTAGGCACAACAACTTTGCTAAACAAGTATTTTAAAAGTTCATTGCCTAAGTGTTTTTTTTTCAAAACCACTTGTTTCTATTTATTATCGTACTTTTTTCAAAAAGATCGATTTATTTGAAAGAGTTACAGAGAGAGGGAGAGACAGAGAGAGATTGATCTTCCATTCACTGGTTTGCTCACAGATGGCATAATTCTCAGGGCTGGGCCACGAGCTTCTTCCAGTACTCCCAGTGGTTGGAAGTGGCCCAAGCACTTAGGCCGTCTCTTCTGCTGCTTTCCTCAGGCCATTGACATGGAGCTGGGTCTGGAAGTAGAGCAGCCCAGAAGTGAACCAACACCTGTGTGGGACACAGGCCTCCCAAGCAGCAGCTTTACCCACTACGTCAAAACATCGGCTCCAAATCTTATTTCTTTCCCATAAGGTTTATTTTACTTATTTGAAAGGTGTAGTGACAGAGAGGGAGGGGCAGAAAAAGAGGTCTTCCATTGGCTGTGGTTCACTCCCCAAATGACCACAAATGCTGCTGGGGCTCAGCCAGGCTGAAGCCATGAGCTGGAACACCATGTGTGACTGTCACTCAAGTGGCAGGGTCTTAAGCATCAGGACATCTGCTGCTGCCTTCCCAGGGGCAGTAGCAAGAAGCTGGATCAGAAGCAGAGCAGCTGGGACACGAACCAGTGCTCCCAGATTGGATGGTAGCCTCCACAGGGCGGCTTAACCTGCCGTGCCACAAAGCGGGCCCCGACACACAGACTTTATGATGTTGGCCCGAGTTCTCTGATTCGGCAAAACCTGGCTCTCATTAACCGGCTGCCAGAGGCAGAGGTGTGGAGAAATGGGAGAAAGAGACAGAAAGTCCAGGAAGGCACAAAGTGTAATTTACTGAGGTGACTCAGGGGCAGAACCGGCGGCCAAGAGACATAAGATCTTCGCTCCACGAGGCAGGAGAGAAAGGATTTCCAAAGGCAAAGGAGGCTTACGGTGACCACGGTGCACCTGGACGTTCTCAGGAGGCAGTCATGCTCCAGGGCATCAGAGCAGAGCAGCAGGTTATCCTAACGGGTAACATCATGACCTCCAGGCTCACCTAAAGTGCGTGATGGTGGATATGACCGAGATGGCTGCAGCCATGTCAGGCTGGGTTCCCTACAAACTCCTATGTTTGCTACTTAAAAGCTGCTCACTGAAGAAAAATTCACGCAAGCTCAGATTTGCCCTTGGAAGTGTGCCATTCAGTGGCATTCAGTCACTTCAGAATCCTGGGACACCCTGACCTCCATCAATTCCCACCAGGTTCCCAGGAGTCCCACAGGAAATCTTGATTCCATCAAGCGGTCCTTTCTCATTCCCACCTCCCCCCAGTCCTTGAGTCCACCACACTGCTCTGCAACCTGACTGGACTACAAGAGTCAGGCTTCTGGGGCTGGTGCTGTGGCCCAGGAGCCTAATCCTCTGCCTGTGGTGCCGGCATTCCATATGGGTGCCAGTTTGTGTTCTGGCTGCTCCGCTTCCACTCCAGCTCTCTGCTAATCGCCTGGAAAAGCAGTGGAGGGTGGCCCAAGTCCTTGGGTCCCTGCTCACACATAAGAGACCTTGTGGAAGCTCCTGGCTCGTGGCTTCAGATCACCCCAGTTTGGCCACTGCTGGACATTTGGGCAGTCAATGCGCACATGGAAGACCTCTCTCTCTCTCTCTCTCTCTCTCTCTCTGTTTCTCCCTCTCACTGTCTGTAATTCTACCTCTCAAATAAATAAATAAAATCTTTTAAAAACAAGTCAGGCTTCCATGATTTTCCACAAACATACAGTCATAGAATCTTTACTCTCGGTGTCTGCCTCCTTTCACTTCAAATGATTTCAAGATACATCCAATTGTTGTAACACATGTCCGGACATTCTGTCTCATTTGTGGCTGCATCACATTCCATGGTGCAGACAGGCCCTATTTATTTTTTGTTAAGAATTTTATTTATTTATTTATTTGAGAGGAAGAGTTACAGAGAGGGGAGGTCTTTCATCTGCTGGTTCACTTCCCAAATGACCACCAAAGGCCGCAGCTGGGCCGATCCAAAGCCACAACCTGGGAGCTTCCTCTGCTTCTCCCATGAGGGTGCAGGTGTCCAACCACTTGAGCCATCTTCTTTTTTTTAAAAAAAAGATTTATTTGAAATACAGTTACAGAGAGAGGTAGAGACAGAGAGAGGGGTACTCCATTCGCTGGCTCACTCCCCAGATGGCTATAATGGCTGGAGCTGTGCTGATCCAAAGCCAGGAGCCAGGAGCTTCCTCCGGGTCTCTCACGCGGGTGCAGGGGCTGAAGGACTTGGGTCATCCCCCACTGCCTTCCCAGACCATAGCAGAGAGCTGGGTCCGAAGAGGAGCAGCTGGGGCTAGAACCTGGAGCCCATATGGAATGCTGGCGCCTCAGGCCAGGGCTTTAACTAGCTGCGCCACAGCACCGGCCCCAGGGCCATTTTCTACTTCTTTCTCAGGCACTAGCAGAGAGCTGGTTCAGAAGAGGGGCATCCAGGACACGAATCGGCACCCGTATGGAGGCCGCAGCCACAGGCAAAGGCTCAGCGCACTACACCACAGAGCTGGCCTACTGTATATGGGTTAATCTCTACACCAAATGGGGAAATGTTGGCATGTTTCCACTTGACCCTTGGGAAGTGCTTCTGTGAACATGCAGAAAAACTCACGGAGGGGGCCAGCGTGGTGGAATAGGGGGATAAACCATCACCTGCACTGGCATCCCACATGAGCAACGGTTTGAGTTCCAGCAGCTCCCCTCCCAATGCAGCTCCATGCTAATGTCCTGGGAAAGCAGCAGAGGATGGCCAAGTGCTTGGGCCCTTGCACCCACGTGGGAGACCGGGATGGAGTTCTTGGCACTTGGTTTCAGCCTGCTCTAGCCCTGGCTGTTGTGGCCATTTGGGTAGTGAGGCATCAGATGGAAGCGCTCTCTCCCTCCTTCCCTCCCTCCCTCCCCCCTCCCCCGCCATTCAAACAAATACACTTGAAAAAAATACCAGAAACACGTATTGGCTTGAACACCCCTTCATAACTTCTTTTGTACAAGCTTAGGCGTGGAAAGTGTTATGTTAATTTCATGCTTGATGTTTGGGGGAGCTACCAGACTGTCCTGTGCAGAAGTTGCCTCATTCTGAAGTCCCAGCAGCAATGCGTAAAGCTCACAACTTCACCACATCGTCATTTTCTTGTTTCCACAGGGAAAGGCATTAAGCGCTGAACTGTGGCTGACTTGCATGTCCCTGATGTGTAAAGATGTGAGCATGTTTTCTGTGCTCCTTACACCCTAGCTGATGCATGGACCAGCCTCTGCTTCTTGCTGGAACCACCCTTTCCATCCTCACTCAGCTGTCGAGCTCCTCCTCATACCTCAAGACCCATCACCAATACTTCTTCTGGTGAGAAATGCTCTAAAGGCCAGACACTCACCAGGAGTCCACTGAGACTAGGGACAAGGAAATGAAGCATGAACCATGCAGGCTGTCAAACGGCCTTGGCAAATCTTAACACCAACACTCTGGTAAGATCAGTGAGAAAGTGCTTTGTCATTAGCATGGGTCATTAGAGCGAGGAACTGGGCAATGAACTGACTGCAAGGCCAGCCATTCACAATGTGCTCTACTAGGCACGAGCATGGAGACAAGTCATGGAATCTCGTCGTTCCACGGGGAGTTATCTGTAGATCATCTGTTGGAGCACATGTTACCATCTCCTGATATTCCCAATAATCAGCTCTGTCAGTAGCTGCATGCCAACGTGACATAGAGATCAATCTCCAGAAACGGGTGTCACAAAATAGGCAAATGGGAGGTAATCTTGGGTGAAGGCCACCCTAGGAAACCACATTCAATCATGCAAAGACACAACGAACGGTCTGTAACGTAGGAGCAGATCCTGTCCTTGGATAAGAATTGGAAGATGTCAATTTGGCTTTCCTGCCAAACTTCAACATGTATGTGGGGAATGAGCCCACCTGAGACCAACCACCCACCAAAGGATCGCTTCAGATACATGAAGGCAGCAGAAAGCAAGGTGTGTGTTGAAACCCGGTCTCAAGAGTGGTGGCCAGCAGGTGGAAGCAGGTGGCACTCTTCACAAGTTACATTCCTTGTATCCCTAGGACGTGGAGATCCCTTCCCCCAGTTCCTCACTGGTTGAGCAAATTTGGAGGCACAATCTAAACACAATACAATGCCTAAACACAGGGCAGAGAGGCAATGGAGGTTGGGTATTGCTGAGCACGTGGTACAGAGGAAGGGGAGTTTACACTGCATTGCTAGCCAAATTTTTAAGATTTATTTATTTGAAAGGCAGAGTTACACACAGAGAGAAGGAAAGGCAGAGGGATAGTTCTTCCATCTGCTGGTTCACTCCCCAATTGGCACAACACCCGGAATTGCGCCTATCCCAAGCCAGGAGCCAGGAGTTTCTTCAAGGTCTCCCATGTGGGTGCAGGGGCCCAAGGACTAGGGCCATCTTCTTCTGCTTTCCCAGGCCAAAGAATAGAGCTGGATCAGAAGTGGAGCAGCTGGGACTTGAACCGCCGCCTGTATGGAAAGCCAGCACTGCAGATGGCAGCTTTACCCACTATGCCACGCTTCCGGCGCCAACCCGGTCATATTTTTCTTCAGAGGCTGTTTTTTTTTTTTTTTTCTCCACTCTCTACCCGTCATGAGGAGAATGGGTGCCAGTGTGTATGGCAGTCCCACTGAACTTCTGAGTCCTCCATGACCCCCTTTTGCACTGTTGATGTAAAATGACTCCCATTGCCTGAATCGAGATTTTCTACCAGACTCAGTCTAAGTTTAACTTGTTCTAAGATTACTGTAATAACATTCCACACAGTGGCTGTTCTAAGAGGCAAAGTGAGAGAGATTTTCTATAAACACAAGCAAATATTCTAATCTCCCAATTTTAGGCACCTTGTGAAGTCTACCCCGATACCTTGGAATGGTCTCAATCTGGGGGCCTTTGCCCCAGCAGCCGATTTTCTTCTTATTATTATTTACCTTCCAACAAGTTACACAGCCTGCGCACATCTGTTTAGCGACAGTATAGATTCCCATACAGCCATGGTCTCTCAGTATTGTGCCACACAAGGCCTAGGGCCCCAATGGCTCCCTTTGAGTTATATGGCCATCAATTTCCTCTTCATTGGTTTACTGGTCACTTCTCTCCCGTTAAGGAGTAGTCATTCCCCTCATTAGGAGCCTCTACTTAAACTAACTCCTTTTTGTCGTTGGAGGATTGGGCTTCATACTATCGGAGTGGCTTGGGATTAAATAGTATAATTTAATCTTTTATTGATAAAGCCTATTGAGCAGCTTCATCAGCTAGCCTATTTCCAACAGCTTCAAGGGGGTTCCCTTTTTAGTGGCCATTTACATGGAACATTGTCATTTCAGCAGAGAGCAAATGACTCTCTAGGACCTGTGTAATCATTTCTCTGTGAATCAGTTCTTTCCCTTGCTATTGAAAAGCCCCCTTTCTGTCCACATTTTTCCAGAAGTGTGTACCACACCATAAGTATCCCGGAGGGGCACGCAAATATTCCCTTCCTGGCTCTCAAAAAGCTTTAGAGCCCAATTAAGCAGGTGCAACCCACCAGATGTCTGAGCAGGCCAGCTGTTGGGCAATCTGTCCCTTTCACATACTGAACAGCTATCACCATCAATGGCTGCACAAACACTGTGTCGTTTTTCCTCTATTCCTAGGGATGACCCATCCACAAACAGCCTCATTACCTCATGTAACAGGGTATCTCTAATAACCGGTCTAACTTTGTTTTCATATTCTACAATGTATAAACAGTCATGCTAGGTCTTGTTGGGTCAGTTTCTCCCCTCCATAGAAATCCGGGGTTTGTGTAGGCATCTCCTGCTAAGGTCACCTCTTAAGGCCCATGTGCACCCATGTGGGAGACCTGGAGGAAGCTCCTGGCTTCAGATAAGCGCAGCTCCATCCGCTGTGGCCAACTGGGGAGTGAACGAGCGGATGGAAGACATTTCTCTCTCTCTCTCTCTCTCTCTCTCTGCCTTTCCTTCTCTCTGTGTAACTCTTTCAAGAAAAATACATAAATCTTTAAGGAAAAAAGAAGAACTAGGTCACCTCTTTCCAAAAGGATGCTTTCATATTTTAGGATACTGGATATGTCAAGGAAATTTAACTTTTTGGCTTAAGATACTTCCGACCTGATGTGGGGTGCTCATCGTGAGTGCTCTCCGGAAAGTTAATTTTTGGCTTTCTTCCACCAGTAAGGCAGTGGCAGCCACTGCTTTCACATCCATCCACATTTCGGGCCATCCTTTAGAGACATGATCAAGTAGTTCAGATACAAAGGCCACACAGGCTGTCTTTTTCCTCCCCAACTCTGGGTAAGCACTCCAAGAGGTGCACCCTCATCTACTGTGACAAAGAGGTGAACAGGTTTTTCCAGCGAGGGAGGGGCTAGGATAGGGGCTGTCATCGGGGCCTGCTTGAATGCGTTTACTGTGTGACCCTCCTCTGTGGACCATTCTAAGGGTCAGAACTTTCCTCCAAAAGTTTGTAATAATGACTTTTTGTCCTTTGAGTGTAAGAATCAGCCCATAGTTGGCAATACCCTGTTAGGTCTAGCGGCTTTCTCAGCTTCCATTTGGTTTTAGGCAAGCAGAGGTGTACAATACCGATTTTCTCCTGGGATTGATTCAGCACTTCCCTTCACGATCAGATGCCCCAGATATTTTACTTCCTTTTCTACAAATTGAAGCTTATGCCTGGAAACACGTAGGCTCCTATCTGCCAAGAAGTTAAGTAGATCCCTGGTGGCTACTGACACCTCGATCCTAACATCAGGATGGTCATCTACATAGTCCAACAGCTAGAGCTCAGGTGCAGGGAGACACCAGCTTGCAAGGAATTGCTCCAATTTTTTTTCCAAAACATGACCAAATAAGTTGGATGTCTCAGTGAAACCTTAGGGTCATACGTCTATCTGTATTGCTGTTTTCTTCCTGTATGGGGATTTTCCTATTTAAAAGCAAAGAGGTCTGTACTCTCTTGAGTCTAGCGGGCAGGCCCAGAAAGTATACGTTAGAGCAACCACACTAAACCACTTGTGTTCATGAGGAATTTTACTGAGGGAGGTGTAAGGATTTGGCACCACGATGTTCATAGCGTGCAAACCCTGTACTAATCTATAAGACCCATTGTATCTTTACCTGAAGAACTGGAGTGTTATATGGGGACAACTCAGAGTTCTAACAGTCCGTCTTTAATGAAAACCTCTACTGTGGGTTGTAGCCCTTTCTTCCTTCATTGGAAAGAGGGTATTGTCTTTTATGAACTATCTCCTTTGGTACTGGAGTTTAATTTTCAGAGGTGTAATTTTTAACTATCTTTCCCACCTCCTCCCCCCCAACATTTCCCCTTTCATCGGTACTTAGGGGTCAATGGGTTTTTCTTCCCTTTCTCTAAGGAAATCTATCAGGATTCGTAGCTGTCCATAATCCACTCTGAGGCCCAGTCCTAATTTAGCAGTTAGATCTGCGCTGAGCAGGTTAGTTCCCACCTCTGGAACATATAGGAAGGTAACTTCAATTTCTCCTGACCTTATTTGAACTTCTGGTTTTTTTTTTTTAATACTGGGACTTGAAATACTCCCCTTTTTTTCACCAGACACTGTAATTTTTTGGGATAAGTTTGTGCCCTTTGGTTGACAAGCAAGGAAGGATCAGGCTGAAACCCACCAGGAATATTAAGTCTTCCCCTTGAAGTCCCACTTTTAAATTTACCAAGGGTTTCAGGTGAGACCTGTGATAAAGGAACCCCTGACCTCCCCCCTCCCCCACCTTGGTTCTCATCTAAGTTCATGATGGAATCATCTTTTTCTAACTCGGGACAATTCCTTTTTTTAAAACTTTTATTTAATAAATATAAATTTCCAAAATACAACGTTTGGATTATAGCGGCATTTTCCCCCCATAACCACCCTCCCACCCACAAGCATCCCATCTCCCACTCCCTCTCCCATCCCATTCTTCATCAAGATTCATTTTCAATTATCTTTATGTACAGAAGATCAATTTAGTATATACTAAGTAAAGATTTCAACAGTTTGCACCCACACAGAAACACAAAGTATAAAGTACTGTTTGAGTACTAGTTATACCGTTAATTCACATAGTACAACACATTAAGGACAGAGATCCTACATGGGGAGTAAGTGCACAGTGACTCCTGTTGTTGATTTAACGACTGACACTCTTATTTATGACGTCAGTAATCACCTGAAGCTCTTGTCATGAGCTGCCAAGGCTACAGAAGCCTCCTGAGTTTGCCAACTCCAATCTTATTTAGACAAGGCCATAGTCAAAGTGGAAGCTCTCTCCTCCCTTCAGAGAAAGGTACCTCCTTCTTTGATGGCCCGTTCTTTCTGCTGGGATCTCACTCACAGAGATCTTTCATTTAGGTTTTTTTTTTTTTTTTTTTTTGGCCAGTGTCTTGGCTTTCCATGCCTAAAATACTCTCGTGGGCTTTTCAGCCAGATCCAAATGCCTTAAGGGCTGATTCTGAGGCCAGAGTGCTGTTTAGGACATCTGCCATTCTATGAACGTGCTGTGTATCCTGCTTCCCATGTTGGATCGTTCTCTCTTTTCATCAGTATTAGCAGGCACTAGTCTTGTTTATGTGATCCCTCTGACACTTAATCCTATCATTATGATCAATTATGAACTGAAACTGATCACTTTGACTAGTGAGATGGCATTGGTACATGCCACCTTGATGGGATTGAATTGGAATCCCCTGGCACATTTCTAAATCTACCATTAGGGTAAATCCGATTGAGCATGTGCCGAACTGTGCATTTCCTCCCTCTCTTATTCCCACTCTTATATTTCACGGGATCATTTTCAGTTAATTTTTTTTGACAGGCGGAGTGGACAGTGAAAGAGAGAGACACAGAGAGAGGTCTTCCTTTGCCGTTGGTTCACCCTCCAATGGCCGCCGCGGCCGGCGCGTTGCGGCCGGCGCACCGCACTGATCCGAAGTCAGGAGCCAGGTGCTTCTCCTGGTCTCCCACGCGGGTGCAGGGCCCATGGGCTTGGGCCATCCTCCACTGCATAGCCGGGCCACAGCAGAGAGCTGGCCTGGAAGAGGGGCAACCGGGACAGAATCCGGCACCCCAACCGGGACTAGAACCTGGTGTGCCGGCGCCACAGGCAGAGGATTAGCCTGTTGAGCTACGGCGCCAGCCTTTCAGTTAAATTTAAACACCTACGAATAATCGTGTGTTAATGAAAGAGTTCAACCAATGGTACTAAGTAGAACAAACAAATACTAAAAGGAAGAAAATAGTAAGTTGTTGCTCGACAATCAGGACAAGGGCTTTTCAAGCCATTATTTCTCATAGTTTCTATTTCACTTCAACAGGTTTCCTTTTAGGTGCTCTGTTAGTTGTCACCGATCAGGGAGAACATATGATATTGGGACAATTCCTTTTGAAATGTACTAGCTCTACACCATTGTAGCACCTAGCTGCTCTAGAGTGTATTCATCAGTTCTAGCAGCTACTCCTCCATTCTTTATAGCATGCTGGCCACGGTGAGCTTCCATTACCCTATGAGGACCTTTTCTCAAGTCTCTTGTCCACTGTGCCTTCCACTGTAAATATCATGCCTTTTGCCTCTTGGTTTTGATTTCCTCCTCCCTGATTACAAAGACTTTTTGAGCTTCCCTCAGTAATGCTTCAGTTGATTCTTCATTCCAATCATCTCCTGGCTCTCCTTCCCTCACTGGTTGCTCCTCTCAGACTCTATTTTGAGGTGTATAGGAGGTAAGGGATCTCAGGATTTAGTCCTGGAGTCCCTTTCCTTACCTTTTATAGAAGAAACTTGGGAGTGGAGGCTAACAGAATGGAACTTGGGTTTCTCATCGAGCAGAGAGAATAATCTCTCTGCTCCTGGGAAGACGAGGCTCGACCGTGTACATGCAAAACTAGAGGCTGGCATACCCAGCCCTCGTCTGAACCAGATTTAGGGCAGAACACTGGAAGCCTTAACATTGGATGTGCTGGCCAAATGCAACAGCAGTATTTAACCATCTTCTTATTTTTGCCTCTGGTCCAAGGGGTATCCCTTCAGAATCCAAACATCCTCCACAAAGGACTTTCTTGGGGGACTGCTGAAGAGAGCTTTCTGTGCTCTCTCTTCCATAGCTCTAGAAATTAGTTTCTTGTTTTGGGCTTGGCACAGTCAATCCACACAATGTGGATGTGTACTGTGTGTGGAGGTCCCTTTGAAAGCCTTCTGATGTGCTCACCCCCCACCCTTTCAGACATATCTCACACACCCTGAGATTTGTGCTTGCTTCTCAGCTACATTCTAGGGACACACATTTGACCCAGAAAATGCCCTACCACCAGGACATTACTTATAAAGTACAATTTTTCCTACCTTGTTTCTACATATGGAGTGAGCTGGTGGCCCATAGTGCTTGCTTTCATTTCTCCCAGTGTGTCTGTTGCTTTGCCTTTGGCCAATCAGCCTCGAATTTGTCTACAGCTTCCACGGGGATTGAGAACCCAGGCAGAGCAGGCTGCCCAAAACTGGGTGGGACATGTCTCTCCACCCTCTCGGAGCCCCAACTCCACGTAGGCACAGATTCCAGATGAGCCCCCACGTTGTGGGTCATGAAGCTACCTGAGACCACATACCCACCAAAGGATGGCCTCAGACACAGGAAGGAAGCAGAAAGCAGGGCGGTTATTGAAATCTTATCTATGTTGGCCACTGTGGGCTAACCACTGGCATCGGTCACATTGGAAGAGAGGACGTGAGGGTGGGATTACCCCAACAGGAGTGATCACAGCCTCTCCCCTGCTGACAACGGAGGAGATCTACCATGCCCAACTTGGTGTCACCCTGAATTCTTGCACCACCCTTCAGCATTGTACAGTGCTCCCTGAAAGAGCAGATACCCCACTAAATCACAGAGGCATAGCTCCAAGTTAAAATCTACCAGGAGAGTAAATCCAACAAGTATGTCCACAAATGCATCATAACAATCCCCAGAAATGCAAGGAACAAGAACAAGGAAGACAGCATGACTCCCACAAAGTAATGTGACAACACTTCAATATTAGGAATCTGAAGACGGCTTGATGAAATGCCTGAACAGAAATTAAAAGAAGGATCATAGGACTAGTGAGAAGAAAATCAATGAGAAGAAATCCATGTATGACATGGTTGAAAAATTTTCCCTTGGGATAGAGCGTCCAAAGGGGGCACAAAATGAAATAGTTGGAATGAAAAAATTCAGTATTTCATATAAAATAGATGTGGAAAGCCTTAACAACAGAATTGGTGAGGCAGAAGAAAGAACATCTGAGTTAAAGACACACTTTTAGAAATATATGTCAGAAGGAAGAGGAGGAAGAGCAGAGGGAAGAGAAGGAGAAGAAGAAGTTAGGAAAATTGAAAACAGTGTTTGAGATTTATGGGATACCATCAAGCAACCCAACATATGGGTCTTAGGAGTTCCTGGAGGTGTGAAGAGAGAGAATGGATTAGAAGGCCTATTCCATGAAAGAATAACAGAAAACTTGCCAAATTTGGTTAAAGTAAGGGACATCCAAGTACATGAAGCACACAGAACTCCTAATAGACATGAGCAGAAAAAAATGTTCACCATGGCCCATTGTAGTCGAACTTTCAACAGTAAAGCATAAAGAAAAGATTCTGAAATGTGCATGAGGGAAGCAACAGATTACCTTCAAAGGATCTCCAATTAGACTGACAGCTGATTTCTGATCAGAAACCCTGTAGACTAGGACAGAGAATGGAGAGACACAGTCCAAATCTAAGGGAAAAAAACTGTCAACCCAGAATACTGTACCCTGCGACACCCTCATTTATGAAGGAAGGCGAAACAAAGACTTTCTGTAACAAACAGAAATTCAAAGAACACGTCACTACTCGTCCTGCCTTACATAAGATGCTTAAGGATGTGCTACACGCAAAAACACAGAACTACAGTCATCACTGTGAAAGAAGGTGAAAGCAGAAAAATCTCCTAGCAAAAGCAGAAAGAAAGCCGAGGCAAACAATAGGGATATTTATGGGAAAATGGCAAGGCCAAGTCACTACTTATCAATGGTAAACTTGAAAGTGAACAGCCTAAATTCCCCAATTAGAAGATACAGACTGGCTGAATGGATTCAAAAACAAGACCCATCTATGTGTTGCCCATAAGAAACACATCTCACCAACAAAGACACAGGTAGACAGAAAGTAAGGCATGGAAAATATATCCCATGGTAAGGGAAAGCAAAAACGAGCATGAGCAGTCAACCTCACATCAGACACAATAGACTTAACACAAAAACTGTTAAAAGAGACAAGTGTACTATGTAATGATTAAGGGGTCACTTCAACAGGAAGATGTGACTATAATAAGTGTATATGCACCCAATGCCAGGGCACCTGGCTATTTAAAGAAAATGTTAATGGATCTAAAGAGAGACATAGACTCCAATACAAGAGTAATCAGGGACTTAAACGCTCCACTTTCCTCAATGGGCAGATCAACTAGATTAAAAAAAACTGGAAATCATACCACGTATCATCTCTGACCACAGTGGAATGAAGCTGGAAATGAACGACTTAAGAATCTCTAAAAAATACGCAAATGTATGGAGACGGAACAACAACCTGCTGAATGAAGAGTGGGTCGTAGAAGGCATCAAAAGGGAAACAAAACTATTCCTGAGAATGAATGAAGATGCAAATGCCACGTATCAAAGTTTACAGGATACAGAAAAAGCGGTGTTAAGAGGGAAATTTACAGCAATTATTGCCTACATCAAGAAATTGTAAAGGTATCAAAAAATGAGCTGTCAGTGAGTCTCAAAGACCTAGAAAAACAACAAACCAAACCCAACATTAGTAGGAGGAAACAAGTAATTAAACGTCAAAAAGAAATAAACAAAATTAAAACAAACAAAAAAAAACAATAGCTATGACATGGATACATCCCAGATGTCCTTTAACTGATGACTGGATAAGGAAATTGTGGTGTGTGTGTGTGTGTGTGCGCGTTTGTGTGTGTGTGCGCGTGTGTGTGCGTGCGTGCGTGTTTTTATTATGGAATACTATCCAGCTATAAAAATGAGTTGAATCCCGTCTCTTGCAACAAAATGTATGCAGTTGGAGATCCTTATGCTTAGTGCAGTGAGATAAGCCAGTCCCCAAAAGACCAATACCATACTTGAAATTTATCCACCTTACAAAATTAAAAAGAAAATACCACCTGGAGACCCTCTTTAAAATGCTGGTCTCACATCTGCACCAACAGGGTTAAATGGGTAAACCTTGGGTCGAGCAAAGGATCCTGAATGTTGATATCTCCCTTCCCCGTCTGCAAACCTTGTTTTCAGAAACTCTGATGTAAATGGTAAAGGTGGCAATGGGCATATACGAACATGTTGAGAGAAACAGTGAGTTGTACAGCGAGGAGAGAACTGAGCCAAACGGAGTCCCATGAAACTCTCAGCATGTCAGGGCCACTTGGGAGGTGGGGTTAACCAAGATACTGACAGACTCACAGAGTGCAAAGAGGAGCGCAGAAGCAACACGTAGTTATGGAGGACAAAGGAGACAGGAGGAAAGCAACGAGAAGAAGTACAGTAGTCAACTGTGTTGACCACTGCTGGGAATCAGTAAAGGGGGGGCCAGAGTACGTTCATCTGGTATAGCCCCATGGAGGTCACCAGTGACTTCAGGATGGATACAGGATGGGTAAAATTAGCCTAAGTTTGTTGAGGTTCCTCAGTTTTCAAAGAGATGTATTTATTTTATTGGAAAGTCAGAGTTACACAGAGAGAGAAGGAGAGGTAGAAAGAGAGAGCGAGAAAGAGAAAGAGAGAGAGGTCAAGAGAGAGAGAGAGAGAGAGAGAGAGAGAGGTCTCCCATCTACTGGTTCACACCCAATTGGCCACAATGGTCAGAACTGTGCCGATCCGAAGCCAGGAGCCAGGAGCTGCTTCTGGGTCTGCAACGCGGGTGCAGGGATCAAGGACTTGGTCCATTCTCTACTGCTTTCCCAGGCCACAGCACAGAGCTGGATCGGAAGTGGAGCCGCTGGGACTTGAACCAGTGCCCACGTGGGATGCCCGCACCACAGGCCGTGGCTTTACTTGGTATGCCACAGCACCTACTCCAAGGTTCCTCATTTTTTAAAATGATTTATTTATCCTATTTGAAATCCGTTTTGAAATCTATTTGAAAGTCTATTAGAAATCTATTTGAGTTACACACAGAGAGAAGGAGACACAGAGAAAGAGAGAGGTCTTGCATCTACTGCTTCACTCCCCATCTGGCCACACTGGTCGAAACTCCTCTGATCCGAAGCCAGGAACCTGGCGCTTCTTCCGGGTCTCCCTCATGGGTGCATGGGCCCAAGGACTTGGGCCATCTTCTACTGTCTTCCCAGGTCATATCAGAGAGATGATCAGAAGTAGAGAAACTGGGACTTGAATATCACGCCCATGTGGGATGCAGGCACTGCCGGCAGCAGCTTTACTCACTATGCCAAAGTGCTGGACCTAAAGGATGCTTTCTCTGACATACCGTTATTCCCAGAATCCCGGTTTCCACTTACATTTGAGTGGACTGATTCATCTCCCAATGTAACTGAGTAGTATACTTGGGATAGTCCTTTCTCAAGGCTTTAGAGATAGTCCTCACTTGTTTGGTAATGCTCTTGCAAAGGAACGCAGGGAACTCCAACTGACGACCGAAGCCATTCTCCAAAACGCAGATGACATTCGCACTTGCAGGTCCACCCACGAGGACTCAGATAAAAGTAAAACCTAGATCTTAAACTCCTTAGGGAGACAATGACACGTTTCCCCAACCAAAGCTCAGATTTCCAAACAAGAATTAAACTGCTTAGGACATATTATGAGCCCAGGAAGACGTGCTCTTTCACTGAAGGTTCAGGAAGGTACTGTGCATGGAGCCACCAAAGATAAACAGCTAAGGACGTTCCAGGGAATGGGGGTGGGGGGTGGATTTTGTAGGATATGGATTCTAGGATTTGGTTGACAGCCAAATCTATCTAGGAGACTATTTAAATGGTCCTGACACAGACACTCTTCACTGGGCAGAGGAGCAACCAGTGGGTTTTCCGGAAGGGATTCAAGAACTTGTAGGCACTAGGAATAAATATCTCGGACAAGTGGGTCTCTCTCTTTGCGCAGAGAAACGGGGAATAGCGTTGGGTGCACTCACTCGGAGGCTGAGTCCACTTTTGTGGCCAGTGACCTACTTTTCTAAGTAACCAGATCGGGTGTCGTCAGTATGGCCTGCATGCCTAAGGGCAGTCACTGCCACAGCACTTCTAGCTAATTAAGGTCTTTATGAACTCTGGCAAAGCTCTGATCTCCCTACTCAAATAATGAAAAATCCTGATAGATGCACACAGCTTGGAATACCCCGTATCTTAACTGCCTATTGCCTGTGGCAACCTAACCCAGACTTCAGGCCAGATTTTACACCAAATCCTCAAGTCTCAGAATGCCCTTCCTAAGGTAGTCATGAACCACTGACTAGCACAAGAATACATACTGGTACAACAAAGTGGAGCACGTGCAGTGATTAATGGGCTGTGTCACATTTACGCCAACAGAAACCTCAGAATCACGGTCTGATCTATTGTCCATTGACCTGCTCAGGATGAGAACAGCACCTAAGGCTGCCCTTAAACTGAGCACGTTTGAAACGCTACATTGAAGACCCTTTTCAATTCTGAGGTTCTCTTTGATCCCAGTACTCAGAAAAAGCATGTTGCCAAAGTAGGACAGGCACTAGAGGCTCTGAAAGAGTATGGGAACAGAAACTACCCCGGGACAAGTCCCCAAAAGTCACAAGCTGCCAAGCTCCCCAGGAGTGCTCATTCTGTTAAAAACTTGGAAGGGATGAACCACTTCTGACCAAATTACAGCCTACACGGAAGGGACCTTCCAAGGCGCTACTCAGCGCTCCCACTGCAGTTAAGATACAGGGTATTCCAAGCTGGGTACATCTGTCAGGATTTAACCTTTTACTTGTTGAATCTTCGTAAGTGTACATAAGATAAGCCTTCCTACCCTTGTGGGCCAACTGAAGACCTCAACTACTCTTCAAAAAGTTAAAGCATACGTAAAATCATTTCGTTTGGTCACCTCAAGGCCAGTGCACACTGTGGGAGACACGTCTTTCCTCCATCTTCTCATTTCTTTGTTACAGGCAGGAAAACTCCCTGGTGTGCTCGTCTCACAAGAGGAGATCCAGCTGTGTCTCATGAAGCTGCTTTCAAAAACTGTCTATTGCCTGTGGCGACCTAGCCCAGACTTCAGGCCAGATTTTACACCAAATACTCAAGTCTCAGAATGCTATACCTAAGGTATCGTGGACAACTGACTAGCCCTAGAATACATACTGGTACAACAAAGTGGAACGTGTGCGGTGATTAATGGACTGTGTCACATTTACTCTAAGGGCAGTCTGTTTACTGAGAGAGACAATTGAAAAACTTTACCACCAGGCTTGGTTCCATACTTTGGGTAAGGAAAGCCTATTAGTCCCCACTATTTGGGAAACAATAAATGCTCCCTTTCTTAAGAGGATCCCACCTATGGTCTGTCTTTCCAATTATGCTCGTGCTGAGTGACCAAAGTAATGATGACCATGCAGGGGCCACACCACTGGCACAAGCAGACAGAGATCTTCTGCCTCTTCACATAGACGCACTAGATTAGACAGGCAAGATTTCCACTCCCAGGATACGAAAGGTCCATGACCCCGACCAGTACAAAGTAACTCTAGAAGATGGATCATCATTCTTCAGCATCCCCTCAAGATCAAGGGACAGAATTCTCCAAGGGGAGGGAGGAGATGGCATGATGTAACTAGGCAGTTATTCGACGTTTAGGCGAGCTGTAACTCTTGTACCCTTGCAAAGCAGTGTCTGTCTCTTGAACTGGCAGCTTGATACGCTCACCCTCCCAGGGCGCACCTGTGGCATCCTCCACCGGGGTGCACGCTAAGACTCCACCTCATCTGTGTACCTGATGGGGGGTACCACACTGCACCTCAGAAACAAGTGGCAGAGGGGGAGGAGGCAGCATGGGGGGCGGTGGGGGGGGCAGGAGGCAGAAGGAGGAGGAGAGAGGCCAAAGGGGGGCGGAACAAGGAGGGGGGCTGGTGAGGGAGGCATGGGGAGGCAGTGGGAGGTGGGTGCGGGGGTAGTCGTGGGAGAGCGGGTAAGCCGTGGTTGAAAAGGGGAAGGGGGCAGGCGGGTGCGGGAGGGGTGGCTGGGGCTGGATGGAGGAAAGCCCGTGGCTGAGCAACTATGCTCAGAGGTGTGGCTCTTGTTTCCCCCCTTAGTTGCCGCAGACCATGGTTAGGAGGTGGGGGAGCAAGGTGGAGCAAGCAGGGAGTGGGCCAACGGGAGGAAGTCCTAGGTGCAGGAGCAGGCAAGGGGAGGTGCGGGGGAGGCAGGGTAGGAAGGGAGAAGGGTGGCGGGTGAGGGGAGTCCTGGGGTGCAGGCAGTCCTGCGGGGAGGGCGGGTGGAAAGGCTGGTGGGAGGAAAGATGGAGGGACGGCCAGAAGGACTGGCAGGAGGAAAGACGGGGCAGGCGGAGGGTGGAAAGTGCTGATGGGAAGAATGGGGGTGGGGGGGGGCAGAATGGAGGGCCGGAGGAAAGATGCGAGGTTGGGAAGTGCCGGCGGAGGGACTGAGGACAGATGAGAGGCGGTGGGGGGTATGGGAAGGGCTGGCGGTAGGAGGGGAGGCTCGCTTTCTACAGCTGAACACGCTCAGGTGGCCGCTCTTGTTTTCTTCGCCTTTCACCACAGGCCACCCAACAAAGTACACTTTCTCCCGTTCTAGGGCAATACTTTGGCCCGCTCATGACGGGTTTTTCTGTGAGGGGTGATGCACAATCACAAGACGATGGGTATTTATTCCTCGACCGCTAAATAAATACGCCATTCGTATCTGCGCACGTTACCACTCTCTGGTTAGTATTTGCGCACGTCTCTAGTCTCCCCTAAGTATTTTTAGCTTGGCAGGAGACATGACCCCCAGGAACCCCGTTCAGAGATGAATATAATCGTTGCCCACCTCAAAAGGATGGAGTAGGAACAGGAATGGGCCGCTGTCCGTGGCGCTGGGTTAGGCACGGTGTCCGCGGCAGGCCACGAGGCCGGCATTGCCGCGCCATCGTCCAGGAACAGGAAGTGCCGGAAAACGACGGCAGCGTCAGAACGCCAAGCGTCACCCCCTCGTGCAGAGGGGGTTTCCGCGAGGCAGAAGGGGCGTGGCTCCGCAGGGACGGCCTTGCGCAGGCGTTGTGCTGACCAATCAGCACGCAGCCCGCCCAGAGCCAACCCTGTGTGAGAGGAACTCATTGCGGAGGGGGTCGCCGTTGATCTTGCTGTCTTCAGTGCCTGTGAGACCCCTGGGGAGGCGGCAGCAGCAAGTGACTGGGGTGGGCGGTGCTCTGCGGCCATTTGGGGACCTGGATTGGCTTCCCGGGTGGGGCCGGACCGGCAGATGTCTGGGGGTACATCCTCCCATTGGCGTTGTGTTTTGTCGGGGCCTGAGGGAGACCCTGAGGGAGGGCGAGCAGTGACTTGAAAGGCCGAGTTCGGGGTTGGGGTTGGGGTTGGGGTTGGGGTTGGGGCTGGGGCCCAGGCTTGCGCCAGGCGGCTTCCAGGCACGGGTTGGACCACTCCTGAGGTCCTTGGAGGGTGGTGTCGGAGGCGTTGGGCGGGGGGGGGAGCTGTGGGTCTGTGGACCCGGGGTGAGGCAGGGATGTCTGTGCGTGTCCCTACTGCTCTGCCAACGGTCAGGGCCTGCCATTCGGGTCACCAGAAGGCCTCCTGGGGGTGGGGGCTGCCTATGGCGCGTCAGCAGGCCCCAGTGCTGGAGCCGGGATCTTTCCATGGGAAGAGGGCGGCACAGGGGACTGCGGGTAGGTGTGAAGCGTGGGAGTGGCGGTCCCCTGCCCAGTCCTGCCCAACCCTGCCTGTGCCTCCCTCCCTGCCCGCAGCAGGAGGCTGGAGGTTCGCCAGGCGGTGGTGCCGTTGGCCTCCATGACGCGGCATCCGTGGCACGGCCCCCAACTCCTGTCCCCTGCCCCCATGCCTTTAGCCCGGGAGCCTTCACTCGCACGTGGAAGCATGCAGCCCGCCATGGCGCCCGAGAGCAGGAAGCGCTTCCGGGAAGCTTCAGCGACCCGAAGCAAACCCTCCCATCTGGAAGCCTGGAACTTGCGGCACCAAGGTAAAGGGTGGGCGGGGCCGGGGCCCAGCTTCTCTTATGGATGTGCCCTTCCCAGGGGAGGGCGGGGCTCATCTCTGGCACGTGGCACACTGGGCGGCCCCGGTCCCCGGGTCTTGCCTTTGGCCTCCACCGCGTGGCAGACGCGCCAAGCCCGGAGTCTGAAAAATGGCTTTGCAGACTTGGCAGTTCCCTCTTGAGGCTTCCACCACATGGCAGGGTGCCAGTGGCTTCCCACGGCCGCTGTCCTGGCCCTGCGCGTCCTTACTTCCCACGTGTCTGACGTGCAGCGCAGAGCTTTCTGAGCGCCAGACCCCGATGGCCTGGGACAAAGGCCAACGTAACCTGGTCTTGGGCCCTGGCCCGATTCCAGCGTCCTGCACCTGAGGAATGCCCCTGGCAGGTCTGCCTTCAGAGGGGTTGCTGGCCAAGAGGCTGAGAATCACACCCCACCCTGAGAGTGACGGTTCTCCCTGAGAAATGTTCCGCGTTGGCTACACCTTTAACCAAGTGTGTTTCTCCTCATTTCAACGCAGCCGGCAATCCAGGAATTGATCCCCACGGGAACAGCTCTGCTTCTGCTGGAGCAGCTGCGCTGGAAGTGGAAGTGGGGTAATGTGTTTAAAGTGTGTTTTGCCCGCCACCTAAGCTACATTGAGAACAGTGACCTTTGGCCCCACTAATAACTATTCCGTAGGAAACACGTGGCATGAGAGGTCTTCCAAATCACCTGCCATTTTATCTAGCTTTGTTTTAAATCTCTGATGTGGCTTTTCCACAGGGATGACGCCCAGAAGGTGTCACGAGGACGTACAGGTATGCTTTCTCAGCTATTTGCCCTTGCAAACAACCAACCTAAACCATAAAAAGCATTATAGTAGACAGCATTGCACGCTGGACTACAGGACTGGTCTCCTCGTATGTAGGATTCTGTGTCAGTGTCGTGAGTGATTCAGCTTCACAGGTTTCCTTACTTAGCTTTTTAGATTGTTGATGCGGAAAGCAAGAACGCTGCTGACGGTCTTCTGATGATAAGAGTAAGAGTGACCCTGTTGCTTTGTCCAGGTAGAAATGTCATGCATTCAAAGACAGTGGGGGGTGGGGGGAGAGATCTCCTTTTAGCACATATACAGTATGCGCTATGTTAATTTCTCATGCTACTAATATAGTTAATGTTTTTTACAGATATCTGATGTTTTCTTTGGAGTAGCCTACAAATTGCGTCCTCTGGAACACAGTTTTACTGTCAACAAACTGAGTATTAGAGATTTCAGATAATTTTTCTAGCTATTGAGGAGGTGCAGTTGGATCCAAACAGTCATAAATTTTGTAGTGCCGTGTGAAATGTCTGTTACGCTAGCTGTCTGAGAGGACCACACTGGTAAAAACGTGTAAATTTCTGGCTCTTCGCCAAGAGCCTTTAGCGAGAGGACCCTTAGCAAAGAATCCCAACCAATTTTGGACACCTGTGTAGAGATAACTCACCTGTGCAAGTATGCTTTGAGCGCTCTGTTCTTTTGGTGTGGACAAAGCTGTTCTTCTAGGAGTCGCTCAAGAGATGGATTGGTATGGATGGGTAGAGTAAGTTTAGAATATTTTTATGGCCCTGCAGATCCCTTGTGAGTAACGGAAAATAACTCAGTAGATTCCCGAGGGAAAATCCGATGCTTACTGAAGCATTACGTGTAGTTTGAGAATTTTTAGAAACACAGTAATAGTGGATACCAATGTGTTCTTCAAAGCTCGGGGACAGTCTCTACCCTTGAACCTATTTATTTGCTGAACGTGGAACTTGCATGCCCACAGGCATTGCCTCTCTCGGTCAACTTCAGCTAAAAGAATCATTTACCTGGTGGTTTCAAAGCAATCTTACTGTGTGTTGAACTATTTTTCTATCATTTTGATGGAGCTGCTAAGCATAAAATGCTTGGTGTGTGTTATCCATTTAGCGCTAACTATATTCTGCATAATGGTGTCCTTTGAACTTGAGGGTACCTCATAAGTGTAAACAATTTGATCTTTTTAACCAAGTTCTCATGAACTTGAAGTCGTGTTTTGAGACTCTTTGTACGTATTTTCACAAGCGGGAACTATTTTCGTGATTATTCCTTCTTTCTCGTCCCTAAATTAAAAGTTGATCCATCCGTAAACAACTAGAGTTGGAATACTAGCATTGCCCCGTACGTGTTCACAGAAGATGAGTAAATCTTGCTTTTCGGAACGGTGTCCGTATTAGGATTTGTAGATGTCTTTCCAATACTGCTGAGCCAACGTCTCCCATGTTGATTTGGATATATGGGTACAGAGTACTTTTCCACATTAAGTTTCAGTGAGTATTTATCTTCCATGTAGCTGACGTTCAGTTGGCCCTTCCGGCAAAGAGAAGAAGGCGCACAGTGAATGCAGATAATTCTCCCAACGCTACCAAGGAGAAATTTGAGCAGATCTTGAAAGTGCAAAAAGAGCAATGGTAATGCGCTAGACTCCTTTGAATCGTAACATTTCTATCATTTCTCTCTCTTTTAAGATTCATTTATTTGTTTGAAAGTCAGAGTTACGCAGGGAGAGAAGGGGAGGCAAAGAAGAGAGGGGCCTTCCATCCGCTGGTTCACTCGCCAGATGGCCACGACGGCTGGAGCTGTGCCCATCCAAAACCACGAGCCAGGAGCTTCTTTGGGGTCTCCCACGCGGGTGCAGGGGCCCAATGACTCGGGCTGTCTTCCACTGCTTTCCCAGCCCAGGCCATAGCAGAGAGCTGGATTGGAAGCAGAGCAGCCGGGACTCGAACCGGCACCCATATGGGCCGCCAGTACTGCAAGTGGCGGCTTTATCCACCACGCCACAGCGCCGGCCCCTCTATCGTTTCTGAAGCGTTTATTGGTGCAGGGAACTTTACACAATCTTCTATTCATTGGTGACTCCCGGGAAAAGGCTATTTCCCCTCAGTTTTACTTTAGGTAGATAAGTTTCCTAACTTCTGTGTACATCACACACATGCACACGCATCAGAAACACACACGTGCACGCACACACGACTTAGAAGCCAACGAATATGATTTGTTTTTGTCCTTTCAGGTAAGGACGACATTTTCTTCCCATACAGTCAGGTTATATACACTTCTGGAAATGCGATAACTGACTGAAATGTAAATGTGTTAAAGCATTAGTCACTTGAGACTCAGTGATAATTCAGTTATGTAAAAACAGCTAATCATATTGTAAATGTTTTGTGTATTTTGACTACATTTTGTTAATTTTGTTTTTGTTGCTTAAATATTGCTGGTGTGCAAGTAGGAAGAAGCAGTTAGTTTGGAAATTGTCCAGGGTGAGTGGGTGTGATATCCTCATTGAATTCTACATACCATATGAGATTCTCCACGTCATATGATAGAAGGAGGAGGTGGAATGTAAACACTTTTAGATAAAATTAATATTCTGGAAAATGTACGGTGCACCCAATCCTCCTCTTGCTTCAAGAGGTAAAGTGTGTGAGACAGCTTCTGTACCAGTCAGTTAGGAACAAGCACCTCGGCAATGAGAACAAAACTTTTCTCCTTTTGTGTTCCCGTGAGAAGTTTTCAGCTACTATTTGTCCCCTTCTCCCTTTGCACTAAAAAAGCGTGTCAAATAGGTTTTGTTTGCGTATGTTGAATTTTCCATGTCATTGTGAAATCCGACTGTGCTCATCACTATGTTTTACAGGCAAAATATCCGCTACAGCTATTCTCGGCAGTTCCTGACTTTCTTTGAAGAGTGGGACACGGGTGTGCGGAAAACCGCGAAACAGCAGGAAAGACTAACTGTTGGTATCAGGCTAGGCCTCTTAACTGATTACTCGGTTGTAGCCAAAGTCTCCAGTAGCAACAGTTCATGCAGAAATTGCAGAGAGAAATGAGAGCTCATGAGCCCAGATGGACAAAGGAGGGTGGAAGGGGCGATGATGGGAGACTGCACGACCCTTTGGGCTGTGGTGAGCTTGTTAGGTCATCAGTCAGGCGTGAGCGTGGGTGGGGGGAGCAGTCACTGCCTTTTGGGGGTAGGGGGAGAAGGCAAGGAATACTTCCTGGATGCGGGCTGCTGAATGGACTAGTGGAATACAGTTACCGAGAAGCATTGCAAGTCCAAGTTAGGTTAGTGTCATGGTGATCGTGAATTTCAAGCGATACCAGCTGTGGTCACTGTAGCACAGCAGGTAGGGAGGTGGGCTTTCCAAGACTGGGGTATAGCCAAGCACAATGACAGAGGGAGAAAAGGGGCGAGGTCTGTCTTCAGGGCCAGAGATACAGTGACAGACTGTGGAATTTAAGGTGGGGTTGAGGAAATCGGTGCCACAGGGATGGGCTACTGGACAGCAGAAGTTGTTCCTTTTGATGATGTGAGGCCCAAGAGATTTCCCAGCTGTGGTACAACGTGAGTGACTCACAAAGTTTGGGCGATCGTGGCTACATGTTGGGAAAAATGGAGAAACACTAAGGTACAGTGGTTCCAGGGTGTCTGGTGGCTCCAACTCTGGTCCGACCAGTGGCTACCTGTGAAGCCACGAGAAAAGTGTTTCTCTGCCTCGATTTCCTTCTTTGGTGAATGGAGGCCTAAGGTGAGGACTTAACTCTCAGACACGCATTGAGATTAAATGAGGGATTTAGGGGATGATGTCATTGGATGGCTCAGAAAGGCACCTGACGTGTAGAGTTCTAACCTAATTCCACTATTATTTATATTGTGTACGCAGTAAGCTTACCAGGAATAACAAAATCTAGGGGCCGACTGCACAAGTGTGCAGCAGGTGGGGGAGAGGACAAAAGCACTGCTGGAGTGCAGGTCAGGGAACAGGACGGCCAGCATTATGTGCATGTCAGAATGAACAGGAGTGTATACACGCTTTCCATATTGGTAAGAAACACTGTTTCTCACGTGATATCTGTTAGGTAGGTAGGATTACTGTACGGATTTTACCAGTGCATGGCAGACTGATTATTGAGAAGAGTCTCTGTGGACTTTGAAATCAAGAACTAAGGCGTATGTTAAAAGGAAATTGCTTCCCACTCAATGACTGAAAGAAAGAATTAGTGTGTGTTCTTGGTGTAGAAATGTTGAACACACGCAATTAAATTTGTTCACAAAAGCTGTTAAAGCAGAACTCGTTAGCAAGTATTGATTTAAAGACAGGTCTTTAAAACTTAGCGTCGGTTGGTATATGTTTTCTACATGTCAAGATTTATCTGACTTTTATCCCTTCTTAAAAATATTGTAGAGGATGCTTCACGACCACCGAAGGCTTTTCCTGCAAGCTAAAAATGTTCAAATGGAGACGCTGACTACAGTTAAGAACCTGTATGAGGAATTCTTAAAGGTCAGTTGTGTTTGGTAATACAATGCATTCTTGAGAAATACCATGTGCATGTAGTGGTAGAAGACAGTGTGGTTCTTTCCACACTTACGGAAAAATAGCTTTTCATTATATATATTTGTGACTCTTATTCTTTTTGCATCTTTCAATTGATTCTTCCATCTTTAAGGCAGCCAGTGAATGTACTTTCCATTTTAGAATTCCATACTGGTCTTTATTTCGGCGGGGAGGGGGGGAGAGTAGGGAAGCAGGTAGGATTGGAGGGCTGTATTTAAATCAGGAATAGTTAAATTGTAAATTTGCCAAGGAAGATGCATCTTGTGCTCATAGAGTATTGATTGCTTGTTAACATGTTCAATTCTCATGCTTTCATGCAGAACAACTGATTTTTAGATGATCAGCAGTAAACGCAGTGGAAAGTAGGATGGAAGTCAGTCCTTTCCAGATGTCTTTTTTCTGGATATTCTACAGACTTTGTTTTGGTTGTTATCGAGCAAGTAGCAAGTGTAAGCATTGAGTACCCATTATTTTGTACCATGTCCTGTGAGGTTCATCTTGTCATACTTATGGCACAGTCACTTTTAGTTCTTTCTTCATAATAATGGTAAGAGATGGCCCAGACACTGACCTTTGTTTCCCGCAGGTATGCATGGTTCAGGAACCAATGCAGTCTTGTTTCCAGGATGTCCTTTTTAAGAGTCTTGTGATGCTGCTTATTAAAACGTCGCTCATCTAGACAGGTTGAGATGGTTTTTTTGCAAACTGCTCAAGGGAGCTTTGAACTATAAATCTTTGACCGGCCTTAGAATTCTCTGTCTACAAAGTGGTCATTTAAGAGGAGCTAGCAAGTGGAGAGACATGGAACTCCCATGTTCCCCAGCTGTCCATCTGGGAATCGGGGTGAAGACTCGCATAGAAAGATACCTTCTAAATGTCAGCGCTGGGTATTACCAAAGTTAGGGTAGAAAGTTTGGCACTAGGTTTTGGCGTCTTCCAAATCCCGCATCCTTCCCGGCCGGTGTCCCCTGCAGTTTTTACCCACCTCGGTGGTGGCACTTTCATTGCTTTCTTTAATCTCCCTTGCTTGTATCCTCACCTGAGTTCTGAATCTGCCATCCTCCCTTCAGAGGTCTTACAGTACCACCTTCCAAAGACACAGGCCCACTCTCTCATTCAGCCCTCCCTGTAGCTTCCCCCTTGTAAACGAGTGGTGGTTCAAGGACGCCCCCACCCCTGAACAAGCTGACCCACCCTCTGAGAGCTTCCTTTGCTGCATTCCTTCTTGACTCTCACCCCTGTAGGTTGATGGCTTTCCCTGAAGGAAGTCAGCATTGCTTCCAGGCTTTGCCTAGGTTCTTTCCGGAGAGGACGTGTACCTCCTTTTTCCTTGCCTATTGAAACCTTGCTCTTTGGCCAACTGAATCACTGGCGGTCTTCAGCTGTGTGGCCGCAGCATGTTGCCCTTCCCCTCCTTTCGATAATCGTGCTGTTTCGGCGTGGATGCTTGCTCCTGTCACGGGGATATGGAGGAGACGGTGTATTCATTGATCGTATCACACCATAGCACTCGACATGGTACATTTTCTTAGTATGTGCTGCTTCACTGTTTGTTGAATGAAGAAAGATTCAGAACATACTCTACGATACATTTTCCTGAACGCGAAGCTGACATTTAACAAACCGTTTATAGTTTCCTCTGAGCAACTCATGTTATGTGGAGCACTAGTGGTAGTGGGTGGGTCATTAGCTGTGAAAAATTATGGCATAACCTGACATGGGACTGCCAGTCTTTCTCTGTCTCTGCTCCATCTTCCCCTTAACTCTTCAGCTGCCCATTTTCCCCAACTCATTGTACAACTCTTGTACCTCCTGTGGCAGCATCGCCCTCAAATCTGACTTCTGAGAAATTTCCAAGCGGGTGCTTTTGTTGCCTATATTCATCACAATTCTTTATTTGAAATAAAAAGTGAGCTCATTTGAATATTTGAGTGTTACTCCTGAAATTTCAGTTTGCCCTTTTAGAACATGAGCCACGTGTGGTGGTTTCTGACTGAACCCGAGTTTCTGTTTTAGGGTATCAACGACTTGGAGCTGAGCCAGCAAAGCCTGCTTACTGATGAGCAAAAGAAGCTCAAAAACGAAATTGACATCTTGAAGAACAAAATTATTGCTGCAACTGTAAGCAGTCTGTGTTTAATACTGAAATCTAAGGATTGATTGATGCGAGCCGAGGGATATTTCACTTGCAGAAATGTGTGTAATGATTATCGGCATTTCCTTGTTTTGAAGGAGCAACAGCAAGAGTTGGCGAGTATTCAACAATCTCTGCAAGCCATGCTGCTTCTATGAATCTGAAGAAGGAACTTCCACTCAAGTTCTGTCTGAAAGTCCAACGTTAGCTACACTAATTCAAGTTCTCGCAGATATAAGCACATCTTCTTTGTCACTAGTTCGTTTGTGAAATGCAAGACCATGTTTCTCTTGCCCCCCTGAACCCTAAACAGTAATGTGATCAGCAGCAGTGGAGGGGTTACGTGTATAACACTCTGGCTCTTTGGTAGTGATGGTGAAGTTTCCTCCCTCCTCCGGTCAATGTACGTGTAGCAGTAGGGATGACAGGGTTTTCGGTTTGGCCTCAGCGGATCTGTGTCGGTCTCAGAAGGCAGAGCTCCCTCTAGAGGGTACATCGTCCTTCCTTGAAGGAGTAAAGAAGACAAACTGTAACCTGTGCACTGTCTTGTATTTCCTCCCTATGGTATGGAGCCAATTCATAAGCAAATGCTGTTTCCAAAAAGACCCTACTCTAAGGCCTTACAAGCATAGTTAAAAGCAACTCACCTCTGGGTGTTTGAAAAAAGCTAAGCTGGGACACATAATTAAGATACCTGGCGAGATATCTGTGCTAAGCTGTGGATTTCTGATTTTGTCATTTTCCACACAGACATCAAGGTGTCATTCAAGGAAGTTCTGGTCCACCAGTAAATAACACCTGGCCTTAGTGTTGATTGCCAGTATTTGGTTAACAAACTTAACAAACAAAATTGATTTGTTCGTGATGACGATAATTATTACTTTATGATAATTTAATTAGAATAAGTTGTTATGTAATGATTTAAGTTTCTCAATGCTTGTCTTCAGACAAAAGTAACCAGAGTGCTTTGCTTTTCCACTTTGATATTAGGTGAGAATGCGGAATTCAAATGCACATTCCTCTGAGAAATGATTAATTCTGATAGGTTTCCCTTTGTAATTAGAATACGTTGTTATGTAATGGTCTGATGATCTCACTTGTCTTCAGACATAAAATAACTAGAGTGCTTTGCTTTTCAGCTTTAATCAGTGAGAATGTGGAATTTTAGATGCACATTCCTCTGAAGAATGATTAATTCTGATAGGTTTCCTCTTGTAATGTATACATTTTACATTTAATGACACCTCAAATTGTTCTGTGGATACATTTCATGCAATAAATATGCAATTATTTAAAGTGTATTTGGGAAAAGTCAGTGAAATGAATTCTTTGTGCTGATGAAATTGTCTTAAAAATCATTCAAAAATACCGCGTTTGTTAGGAGAGGGGTGACTTTCTGTGGACTTTCCATTTTATTTACTTTTTGAAGATGTATTTATTTGAAAGTCAGCCTTATAGCGAATGATGGAAAGACAGACAGACAGACAGACAGAGAGAGAAGGGAGAGAGAGGGAGAGAGAGAGCTTCAATCCGCTGGTTCATTCCCCAGGTGGATGCACATTTCAGTACAAAAGTCTAAGAACTACATCTGATTATTAAGATCCTCACTTGAAAGAATTCTGACCGTACTGCAAGGGTAGAGTAAGTTCTCTAAGTGTCGTTGCTGAGAGTTCTGGTTTTCACTCTTAGCTATCTAAGTGACTTTATAACAGAGAATGAAAAGACGGGAGTTAGGATAGCATGGACTTAGTGACGTGATGGTTAATGTTTTGCTCGTCCCCTTCCTTCCTGGAATGAGTCAGCTGTCCTTCCTGGAATGAGTCAGCTGCCCAATTGAGTAGCTCCCTCGTTTTCTGAAGGGAAGGATTTTTTTTTTTTTTTTTTTGCCATTAAAGAAACTGTTAGGTGAGGGTACGTCTGTGTGTATATGACTTTTTTCTTTTAAGCTTATTTATCTGAAAGTGTTACAGAGAGAGGGGGAGGGACAGACAGTTCTTCCATCCACTGGTTCACTCCGCAAATGGCTGCAATGGCTGGGGCAGGGCCAGGCTGGAGCCAGGTGTCCCATCTGAGTCTCCCATGCGACCTGGTGCTGCAGGGGCCTGAGCACGTGGGCCATCTGCTGTTTTCCCAGGCAGGTGAGCAGGGAGCTGGATCAGAAGTGGGACTCAGACCGGCATCCATATGGGACGTTGGCACTGTACGCAAGCAGCTGAACTCACTGCACCACCGCACCAGCCCCCTATGACTTACTTTTGTAGTACAATTTTAGGTTCACACCAGAAAGATCAGAAGGTGCATAGATTCACCGTATAACCCTTGTCCCCACTAGCAAGCACAGAATTCTGCACTATCGACTTTCCACCCTAGAATGGAACATTTGTCCCAGTCCCTGTACTTAAAATGGAAACATCATTGCCACCCAGAGTTCACAGTCACATTGGGGTTAAGGCCAACGGCTATGGTCTCCAGCAGTTGCTCAGTGTATGGGGCAGTTGTGTTGGCATTCACCGCCTGCCGTTGGGCAGCTTGTAAAACCTTCTCCCAGATGCACGGATCATGGCTACTGCCTCAAGCCACGGGCACACGCCCGCAGCAGTTTCCCAAAATCTTCCAGTTAACTCCCGTTTTAATGTTTGGCCACGAGTTTCCAACAAAGCCTGCAAGAGCTTAGGCCTGGGGTCCTGACTTGGGGTCTGGCCCATAGTGAGGAGTGAAAGTAAGTAACCAATCAGGAAAGGGAAGGGAAAAGGTAGGAGGATAGAATCACAGGCAGACCAGTTCATGGGGTGGCCATGAATTCTTTGTGCTGATGAAATTGTCTTAAAAATCATTCAAAAATACCGCGTTTGTTAGGAGAGGGGTGCCTTTCTGTGGACTTTCCATTTTATTTGCTTTTTGAAGATTTATTTATTTGAAAGTCAGCCTTATAGCGAATGATGGAAAGACAGACAGACGGTGGGCGGGGGGCGGTAAAAGAAAATCCAAATGAAGAGCCGGTGACTGCTCTGGGGGTCCCTAGAATGGGACAGAGAAGCCTTCTCACCTAGCAGAGGGATTGGAGCAGATGTCAATGGCAGGGGCACCCAGAACGTAATGGAGATATCCTCTCCCAGACGTGCATGGAATTTTCTCTAGGATTGACCACATACTAAGCTGTAAAGCAAGTCTCAGCAAATTCAAAAAATTGAAATTATACCATGCATCTTCTCATACCACAGTGGAATGAAGTTGGAATCTAACAACTCAGGAATCCCTAGAGCATATGCAAACACATGGAGACAGAACAACATGCTCCAGAATGAACACCGGGTCATAGAAGAAATCAAAAGAGAAATTAAAAAAAAAAAAAACTTTCTGCAAGCAAATGAAGATAACAACACAATATATCAAAAATTATGGGACACCGCAAAAGCATTGTTAAGAGGAAAGTTTATCGCCCTTTGATTCTGAAAAACACCAAAGGTTACAAAATTCTTTTATTTCCCTATCCCTTGTTTTCTGGAAAAAGGTTTACCACGAGCAACTACCGATTGCCACATGACTCAAGGATGCCTTCCATATTTACCTATGGTCAGCCAAATATAGGTTCTTGGAAATCCCTGTTCCTTGCTCAGAAACGTTTACTTGATTGTTTTGTCCCTACTGATCAACTTGGACAAAATGCTTGTTAGCCAATGTTTGGTTAAGTCTGTTTCATTCCACAAGGCTTCTGAAATTTGGTCCATCCCTTGGCCTGAGCCAACAGATGAACTCTCCTTAAAGGAGGCTGGGGTCTCAAAATAAAAGTTCTCTGTACTGTGATCCTGTCACATTACCCTTGCATCTCTTGTCTTCTTAGTCAGTTCTTTCCAGCTTTGCTTACTCCTCCTTATAAAAGACAGACCCTATTGTCTAACCCTTGACACCTTGGATATTTTATCTTTCGTAATTCCAGAGACCCTTCCTTTTACTGGAATAGTCCCTTCCACAACTTTGTATTAATCCTTTGGAATAACGCATTCCTTTATCAACATTAATAATGTGCTTTTATTTGATACTGCCTGACCTCGAATTCATGTCTTCCAGGTTTTTAAAAATATTTATTTATTTATTTGAAAGGCAGAGTTACAGAGAGGCTGAGGCAGAGGCAGAGAGAGGGAGAGTGAGAGGGAGAGGGGGAGGGGGAGGGGGAGGGAGGGGGGAGGGAGAGAGGGAGCAGGAGCTTCTTCCAGGTCTCCCACAAGGGTGCAGGGGCCCAAGCACTTGAGACATCTTCTACTGTTTACCCAGGCCATCAGCAGGGAACTGGATTGGAATGGGAGCAGGAGGTACTGGAATCAGTGCCCTTATGTAGATCATGGCTTTAATCTGCTGCACCAGAGCACCGGCCCCTGTCTTCCTGTTTAACAGCAGAAAGCCGCAGGTCCTTATCTTCCCAGTACCTCATTGACAGCCATGACTCCTGTTGCAACAAGAGAACAGCCTCCGAAGTACAGTAGTTTCCGATGTCAGAGGCATGGTGGGGGTAGATTTCTTTCTATCAGGGCTGACTGTCAGCCTAGATTATCACTGAGTTCCCTAGTGACCTGTGGCTTCAGACTGGGAGCTCACCTTCTCCCTCAGCCCTAAATCCCTGTGTCCTAGCACATGCCCACCCAGGGGCTGCACAGGAGATTCACCATGCTGTAAACTTTCCGTGCTCTGCTTTCTGGAGCACCACCTGTGGCCTTGCCTTCCATGGTACCTCCACATTTGGCTTCCTGTGCCCCATGGCAGTCAATGATACCAAAGGGGCAGCAGAAACCAGGCTCTAAAGGCCACACACCCACCATCCATACTCCCCCAAGTAAACAGCATAGTAGAAGGATTACATGCCACGGCAAAATGGAATTGACTCCTGGAATGCACAAATAGTTCAACATATTAAATTGATCTATGAAGTGGACAGTATGAACAGAATGAAAGAGCAAACCACATGATCATCATCTCAGTTGGCACAGAAAAAACATTTGACAATTTCCTTATAGAAAAGCATTTAGCAAACTGAATAGAAGGAAACTATTTGAATACACTAAAAGTTATACATGAAAACACCACAATATATTCAATAGTAAAAGATTTGAGGCTTTTTTTGTAATATCAGAAAGAATGCAAGGACACCCACTTTCAACACTTCCGTGCGATACAGTACTGGAAGATCTAACCAGAGCTATTAGGCAAGAAAAAGAAATTGAAAAACATCCAGATTAGAAACGATAAATAGATTTATCTCTGTTTGCAGATGAAATGATATTATAGTCAGAAAACTAAAGCTTCATCAAAAAGCTGTTAGACGCAATGAATTAATATACAGCAAACTAGTACCATACAAAGTCGTCAACAAAATCATCTCCATTTATAAAAACTAATTATAAACAACTGGGATAATAAATTATGAAAAAATTCAAATGCCAATAGCATAAAAAGAATAAAATACTCAAGCATTTCGTTAACCAAATTATAAAGTAGTGCTGAAAGAGATGAAAGTAACACAAAAGGCCTTCAGGTGGTATTTCCCAGCCTGGGGACATGACAGCCACAGAGTCAGAGAAAGGGAGCAAGGGACTGAGGGGCTTTACTAGGGCCACATCTCCATAGTGACCCCTGGGGATGGTGTGGATGGCTATCCCTGTAGGCAGCGGGCACCAGAGGGAGCCCTGGTAGTGCACCTGTGGTGAGGGGAGTTGGGTACTTCTGGCTGCAGGGATCTGGGCAGGGAGGGCTCTTAGCTGTGGGGTGGCTCTGGCTGCAGAGGAGCAAGTGACTTGCCATGGGTGATCCTATGCCTGGAGAGGCGATTGCCTTCCAACCCATGCAGGAGGTTAGGAGGGCATGCCACTCCATGGCTCCCAGGATGGCCTGACTGCTGGCAGGCAACAGGAGCCGCAGGCACATTTCCCACACCCCCTGCTCCCTGTTGAAGGGCCTTGTAATTGCCAATCGATTAAACAGCTCCCAGGTGTGACCCAGGCCCATCAGGACCATGTGGCAGGCTACTAGGCTACGTGACCTTCAAGCTGATTAGAGAAGCATAGGGGCACCAATATCAGCTTTACGTAACCGATAGAATGAGTGTTGCCCTGAACTAGCTACGTCCCCTCTGCCTGCCCTTTAGATGAGTGCTTGTTAATAAAGGGAAACGTTCAACAAAACTTGTCTACAGTACTTGTCAAATTATGCCGTTGCCCCACCTTCCCAGTGGTGCAGGGCTCTAAGCATGAGTCCACCGCTGGTGCCTGAACAGGGACCTAAACCTGTAGGTTAGGCAAGTGTGGGGACTTCCCTGCTAAGAAAGGAGGCATCACGCGGTGTCAGGCCCCCAATCCAACTCTGCTAGGGGAGAGGATATCTCCATTACGTTCTGGGTGCCCCTGCCATTGACATCTGCTCCAATCCCTCTGCTAGGTGAGAGGGCTTCTCTGTCCCATTCTAGGGACCCCCAGAGCAGTCACCGGCTCTTCATTTGGATTTTCCTTTGCCGCCCCCCGCCCACCGTCTGTCTCTCTTTCCATCATTCGCTATAAGGCTGACTTTCAAATAAATAACTCTTCAAAAAGCAAATAAAATGGAAAGTCCACAGAAAGGCACCCCTCTCCTAACAAACGTGGTATTTTTGAATGATTTTTAAGACAATTTCATCAGCACAAAGAATTCATGGCCACCCCATGAACTGGTCTGCCTGTGATTCTATCCTCCTACCTTTTCCCTTCCCTTTCCTGATTGGTTACTTACTTTCACTCCTCACTATGGGCCAGACCCCAAGTCAGGACCCCAGGCCTAAGCTCTTGCAGGCTTTGTTGGAAACTCGTGGCCAAACATTAAAACGGGAGTTAACTGGAAGATTTTGGGAAACTGCTGCGGGCGTGTGCCCGTGGCTTGAGGCAGTAGCCATGATCCGTGCATCTGGGAGAAGGTTTTACAAGCTGCCCAACGGCAGGCGGTGAATGCCAACACAACTGCCCCATACACTGAGCAACTGCTGGAGACCATAGCCGTTGGCCTTAACCCCAATGTGACTGTGAACTCTGGGTGGCAATGATGTTTCCATTTTAAGTACAGGGACTGGGACAAATGTTCCATTCTAGGGTGGAAAGTCGATAGTGCAGAATTCTGTGCTTGCTAGTGGGGACAAGGGTTATACGGTGAATCTATGCACCTTCTGATCTTTCTGGTGTGAACCTAAAATTGTACTACAAAAGTAAGTCATAGGGGGCTGGTGCGGTGGTGCAGTGAGTTCAGCTGCTTGCGTACAGTGCCAACGTCCCATATGGATGCCGGTCTGAGTCCCACTTCTGATCCAGCTCCCTGCTCACCTGCCTGGGAAAACAGCAGATGGCCCACGTGCTCAGGCCCCTGCAGCACCAGGTCGCATGGGAGACTCAGATGGGACACCTGGCTCCAGCCTGGCCCTGCCCCAGCCATTGCAGCCATTTGCGGAGTGAACCAGTGGATGGAAGAACTGTCTGTCCCTCCCCCTCTCTCTGTAACACTTTCAGATAAATAAGCTTAAAAGAAAAAAGTCATATACACACAGACGTACCCTCACCTAACAGTTTCTTTAATGGCAAAAAAAAAAAAAAAATCCTTCCCTTCAGAAAACGAGGGAGCTACTCAATTGGGCAGCTGACTCATTCCAGGAAGGACAGCTGACTCATTCCAGGAAGGAAGGGGACGAGCAAAACATTAACCATCACGTCACTAAGTCCATGCTATCCTAACTCCCGTCTTTTCATTCTCTGTTATAAAGTCACTTAGATAGCTAAGAGTGAAAACCAGAACTCTCAGCAACGACACTTAGAGAACTTACTCTACCCTTGCAGTACGGTCAGAATTCTTTCAAGTGAGGATCTTAATAATCAGATGTAGTTCTTAGACTTTTGTACTGAAATGTGCATCCACCTGGGGAATGAACCAGCGGATTGAAGCTCTCTCTCTCCCTCTCTCTCCCTTCTCTCTCTGTCTGTCTGTCTGTCTGTCTTTCCATCATTCGCTATAAGGCTGACTTTCAAATAAATACATCTTCAAAAAGTAAATAAAATGGAAAGTCCACAGAAAGTCACCCCTCTCCTAACAAACGCGGTATTTTTGAATGATTTTTAAGACAATTTCATCAGCACAAAGAATTCATTTCACTGACTTTTCCCAAATACACTTTAAATAATTGCATATTTATTGCATGAAATGTATCCACAGAACAATTTGAGGTGTCATTAAATGTAAAATGTATACATTACAAGAGGAAACCTATCAGAATTAATCATTCTTCAGAGGAATGTGCATCTAAAATTCCACATTCTCACTGATTAAAGCTGAAAAGCAAAGCACTCTAGTTATTTTATGTCTGAAGACAAGTGAGATCATCAGACCATTACATAACAACGTATTCTAATTACAAAGGGAAACCTATCAGAATTAATCATTTCTCAGAGGAATGTGCATTTGAATTCCGCATTCTCACCTAATATCAAAGTGGAAAAGCAAAGCACTCTGGTTACTTTTGTCTGAAGACAAGCATTGAGAAACTTAAATCATTACATAACAACTTATTCTAATTAAATTATCATAAAGTAATAATTATCGTCATCACGAACAAATCAATTTTGTTTGTTAAGTTTGTTAACCAAATACTGGCAATCAACACTAAGGCCAGGTGTTATTTACTGGTGGACCAGAACTTCCTTGAATGACACCTTGATGTCTGTGTGGAAAATGACAAAATCAGAAATCCACAGCTTAGCACAGATATCTCGCCAGGTATCTTAATTATGTGTCCCAGCTTAGCTTTTTTCAAACACCCAGAGGTGAGTTGCTTTTAACTATGCTTGTAAGGCCTTAGAGTAGGGTCTTTTTGGAAACAGCATTTGCTTATGAATTGGCTCCATACCATAGGGAGGAAATACAAGACAGTGCACAGGTTACAGTTTGTCTTCTTTACTCCTTCAAGGAAGGACGATGTACCCTCTAGAGGGAGCTCTGCCTTCTGAGACCGACACAGATCCGCTGAGGCCAAACCGAAAACCCTGTCATCCCTACTGCTACACGTACATTGACCGGAGGAGGGAGGAAACTTCACCATCACTACCAAAGAGCCAGAGTGTTATACACGTAACCCCTCCACTGCTGCTGATCACATTACTGTTTAGGGTTCAGGGGGGCAAGAGAAACATGGTCTTGCATTTCACAAACGAACTAGTGACAAAGAAGATGTGCTTATATCTGCGAGAACTTGAATTAGTGTAGCTAACGTTGGACTTTCAGACAGAACTTGAGTGGAAGTTCCTTCTTCAGATTCATAGAAGCAGCATGGCTTGCAGAGATTGTTGAATACTCGCCAACTCTTGCTGTTGCTCCTTCAAAACAAGGAAATGCCGATAATCATTACACACATTTCTGCAAGTGAAATATCCCTCGGCTCGCATCAATCAATCCTTAGATTTCAGTATTAAACACAGACTGCTTACAGTTGCAGCAATAATTTTGTTCTTCAAGATGTCAATTTCGTTTTTGAGCTTCTTTTGCTCATCAGTAAGCAGGCTTTGCTGGCTCAGCTCCAAGTCGTTGATACCCTAAAACAGAAACTCGGGTTCAGTCAGAAACCACCACACGTGGCTCATGTTCTAAAAGGGCAAACTGAAATTTCAGGAGTAACACTCAAATATTCAAATGAGCTCACTTTTTATTTCAAATAAAGAATTGTGATGAATATAGGCAACAAAAGCACCCGCTTGGAAATTTCTCAGAAGTCAGATTTGAGGGCGATGCTGCCACAGGAGGTACAAGAGTTGTACAATGAGTTGGGGAAAATGGGCAGCTGAAGAGTTAAGGGGAAGATGGAGCAGAGACAGAGAAAGACTGGCAGTCCCATGTCAGGTTATGCCATAATTTTTCACAGCTAATGACCCACCCACTACCACTAGTGCTCCACATAACATGAGTTGCTCAGAGGAAACTATAAACGGTTTGTTAAATGTCAGCTTCGCGTTCAGGAAAATGTATCGTAGAGTATGTTCTGAATCTTTCTTCATTCAACAAACAGTGAAGCAGCACATACTAAGAAAATGTACCATGTCGAGTGCTATGGTGTGATACGATCAATGAATACACCGTCTCCTCCATATCCCCGTGACAGGAGCAAGCATCCACGCCGAAACAGCACGATTATCGAAAGGAGGGGAAGGGCAACATGCTGCGGCCACACAGCTGAAGACCGCCAGTGATTCAGTTGGCCAAAGAGCAAGGTTTCAATAGGCAAGGAAAAAGGAGGTACACGTCCTCTCCGGAAAGAACCTAGGCAAAGCCTGGAAGCAATGCTGACTTCCTTCAGGGAAAGCCATCAACCTACAGGGGTGAGAGTCAAGAAGGAATGCAGCAAAGGAAGCTCTCAGAGGGTGGGTCAGCTTGTTCAGGGGTGGGGGCGTCCTTGAACCACCACTCGTTTACAAGGGGGAAGCTACAGGGAGGGCTGAATGAGAGAGTGGGCCTGTGTCTTTGGAAGGTGGTACTGTAAGACCTCTGAAGGGAGGATGGCAGATTCAGAACTCAGGTGAGGATACAAGCAAGGGAGATTAAAGAAAGCAATGAAAGTGCCACCACCGAGGTGGGTAAAAACTGCAGGGGACACCGGCCGGGAAGGATGCGGGATTTGGAAGACGCCAAAACCTAGTGCCAAACTTTCTACCCTAACTTTGGTAATACCCAGCGCTGACATTTAGAAGGTATCTTTCTATGCGAGTCTTCACCCCGATTCCCAGATGGACAGCTGGGGAACATGGGAGTTCCATGTCTCTCCACTTGCTAGCTCCTCTTAAATGACCACTTTGTAGACAGAGAATTCTAAGGCCGGTCAAAGATTTATAGTTCAAAGCTCCCTTGAGCAGTTTGCAAAAAAACCATCTCAACCTGTCTAGATGAGCGACGTTTTAATAAGCAGCATCACAAGACTCTTAAAAAGGACATCCTGGAAACAAGACTGCATTGGTTCCTGAACCATGCATACCTGCGGGAAACAAAGGTCAGTGTCTGGGCCATCTCTTACCATTATTATGAAGAAAGAACTAAAAGTGACTGTGCCATAAGTATGACAAGATGAACCTCACAGGACATGGTACAAAATAATGGGTACTCAATGCTTACACTTGCTACTTGCTCGATAACAACCAAAACAAAGTCTGTAGAATATCCAGAAAAAAGACATCTGGAAAGGACTGACTTCCATCCTACTTTCCACTGCGTTTACTGCTGATCATCTAAAAATCAGTTGTTCTGCATGAAAGCATGAGAATTGAACATGTTAACAAGCAATCAATACTCTATGAGCACAAGATGCATCTTCCTTGGCAAATTTACAATTTAACTATTCCTGATTTAAATACAGCCCTCCAATCCTACCTGCTTCCCTACTCTCCCCCCCTCCCCGCCGAAATAAAGACCAGTATGGAATTCTAAAATGGAAAGTACATTCACTGGCTGCCTTAAAGATGGAAGAATCAATTGAAAGATGCAAAAAGAATAAGAGTCACAAATATATATAATGAAAAGCTATTTTTCCGTAAGTGTGGAAAGAACCACACTGTCTTCTACCACTACATGCACATGGTATTTCTCAAGAATGCATTGTATTACCAAACACAACTGACCTTTAAGAATTCCTCATACAGGTTCTTAACTGTAGTCAGCGTCTCCATTTGAACATTTTTAGCTTGCAGGAAAAGCCTTCGGTGGTCGTGAAGCATCCTCTACAATATTTTTAAGAAGGGATAAAAGTCAGATAAATCTTGACATGTAGAAAACATATACCAACCGACGCTAAGTTTTAAAGACCTGTCTTTAAATCAATACTTGCTAACGAGTTCTGCTTTAACAGCTTTTGTGAACAAATTTAATTGCGTGTGTTCAACATTTCTACACCAAGAACACACACTAATTCTTTCTTTCAGTCATTGAGTGGGAAGCAATTTCCTTTTAACATACGCCTTAGTTCTTGATTTCAAAGTCCACAGAGACTCTTCTCAATAATCAGTCTGCCATGCACTGGTAAAATCCGTACAGTAATCCTACCTACCTAACAGATATCACGTGAGAAACAGTGTTTCTTACCAATATGGAAAGCGTGTATACACTCCTGTTCATTCTGACATGCACATAATGCTGGCCGTCCTGTTCCCTGACCTGCACTCCAGCAGTGCTTTTGTCCTCTCCCCCACCTGCTGCACACTTGTGCAGTCGGCCCCTAGATTTTGTTATTCCTGGTAAGCTTACTGCGTACACAATATAAATAATAGTGGAATTAGGTTAGAACTCTACACGTCAGGTGCCTTTCTGAGCCATCCAATGACATCATCCCCTAAATCCCTCATTTAATCTCAATGCGTGTCTGAGAGTTAAGTCCTCACCTTAGGCCTCCATTCACCAAAGAAGGAAATCGAGGCAGAGAAACACTTTTCTCGTGGCTTCACAGGTAGCCACTGGTCGGACCAGAGTTGGAGCCACCAGACACCCTGGAACCACTGTACCTTAGTGTTTCTCCATTTTTCCCAACATGTAGCCACGATCGCCCAAACTTTGTGAGTCACTCACGTTGTACCACAGCTGGGAAATCTCTTGGGCCTCACATCATCAAAAGGAACAACTTCTGCTGTCCAGTAGCCCATCCCTGTGGCACCGATTTCCTCAACCCCACCTTAAATTCCACAGTCTGTCACTGTATCTCTGGCCCTGAAGACAGACCTCGCCCCTTTTCTCCCTCTGTCATTGTGCTTGGCTATACCCCAGTCTTGGAAAGCCCACCTCCCTACCTGCTGTGCTACAGTGACCACAGCTGGTATCGCTTGAAATTCACGATCACCATGACACTAACCTAACTTGGACTTGCAATGCTTCTCGGTAACTGTATTCCACTAGTCCATTCAGCAGCCCGCATCCAGGAAGTATTCCTTGCCTTCTCCCCCTACCCCCAAAAGGCAGTGACTGCTCCCCCCACCCACGCTCACGCCTGACTGATGACCTAACAAGCTCACCACAGCCCAAAGGGTCGTGCAGTCTCCCATCATCGCCCCTTCCACCCTCCTTTGTCCATCTGGGCTCATGAGCTCTCATTTCTCTCTGCAATTTCTGCATGAACTGTTGCTACTGGAGACTTTGGCTACAACCGAGTAATCAGTTAAGAGGCCTAGCCTGATACCAACAGTTAGTCTTTCCTGCTGTTTCGCGGTTTTCCGCACACCCGTGTCCCACTCTTCAAAGAAAGTCAGGAACTGCCGAGAATAGCTGTAGCGGGTATTTTGCCTGTAAAACATAGTGATGAGCACAGTCGGATTTCACAATGACATGGAAAATTCAACATACGCAAACAAAACCTATTTGACACGCTTTTTTAGTGCAAAGGGAGAAGGGGACAAATAGTAGCTGAAAACTTCTCACGGGAACACAGAAGGAGAAAAGTTTTGTTCTCATTGCCGAGGTGCTTGTTCCTAACTGACTGGTACAGAAGCTGTCTCACACACTTTACCTCTTGAAGCAAGAGGAGGATTGGGTGCACCGTACATTTTCCAGAATATTAATTTTATCTAAAAGTGTTTACATTCCACCTCCTCCTTCTATCATATGACGTGGAGAATCTCATATGGTATGTAGAATTCAATGAGGATATCACACCCACTCACCCTGGACAATTTCCAAACTAACTGCTTCTTCCTACTTGCACACCAGCGATATTTAAGCAACAAAAACAAAATTAACAAAATGTAGTCAAAATACACAAAACATTTACAATATGATTAGCTGTTTTTACATAACTGAATTATCACTGAGTCTCAAGTGACTAATGCTTTAACACATTTACATTTCAGTCAGTTATCGCATTTCCAGAAGTGTATATAACCTGACTGTATGGGAAGAAAATGTCGTCCTTACCTGAAAGGACAAAAACAAATCATATTCGTTGGCTTCTAAGTCGTGTGTGCGTGCACGTGTGTGTTTCTGATGCGTGTGCATGTGTGTGATGTACACAGAAGTTAGGAAACTTATCTACCTAAAGTAAAACTGAGGGGAAATAGCCTTTTCCCAGGAGTCACCAATGAATAGAAGATTGTGTAAAGTTCCCTGCACCAATAAACGCTTCAGAAACGATAGAGGGGCCGGCGCTGTGGCGTGGTGGATAAAGCCGCCACTTGCAGTACTGGCGGCCCATATGGGTGCCGGTTCGAGTCCCGGCTGCTCTGCTTCCAATCCAGCTCTCTGCTATGGCCTGGGCTGGGAAAGCAGTGGAAGACAGCCCGAGTCATTGGGCCCCTGCACCCGCGTGGGAGACCCCAAAGAAGCTCCTGGCTCGTGGTTTTGGATGGGCACAGCTCCAGCCGTCGTGGCCATCTGGCGAGTGAACCAGCGGATGGAAGGCCCCTCTCTTCTTTGCCTCCCCTTCTCTCCCTGCGTAACTCTGACTTTCAAACAAATAAATGAATCTTAAAAGAGAGAGAAATGATAGAAATGTTACGATTCAAAGGAGTCTAGCGCATTACCATTGCTCTTTTTGCACTTTCAAGATCTGCTCAAATTTCTCCTTGGTAGCGTTGGGAGAATTATCTGCATTCACTGTGCGCCTTCTTCTCTTTGCCGGAAGGGCCAACTGAACGTCAGCTACATGGAAGATAAATACTCACTGAAACTTAATGTGGAAAAGTACTCTGTACCCATATATCCAAATCAACATGGGAGACGTTGGCTCAGCAGTATTGGAAAGACATCTACAAATCCTAATACGGACACCGTTCCGAAAAGCAAGATTTACTCATCTTCTGTGAACACGTACGGGGCAATGCTAGTATTCCAACTCTAGTTGTTTACGGATGGATCAACTTTTAATTTAGGGACGAGAAAGAAGGAATAATCACGAAAATAGTTCCCGCTTGTGAAAATACGTACAAAGAGTCTCAAAACACGACTTCAAGTTCATGAGAACTTGGTTAAAAAGATCAAATTGTTTACACTTATGAGGTACCCTCAAGTTCAAAGGACACCATTATGCAGAATATAGTTAGCGCTAAATGGATAACACACACCAAGCATTTTATGCTTAGCAGCTCCATCAAAATGATAGAAAAATAGTTCAACACACAGTAAGATTGCTTTGAAACCACCAGGTAAATGATTCTTTTAGCTGAAGTTGACCGAGAGAGGCAATGCCTGTGGGCATGCAAGTTCCACGTTCAGCAAATAAATAGGTTCAAGGGTAGAGACTGTCCCCGAGCTTTGAAGAACACATTGGTATCCACTATTACTGTGTTTCTAAAAATTCTCAAACTACACGTAATGCTTCAGTAAGCATCGGATTTTCCCTCGGGAATCTACTGAGTTATTTTCCGTTACTCACAAGGGATCTGCAGGGCCATAAAAATATTCTAAACTTACTCTACCCATCCATACCAATCCATCTCTTGAGCGACTCCTAGAAGAACAGCTTTGTCCACACCAAAAGAACAGAGCGCTCAAAGCATACTTGCACAGGTGAGTTATCTCTACACAGGTGTCCAAAATTGGTTGGGATTCTTTGCTAAGGGTCCTCTCGCTAAAGGCTCTTGGCGAAGAGCCAGCAATTTACACGTTTTTACCAGTGTGGTCCTCTCAGACAGCTAGCGTAACAGACATTTCACACGGCACTACAAAATTTATGACTGTTTGGATCCAACTGCACCTCCTCAATAGCTAGAAAAATTATCTGAAATCTCTAATACTCAGTTTGTTGACAGTAAAACTGTGTTCCAGAGGACGCAATTTGTAGGCTACTCCAAAGAAAACATCAGATATCTGTAAAAAACATTAACTATATTAGTAGCATGAGAAATTAACATAGCGCATACTGTATATGTGCTAAAAGGAGATCTCTCCCCCCACCCCCCACTGTCTTTGAATGCATGACATTTCTACCTGGACAAAGCAACAGGGTCACTCTTACTCTTATCATCAGAAGACCGTCAGCAGCGTTCTTGCTTTCCGCATCAACAATCTAAAAAGCTAAGTAAGGAAACCTGTGAAGCTGAATCACTCACGACACTGACACAGAATCCTACATACGAGGAGACCAGTCCTGTAGTCCAGCGTGCAATGCTGTCTACTATAATGCTTTTTATGGTTTAGGTTGGTTGTTTGCAAGGGCAAATAGCTGAGAAAGCATACCTGTACGTCCTCGTGACACCTTCTGGGCGTCATCCCTGTGGAAAAGCCACATCAGAGATTTAAAACAAAGCTAGATAAAATGGCAGGTGATTTGGAAGACCTCTCATGCCACGTGTTTCCTACGGAATAGTTATTAGTGGGGCCAAAGGTCACTGTTCTCAATGTAGCTTAGGTGGCGGGCAAAACACACTTTAAACACATTACCCCACTTCCACTTCCAGCGCAGCTGCTCCAGCAGAAGCAGAGCTGTTCCCGTGGGGATCAATTCCTGGATTGCCGGCTGCGTTGAAATGAGGAGAAACACACTTGGTTAAAGGTGTAGCCAACGCGGAACATTTCTCAGGGAGAACCGTCACTCTCAGGGTGGGGTGTGATTCTCAGCCTCTTGGCCAGCAACCCCTCTGAAGGCAGACCTGCCAGGGGCATTCCTCAGGTGCAGGACGCTGGAATCGGGCCAGGGCCCAAGACCAGGTTACGTTGGCCTTTGTCCCAGGCCATCGGGGTCTGGCGCTCAGAAAGCTCTGCGCTGCACGTCAGACACGTGGGAAGTAAGGACGCGCAGGGCCAGGACAGCGGCCGTGGGAAGCCACTGGCACCCTGCCATGTGGTGGAAGCCTCAAGAAGGAACTGCCAAGTCTGCAAAGCCATTTTTCAGACTCCGGGCTTGGCGCGTCTGCCACGCGGTGGAGGCCAAAGGCAAGACCCGGGGACCGGGGCCGCCCAGTGTGCCACGTGCCAGAGATGAGCCCCGCCCTCCCCTGGGAAGGGCACATCCATAAGAGAAGCTGGGCCCCGGCCCCGCCCACCCTTTACCTTGGTGCCGCAAGTTCCAGGCTTCCAGATGGGAGGGTTTGCTTCGGGTCGCTGAAGCTTCCCGGAAGCGCTTCCTGCTCTCGGGCGCCATGGCGGGCTGCATGCTTCCACGTGCGAGTGAAGGCTCCCGGGCTAAAGGCATGGGGGCAGGGGACAGGAGTTGGGGGCCGTGCCACGGATGCCGCGTCATGGAGGCCAACGGCACCACGGCCTGGCGAACCTCCAGCCTCCTGCTGCGGGCAGGGAGGGAGGCACAGGCAGGGTTGGGCAGGACTGGGCAGGGGACCGCCACTCCCACGCTTCACACCTACCCGCAGTCCCCTGTGCCGCCCTCTTCCCATGGAAAGATCCCGGCTCCAGCACTGGGGCCTGCTGACGCGCCATAGGCAGCCCCCACCCCCAGGAGGCCTTCTGGTGACCCGAATGGCAGGCCCTGACCGTTGGCAGAGCAGTAGGGACACGCACAGACATCCCTGCCTCACCCCGGGTCCACAGACCCACAGCTCCCCCCCCCGCCCAACGCCTCCGACACCACCCTCCAAGGACCTCAGGAGTGGTCCAACCCGTGCCTGGAAGCCGCCTGGCGCAAGCCTGGGCCCCAGCCCCAACCCCAACCCCAACCCCAACCCCAACCCCGAACTCGGCCTTTCAAGTCACTGCTCGCCCTCCCTCAGGGTCTCCCTCAGGCCCCGACAAAACACAACGCCAACGGGAGGATGTACCCCCAGACATCTGCCGGTCCGGCCCCACCCGGGAAGCCAATCCAGGTCCCCAAATGGCCGCAGAGCACCGCCCACCCCAGTCACTTGCTGCTGCCGCCTCCCCAGGGGTCTCACAGGCACTGAAGACAGCAAGATCAACAGCGACCCCCTCCGCAATGAGTTCCTCTCACACAGGGTTGGCTCTGGGCGGGCTGCGTGCTGATTGGTCAGCACAACGCCTGCGCAAGGCCGTCCCTGCGGAGCCACGCCCCTTCTGCCTCGCGGAAACCCCCTCTGCACGAGGGGGTGACGCTTGGCGTTCTGACGCTGCCGTCGTTTTCCGGCACTTCCTGTTCCTGGACGATGGCGCGGCAATGCCGGCCTCGTGGCCTGCCGCGGACACCGTGCCTAACCCAGCGCCACGGACAGCGGCCCATTCCTGTTCCTACTCCATCCTTTTGAGGTGGGCAACGATTATATTCATCTCTGAACGGGGTTCCTGGGGGTCATGTCTCCTGCCAAGCTAAAAATACTTAGGGGAGACTAGAGACGTGCGCAAATACTAACCAGAGAGTGGTAACGTGCGCAGATACGAATGGCGTATTTATTTAGCGGTCGAGGAATAAATACCCATCGTCTTGTGATTGTGCATCACCCCTCACAGAAAAACCCGTCATGAGCGGGCCAAAGTATTGCCCTAGAACGGGAGAAAGTGTACTTTGTTGGGTGGCCTGTGGTGAAAGGCGAAGAAAACAAGAGCGGCCACCTGAGCGTGTTCAGCTGTAGAAAGCGAGCCTCCCCTCCTACCGCCAGCCCTTCCCATACCCCCCACCGCCTCTCATCTGTCCTCAGTCCCTCCGCCGGCACTTCCCAACCTCGCATCTTTCCTCCGGCCCTCCATTCTGCCCCCCCCACCCCCATTCTTCCCATCAGCACTTTCCACCCTCCGCCTGCCCCGTCTTTCCTCCTGCCAGTCCTTCTGGCCGTCCCTCCATCTTTCCTCCCACCAGCCTTTCCACCCGCCCTCCCCGCAGGACTGCCTGCACCCCAGGACTCCCCTCACCCGCCACCCTTCTCCCTTCCTACCCTGCCTCCCCCGCACCTCCCCTTGCCTGCTCCTGCACCTAGGACTTCCTCCCGTTGGCCCACTCCCTGCTTGCTCCACCTTGCTCCCCCACCTCCTAACCATGGTCTGCGGCAACTAAGGGGGGAAACAAGAGCCACACCTCTGAGCATAGTTGCTCAGCCACGGGCTTTCCTCCATCCAGCCCCAGCCACCCCTCCCGCACCCGCCTGCCCCCTTCCCCTTTTCAACCACGGCTTACCCGCTCTCCCACGACTACCCCCGCACCCACCTCCCACTGCCTCCCCATGCCTCCCTCACCAGCCCCCCTCCTTGTTCCGCCCCCCTTTGGCCTCTCTCCTCCTCCTTCTGCCTCCTGCCCCCCCCACCGCCCCCCATGCTGCCTCCTCCCCCTCTGCCACTTGTTTCTGAGGTGCAGTGTGGTACCCCCCATCAGGTACACAGATGAGGTGGAGTCTTAGCGTGCACCCCGGTGGAGGATGCCACAGGTGCGCCCTGGGAGGGTGAGCGTATCAAGCTGCCAGTTCAAGAGACAGACACTGCTTTGCAAGGGTACAAGAGTTACAGCTCGCCTAAACGTCGAATAACTGCCTAGTTACATCATGCCATCTCCTCCCTCCCCTTGGAGAATTCTGTCCCTTGATCTTGAGGGGATGCTGAAGAATGATGATCCATCTTCTAGAGTTACTTTGTACTGGTCGGGGTCATGGACCTTTCGTATCCTGGGAGTGGAAATCTTGCCTGTCTAATCTAGTGCGTCTATGTGAAGAGGCAGAAGATCTCTGTCTGCTTGTGCCAGTGGTGTGGCCCCTGCATGGTCATCATTACTTTGGTCACTCAGCACGAGCATAATTGGAAAGACAGACCATAGGTGGGATCCTCTTAAGAAAGGGAGCATTTATTGTTTCCCAAATAGTGGGGACTAATAGGCTTTCCTTACCCAAAGTATGGAACCAAGCCTGGTGGTAAAGTTTTTCAATTGTCTCTCTCAGTAAACAGACTGCCCTTAGAGTAAATGTGACACAGTCCATTAATCACCGCACACGTTCCACTTTGTTGTACCAGTATGTATTCTAGGGCTAGTCAGTTGTCCACGATACCTTAGGTATAGCATTCTGAGACTTGAGTATTTGGTGTAAAATCTGGCCTGAAGTCTGGGCTAGGTCGCCACAGGCAATAGACAGTTTTTGAAAGCAGCTTCATGAGACACAGCTGGATCTCCTCTTGTGAGACGAGCACACCAGGGAGTTTTCCTGCCTGTAACAAAGAAATGAGAAGATGGAGGAAAGACGTGTCTCCCACAGTGTGCACTGGCCTTGAGGTGACCAAACGAAATGATTTTACGTATGCTTTAACTTTTTGAAGAGTAGTTGAGGTCTTCAGTTGGCCCACAAGGGTAGGAAGGCTTATCTTATGTACACTTACGAAGATTCAACAAGTAAAAGGTTAAATCCTGACAGATGTACCCAGCTTGGAATACCCTGTATCTTAACTGCAGTGGGAGCGCTGAGTAGCGCCTTGGAAGGTCCCTTCCGTGTAGGCTGTAATTTGGTCAGAAGTGGTTCATCCCTTCCAAGTTTTTAACAGAATGAGCACTCCTGGGGAGCTTGGCAGCTTGTGACTTTTGGGGACTTGTCCCGGGGTAGTTTCTGTTCCCATACTCTTTCAGAGCCTCTAGTGCCTGTCCTACTTTGGCAACATGCTTTTTCTGAGTACTGGGATCAAAGAGAACCTCAGAATTGAAAAGGGTCTTCAATGTAGCGTTTCAAACGTGCTCAGTTTAAGGGCAGCCTTAGGTGCTGTTCTCATCCTGAGCAGGTCAATGGACAATAGATCAGACCGTGATTCTGAGGTTTCTGTTGGCGTAAATGTGACACAGCCCATTAATCACTGCACGTGCTCCACTTTGTTGTACCAGTATGTATTCTTGTGCTAGTCAGTGGTTCATGACTACCTTAGGAAGGGCATTCTGAGACTTGAGGATTTGGTGTAAAATCTGGCCTGAAGTCTGGGTTAGGTTGCCACAGGCAATAGGCAGTTAAGATACGGGGTATTCCAAGCTGTGTGCATCTATCAGGATTTTTCATTATTTGAGTAGGGAGATCAGAGCTTTGCCAGAGTTCATAAAGACCTTAATTAGCTAGAAGTGCTGTGGCAGTGACTGCCCTTAGGCATGCAGGCCATACTGACGACACCCGATCTGGTTACTTAGAAAAGTAGGTCACTGGCCACAAAAGTGGACTCAGCCTCCGAGTGAGTGCACCCAACGCTATTCCCCGTTTCTCTGCGCAAAGAGAGAGACCCACTTGTCCGAGATATTTATTCCTAGTGCCTACAAGTTCTTGAATCCCTTCCGGAAAACCCACTGGTTGCTCCTCTGCCCAGTGAAGAGTGTCTGTGTCAGGACCATTTAAATAGTCTCCTAGATAGATTTGGCTGTCAACCAAATCCTAGAATCCATATCCTACAAAATCCACCCCCCACCCCCATTCCCTGGAACGTCCTTAGCTGTTTATCTTTGGTGGCTCCATGCACAGTACCTTCCTGAACCTTCAGTGAAAGAGCACGTCTTCCTGGGCTCATAATATGTCCTAAGCAGTTTAATTCTTGTTTGGAAATCTGAGCTTTGGTTGGGGAAACGTGTCATTGTCTCCCTAAGGAGTTTAAGATCTAGGTTTTACTTTTATCTGAGTCCTCGTGGGTGGACCTGCAAGTGCGAATGTCATCTGCGTTTTGGAGAATGGCTTCGGTCGTCAGTTGGAGTTCCCTGTGTTCCTTTGCAAGAGCATTACCAAACAAGTGAGGACTATCTCTAAAGCCTTGAGAAAGGACTATCCCAAGTATACTACTCAGTTACATTGGGAGATGAATCAGTCCACTCAAATGTAAGTGGAAACCGGGATTCTGGGAATAACGGTATGTCAGAGAAAGCATCCTTTAGGTCCAGCACTTTGGCATAGTGAGTAAAGCTGCTGCCGGCAGTGCCTGCATCCCACATGGGCGTGATATTCAAGTCCCAGTTTCTCTACTTCTGATCATCTCTCTGATATGACCTGGGAAGACAGTAGAAGATGGCCCAAGTCCTTGGGCCCATGCACCCATGAGGGAGACCCGGAAGAAGCGCCAGGTTCCTGGCTTCGGATCAGAGGAGTTTCGACCAGTGTGGCCAGATGGGGAGTGAAGCAGTAGATGCAAGACCTCTCTCTTTCTCTGTGTCTCCTTCTCTCTGTGTGTAACTCAAATAGATTTCTAATAGACTTTCAAATAGATTTCAAAACGGATTTCAAATAGGATAAATAAATCATTTTAAAAAATGAGGAACCTTGGAGTAGGTGCTGTGGCATACCAAGTAAAGCCACGGCCTGTGGTGCGGGCATCCCACGTGGGCACTGGTTCAAGTCCCAGCGGCTCCACTTCCGATCCAGCTCTGTGCTGTGGCCTGGGAAAGCAGTAGAGAATGGACCAAGTCCTTGATCCCTGCACCCGCGTTGCAGACCCAGAAGCAGCTCCTGGCTCCTGGCTTCGGATCGGCACAGTTCTGACCATTGTGGCCAATTGGGTGTGAACCAGTAGATGGGAGACCTCTCTCTCTCTCTCTCTCTCTCTCTCTCTCTTGACCTCTCTCTCTTTCTCTTTCTCGCTCTCTCTTTCTACCTCTCCTTCTCTCTCTGTGTAACTCTGACTTTCCAATAAAATAAATACATCTCTTTGAAAACTGAGGAACCTCAACAAACTTAGGCTAATTTTACCCATCCTGTATCCATCCTGAAGTCACTGGTGACCTCCATGGGGCTATACCAGATGAACGTACTCTGGCCCCCCCTTTACTGATTCCCAGCAGTGGTCAACACAGTTGACTACTGTACTTCTTCTCGTTGCTTTCCTCCTGTCTCCTTTGTCCTCCATAACTACGTGTTGCTTCTGCGCTCCTCTTTGCACTCTGTGAGTCTGTCAGTATCTTGGTTAACCCCACCTCCCAAGTGGCCCTGACATGCTGAGAGTTTCATGGGACTCCGTTTGGCTCAGTTCTCTCCTCGCTGTACAACTCACTGTTTCTCTCAACATGTTCGTATATGCCCATTGCCACCTTTACCATTTACATCAGAGTTTCTGAAAACAAGGTTTGCAGACGGGGAAGGGAGATATCAACATTCAGGATCCTTTGCTCGACCCAAGGTTTACCCATTTAACCCTGTTGGTGCAGATGTGAGACCAGCATTTTAAAGAGGGTCTCCAGGTGGTATTTTCTTTTTAATTTTGTAAGGTGGATAAATTTCAAGTATGGTATTGGTCTTTTGGGGACTGGCTTATCTCACTGCACTAAGCATAAGGATCTCCAACTGCATACATTTTGTTGCAAGAGACGGGATTCAACTCATTTTTATAGCTGGATAGTATTCCATAATAAAAACACGCACGCACGCACACACACGCGCACACACACACAAACGCGCACACACACACACACACACCACAATTTCCTTATCCAGTCATCAGTTAAAGGACATCTGGGATGTATCCATGTCATAGCTATTGTTTTTTTTTGTTTGTTTTAATTTTGTTTATTTCTTTTTGACGTTTAATTACTTGTTTCCTCCTACTAATGTTGGGTTTGGTTTGTTGTTTTTCTAGGTCTTTGAGACTCACTGACAGCTCATTTTTTGATACCTTTACAATTTCTTGATGTAGGCAATAATTGCTGTAAATTTCCCTCTTAACACCGCTTTTTCTGTATCCTGTAAACTTTGATACGTGGCATTTGCATCTTCATTCATTCTCAGGAATAGTTTTGTTTCCCTTTTGATGCCTTCTACGACCCACTCTTCATTCAGCAGGTTGTTGTTCCGTCTCCATACATTTGCGTATTTTTTAGAGATTCTTAAGTCGTTCATTTCCAGCTTCATTCCACTGTGGTCAGAGATGATACGTGGTATGATTTCCAGTTTTTTTTAATCTAGTTGATCTGCCCATTGAGGAAAGTGGAGCGTTTAAGTCCCTGATTACTCTTGTATTGGAGTCTATGTCTCTCTTTAGATCCATTAACATTTTCTTTAAATAGCCAGGTGCCCTGGCATTGGGTGCATATACACTTATTATAGTCACATCTTCCTGTTGAAGTGACCCCTTAATCATTACATAGTACACTTGTCTCTTTTAACAGTTTTTGTGTTAAGTCTATTGTGTCTGATGTGAGGTTGACTGCTCATGCTCGTTTTTGCTTTCCCTTACCATGGGATATATTTTCCATGCCTTACTTTCTGTCTACCTGTGTCTTTGTTGGTGAGATGTGTTTCTTATGGGCAACACATAGATGGGTCTTGTTTTTGAATCCATTCAGCCAGTCTGTATCTTCTAATTGGGGAATTTAGGCTGTTCACTTTCAAGTTTACCATTGATAAGTAGTGACTTGGCCTTGCCATTTTCCCATAAATATCCCTATTGTTTGCCTCGGCTTTCTTTCTGCTTTTGCTAGGAGATTTTTCTGCTTTCACCTTCTTTCACAGTGATGACTGTAGTTCTGTGTTTTTGCGTGTAGCACATCCTTAAGCATCTTATGTAAGGCAGGACGAGTAGTGACGTGTTCTTTGAATTTCTGTTTGTTACAGAAAGTCTTTGTTTCGCCTTCCTTCATAAATGAGGGTGTCGCAGGGTACAGTATTCTGGGTTGACAGTTTTTTTCCCTTAGATTTGGACTGTGTCTCTCCATTCTCTGTCCTAGTCTACAGGGTTTCTGATCAGAAATCAGCTGTCAGTCTAATTGGAGATCCTTTGAAGGTAATCTGTTGCTTCCCTCATGCACATTTCAGAATCTTTTCTTTATGCTTTACTGTTGAAAGTTCGACTACAATGGGCCATGGTGAACATTTTTTTCTGCTCATGTCTATTAGGAGTTCTGTGTGCTTCATGTACTTGGATGTCCCTTACTTTAACCAAATTTGGCAAGTTTTCTGTTATTCTTTCATGGAATAGGCCTTCTAATCCATTCTCTCTCTTCACACCTCCAGGAACTCCTAAGACCCATATGTTGGGTTGCTTGATGGTATCCCATAAATCTCAAACACTGTTTTCAATTTTCCTAACTTCTTCTTCTCCTTCTCTTCCCTCTGCTCTTCCTCCTCTTCCTTCTGACATATATTTCTAAAAGTGTGTCTTTAACTCAGATGTTCTTTCTTCTGCCTCACCAATTCTGTTGTTAAGGCTTTCCACATCTATTTTATATGAAATACTGAATTTTTTCATTCCAACTATTTCATTTTGTGCCCCCTTTGGACGCTCTATCCCAAGGGAAAATTTTTCAACCATGTCATACATGGATTTCTTCTCATTGATTTTCTTCTCACTAGTCCTATGATCCTTCTTTTAATTTCTGTTCAGGCATTTCATCAAGCCGTCTTCAGATTCCTAATATTGAAGTGTTGTCACATTACTTTGTGGGAGTCATGCTGTCTTCCTTGTTCTTGTTCCTTGCATTTCTGGGGATTGTTATGATGCATTTGTGGACATACTTGTTGGATTTACTCTCCTGGTAGATTTTAACTTGGAGCTATGCCTCTGTGATTTAGTGGGGTATCTGCTCTTTCAGGGAGCACTGTACAATGCTGAAGGGTGGTGCAAGAATTCAGGGTGACACCAAGTTGGGCATGGTAGATCTCCTCCGTTGTCAGCAGGGGAGAGGCTGTGATCACTCCTGTTGGGGTAATCCCACCCTCACGTCCTCTCTTCCAATGTGACCGATGCCAGTGGTTAGCCCACAGTGGCCAACATAGATAAGATTTCAATAACCGCCCTGCTTTCTGCTTCCTTCCTGTGTCTGAGGCCATCCTTTGGTGGGTATGTGGTCTCAGGTAGCTTCATGACCCACAACGTGGGGGCTCATCTGGAATCTGTGCCTACGTGGAGTTGGGGCTCCGAGAGGGTGGAGAGACATGTCCCACCCAGTTTTGGGCAGCCTGCTCTGCCTGGGTTCTCAATCCCCGTGGAAGCTGTAGACAAATTCGAGGCTGATTGGCCAAAGGCAAAGCAACAGACACACTGGGAGAAATGAAAGCAAGCACTATGGGCCACCAGCTCACTCCATATGTAGAAACAAGGTAGGAAAAATTGTACTTTATAAGTAATGTCCTGGTGGTAGGGCATTTTCTGGGTCAAATGTGTGTCCCTAGAATGTAGCTGAGAAGCAAGCACAAATCTCAGGGTGTGTGAGATATGTCTGAAAGGGTGGGGGGTGAGCACATCAGAAGGCTTTCAAAGGGACCTCCACACACAGTACACATCCACATTGTGTGGATTGACTGTGCCAAGCCCAAAACAAGAAACTAATTTCTAGAGCTATGGAAGAGAGAGCACAGAAAGCTCTCTTCAGCAGTCCCCCAAGAAAGTCCTTTGTGGAGGATGTTTGGATTCTGAAGGGATACCCCTTGGACCAGAGGCAAAAATAAGAAGATGGTTAAATACTGCTGTTGCATTTGGCCAGCACATCCAATGTTAAGGCTTCCAGTGTTCTGCCCTAAATCTGGTTCAGACGAGGGCTGGGTATGCCAGCCTCTAGTTTTGCATGTACACGGTCGAGCCTCGTCTTCCCAGGAGCAGAGAGATTATTCTCTCTGCTCGATGAGAAACCCAAGTTCCATTCTGTTAGCCTCCACTCCCAAGTTTCTTCTATAAAAGGTAAGGAAAGGGACTCCAGGACTAAATCCTGAGATCCCTTACCTCCTATACACCTCAAAATAGAGTCTGAGAGGAGCAACCAGTGAGGGAAGGAGAGCCAGGAGATGATTGGAATGAAGAATCAACTGAAGCATTACTGAGGGAAGCTCAAAAAGTCTTTGTAATCAGGGAGGAGGAAATCAAAACCAAGAGGCAAAAGGCATGATATTTACAGTGGAAGGCACAGTGGACAAGAGACTTGAGAAAAGGTCCTCATAGGGTAATGGAAGCTCACCGTGGCCAGCATGCTATAAAGAATGGAGGAGTAGCTGCTAGAACTGATGAATACACTCTAGAGCAGCTAGGTGCTACAATGGTGTAGAGCTAGTACATTTCAAAAGGAATTGTCCCAATATCATATGTTCTCCCTGATCGGTGACAACTAACAGAGCACCTAAAAGGAAACCTGTTGAAGTGAAATAGAAACTATGAGAAATAATGGCTTGAAAAGCCCTTGTCCTGATTGTCGAGCAACAACTTACTATTTTCTTCCTTTTAGTATTTGTTTGTTCTACTTAGTACCATTGGTTGAACTCTTTCATTAACACACGATTATTCGTAGGTGTTTAAATTTAACTGAAAGGCTGGCGCCGTAGCTCAACAGGCTAATCCTCTGCCTGTGGCGCCGGCACACCAGGTTCTAGTCCCGGTTGGGGTGCCGGATTCTGTCCCGGTTGCCCCTCTTCCAGGCCAGCTCTCTGCTGTGGCCCGGCTATGCAGTGGAGGATGGCCCAAGCCCATGGGCCCTGCACCCGCGTGGGAGACCAGGAGAAGCACCTGGCTCCTGACTTCGGATCAGTGCGGTGCGCCGGCCGCAACGCGCCGGCCGCGGCGGCCATTGGAGGGTGAACCAACGGCAAAGGAAGACCTCTCTCTGTGTCTCTCTCTTTCACTGTCCACTCCGCCTGTCAAAAAAAATTAACTGAAAATGATCCCGTGAAATATAAGAGTGGGAATAAGAGAGGGAGGAAATGCACAGTTCGGCACATGCTCAATCGGATTTACCCTAATGGTAGATTTAGAAATGTGCCAGGGGATTCCAATTCAATCCCATCAAGGTGGCATGTACCAATGCCATCTCACTAGTCAAAGTGATCAGTTTCAGTTCATAATTGATCATAATGATAGGATTAAGTGTCAGAGGGATCACATAAACAAGACTAGTGCCTGCTAATACTGATGAAAAGAGAGAACGATCCAACATGGGAAGCAGGATACACAGCACGTTCATAGAATGGCAGATGTCCTAAACAGCACTCTGGCCTCAGAATCAGCCCTTAAGGCATTTGGATCTGGCTGAAAAGCCCACGAGAGTATTTTAGGCATGGAAAGCCAAGACACTGGCCAAAAAAAAAAAAAAAAAAAAACTAAATGAAAGATCTCTGTGAGTGAGATCCCAGCAGAAAGAACGGGCCATCAAAGAAGGAGGTACCTTTCTCTGAAGGGAGGAGAGAGCTTCCACTTTGACTATGGCCTTGTCTAAATAAGATTGGAGTTGGCAAACTCAGGAGGCTTCTGTAGCCTTGGCAGCTCATGACAAGAGCTTCAGGTGATTACTGACGTCATAAATAAGAGTGTCAGTCGTTAAATCAACAACAGGAGTCACTGTGCACTTACTCCCCATGTAGGATCTCTGTCCTTAATGTGTTGTACTATGTGAATTAACGGTATAACTAGTACTCAAACAGTACTTTATACTTTGTGTTTCTGTGTGGGTGCAAACTGTTGAAATCTTTACTTAGTATATACTAAATTGATCTTCTGTACATAAAGATAATTGAAAATGAATCTTGATGAAGAATGGGATGGGAGAGGGAGTGGGAGATGGGATGCTTGTGGGTGGGAGGGTGGTTATGGGGGGAAAATGCCGCTATAATCCAAACGTTGTATTTTGGAAATTTATATTTATTAAATAAAAGTTTTAAAAAAAGGAATTGTCCCGAGTTAGAAAAAGATGATTCCATCATGAACTTAGATGAGAACCAAGGTGGGGGAGGGGGGAGGTCAGGGGTTCCTTTATCACAGGTCTCACCTGAAACCCTTGGTAAATTTAAAAGTGGGACTTCAAGGGGAAGACTTAATATTCCTGGTGGGTTTCAGCCTGATCCTTCCTTGCTTGTCAACCAAAGGGCACAAACTTATCCCAAAAAATTACAGTGTCTGGTGAAAAAAAGGGGAGTATTTCAAGTCCCAGTATTAAAAAAAAAAAACCAGAAGTTCAAATAAGGTCAGGAGAAATTGAAGTTACCTTCCTATATGTTCCAGAGGTGGGAACTAACCTGCTCAGCGCAGATCTAACTGCTAAATTAGGACTGGGCCTCAGAGTGGATTATGGACAGCTACGAATCCTGATAGATTTCCTTAGAGAAAGGGAAGAAAAACCCATTGACCCCTAAGTACCGATGAAAGGGGAAATGTTGGGGGGGAGGAGGTGGGAAAGATAGTTAAAAATTACACCTCTGAAAATTAAACTCCAGTACCAAAGGAGATAGTTCATAAAAGACAATACCCTCTTTCCAATGAAGGAAGAAAGGGCTACAACCCACAGTAGAGGTTTTCATTAAAGACGGACTGTTAGAACTCTGAGTTGTCCCCATATAACACTCCAGTTCTTCAGGTAAAGATACAATGGGTCTTATAGATTAGTACAGGGTTTGCACGCTATGAACATCGTGGTGCCAAATCCTTACACCTCCCTCAGTAAAATTCCTCATGAACACAAGTGGTTTAGTGTGGTTGCTCTAACGTATACTTTCTGGGCCTGCCCGCTAGACTCAAGAGAGTACAGACCTCTTTGCTTTTAAATAGGAAAATCCCCATACAGGAAGAAAACAGCAATACAGATAGACGTATGACCCTAAGGTTTCACTGAGACATCCAACTTATTTGGTCATGTTTTGGAAAAAAAATTGGAGCAATTCCTTGCAAGCTGGTGTCTCCCTGCACCTGAGCTCTAGCTGTTGGACTATGTAGATGACCATCCTGATGTTAGGATCGAGGTGTCAGTAGCCACCAGGGATCTACTTAACTTCTTGGCAGATAGGAGCCTACGTGTTTCCAGGCATAAGCTTCAATTTGTAGAAAAGGAAGTAAAATATCTGGGGCATCTGATCGTGAAGGGAAGTGCTGAATCAATCCCAGGAGAAAATCGGTATTGTACACCTCTGCTTGCCTAAAACCAAATGGAAGCTGAGAAAGCCGCTAGACCTAACAGGGTATTGCCAACTATGGGCTGATTCTTACACTCAAAGGACAAAAAGTCATTATTACAAACTTTTGGAGGAAAGTTCTGACCCTTAGAATGGTCCACAGAGGAGGGTCACACAGTAAACGCATTCAAGCAGGCCCCGATGACAGCCCCTATCCTAGCCCCTCCCTCGCTGGAAAAACCTGTTCACCTCTTTGTCACAGTAGATGAGGGTGCACCTCTTGGAGTGCTTACCCAGAGTTGGGGAGGAAAAAGACAGCCTGTGTGGCCTTTGTATCTGAACTACTTGATCATGTCTCTAAAGGATGGCCCGAAATGTGGATGGATGTGAAAGCAGTGGCTGCCACTGCCTTACTGGTGGAAGAAAGCCAAAAATTAACTTTCCGGAGAGCACTCACGATGAGCACCCCACATCAGGTCGGAAGTATCTTAAGCCAAAAAGTTAAATTTCCTTGACATATCCAGTATCCTAAAATATGAAAGCATCCTTTTGGAAAGAGGTGACCTAGTTCTTCTTTTTTCCTTAAAGATTTATGTATTTTTCTTGAAAGAGTTACACAGAGAGAAGGAAAGGCAGAGAGAGAGAGAGAGAGAGAGAGAAATGTCTTCCATCCGCTCGTTCACTCCCCAGTTGGCCACAGCGGATGGAGCTGCGCTTATCTGAAGCCAGGAGCTTCCTCCAGGTCTCCCACATGGGTGCACATGGGCCTTAAGAGGTGACCTTAGCAGGAGATGCCTACACAAACCCCGGATTTCTATGGAGGGGAGAAACTGACCCAACAAGACCTAGCATGACTGTTTATACATTGTAGAATATGAAAACAAAGTTAGACCGGTTATTAGAGATACCCTGTTACATGAGGTAATGAGGCTGTTTGTGGATGGGTCATCCCTAGGAATAGAGGAAAAACGACACAGTGTTTGTGCAGCCATTGATGGTGATAGCTGTTCAGTATGTGAAAGGGACAGATTGCCCAACAGCTGGCCTGCTCAGACATCTGGTGGGTTGCACCTGCTTAATTGGGCTCTAAAGCTTTTTGAGAGCCAGGAAGGGAATATTTGCATGCCCCTCCGGGATACTTATGGTGTGGTACACACTTCTGGAAAAATGTGGACAGAAAGGGGGCTTTTCAATAGCAAGGGAAAGAACTGATTCACAGAGAAATGATTACACAGGTCCTAGAGAGTCATTTGCTCTCTGCTGAAATGACAATGTTCCATGTAAATGGCCACTAAAAAGGGAACCCCCTTGAAGCTGTTGGAAATAGGCTAGCTGATGAAGCTGCTCAATAGGCTTTATCAATAAAAGATTAAATTATACTATTTAATCCCAAGCCACTCCGATAGTATGAAGCCCAATCCTCCAACGACAAAAAGGAGTTAGTTTAAGTAGAGGCTCCTAATGAGGGGAATGACTACTCCTTAACGGGAGAGAAGTGACCAGTAAACCAATGAAGAGGAAATTGATGGCCATATAACTCAAAGGGAGCCATTGGGGCCCTAGGCCTTGTGTGGCACAATACTGAGAGACCATGGCTGTATGGGAATCTATACTGTCGCTAAACAGATGTGCGCAGGCTGTGTAACTTGTTGGAAGGTAAATAATAATAAGAAGAAAATCGGCTGCTGGGGCAAAGGCCCCCAGATTGAGACCATTCCAAGGTATCGGGGTAGACTTCACAAGGTGCCTAAAATTGGGAGATTAGAATATTTGCTTGTGTTTATAGAAAATCTCTCTCACTTTGCCTCTTAGAACAGCCACTGTGTGGAATGTTATTACAGTAATCTTAGAACAAGTTAAACTTAGACTGAGTCTGGTAGAAAATCTCGATTCAGGCAATGGGAGTCATTTTACATCAACAGTGCAAAAGGGGGTCATGGAGGACTCAGAAGTTCAGTGGGACTGCCATACACACTGGCACCCATTCTCCTCATGACGGGTAGAGAGTGGAGAAAAAAAAAAAAAACAGCCTCTGAAGAAAAATATGACCGGGTTGGCGCCAGAAGCGTGGCATAGTGGGTAAAGCTGCCATCTGCAGTGCTGGCTTTCCATACAGGCGGCGGTTCAAGTCCCAGCTGCTCCACTTCTGATCCAGCTCTATTCTTTGGCCTGGGAAAGCAGAAGAAGATGGCCCTAGTCCTTGGGCCCCTGCACCCACATGGGAGACCTTGAAGAAACTCCTGGCTCCTGGCTTGGGATAGGCGCAATTCCGGGTGTTGTGCCAATTGGGGAGTGAACCAGCAGATGGAAGAACTATCCCTCTGCCTTTCCTTCTCTCTGTGTGTAACTCTGCCTTTCAAATAAATAAATCTTAAAAATTTGGCTAGCAATGCAGTGTAAACTCCCCTTCCTCTGTACCACGTGCTCAGCAATACCCAACCTCCATTGCCTCTCTGCCCTGTGTTTAGGCATTGTATTGTGTTTAGATTGTGCCTCCAAATTTGCTCAACCAGTGAGGAACTGGGGGAAGGGATCTCCACGTCCTAGGGATACAAGGAATGTAACTTGTGAAGAGTGCCACCTGCTTCCACCTGCTGGCCACCACTCTTGAGACCGGGTTTCAACACACACCTTGCTTTCTGCTGCCTTCATGTATCTGAAGCGATCCTTTGGTGGGTGGTTGGTCTCAGGTGGGCTCATTCCCCACATACATGTTGAAGTTTGGCAGGAAAGCCAAATTGACATCTTCCAATTCTTATCCAAGGACAGGATCTGCTCCTACGTTACAGACCGTTCGTTGTGTCTTTGCATGATTGAATGTGGTTTCCTAGGGTGGCCTTCACCCAAGATTACCTCCCATTTGCCTATTTTGTGACACCCGTTTCTGGAGATTGATCTCTATGTCACGTTGGCATGCAGCTACTGACAGAGCTGATTATTGGGAATATCAGGAGATGGTAACATGTGCTCCAACAGATGATCTACAGATAACTCCCCGTGGAACGACGAGATTCCATGACTTGTCTCCATGCTCGTGCCTAGTAGAGCACATTGTGAATGGCTGGCCTTGCAGTCAGTTCATTGCCCAGTTCCTCGCTCTAATGACCCATGCTAATGACAAAGCACTTTCTCACTGATCTTACCAGAGTGTTGGTGTTAAGATTTGCCAAGGCCGTTTGACAGCCTGCATGGTTCATGCTTCATTTCCTTGTCCCTAGTCTCAGTGGACTCCTGGTGAGTGTCTGGCCTTTAGAGCATTTCTCACCAGAAGAAGTATTGGTGATGGGTCTTGAGGTATGAGGAGGAGCTCGACAGCTGAGTGAGGATGGAAAGGGTGGTTCCAGCAAGAAGCAGAGGCTGGTCCATGCATCAGCTAGGGTGTAAGGAGCACAGAAAACATGCTCACATCTTTACACATCAGGGACATGCAAGTCAGCCACAGTTCAGCGCTTAATGCCTTTCCCTGTGGAAACAAGAAAATGACGATGTGGTGAAGTTGTGAGCTTTACGCATTGCTGCTGGGACTTCAGAATGAGGCAACTTCTGCACAGGACAGTCTGGTAGCTCCCCCAAACATCAAGCATGAAATTAACATAACACTTTCCACGCCTAAGCTTGTACAAAAGAAGTTATGAAGGGGTGTTCAAGCCAATACGTGTTTCTGGTATTTTTTTCAAGTGTATTTGTTTGAATGGCGGGGGAGGGGGGAGGGAGGGAGGGAAGGAGGGAGAGAGCGCTTCCATCTGATGCCTCACTACCCAAATGGCCACAACAGCCAGGGCTAGAGCAGGCTGAAACCAAGTGCCAAGAACTCCATCCCGGTCTCCCACGTGGGTGCAAGGGCCCAAGCACTTGGCCATCCTCTGCTGCTTTCCCAGGACATTAGCATGGAGCTGCATTGGGAGGGGAGCTGCTGGAACTCAAACCGTTGCTCATGTGGGATGCCAGTGCAGGTGATGGTTTATCCCCCTATTCCACCACGCTGGCCCCCTCCGTGAGTTTTTCTGCATGTTCACAGAAGCACTTCCCAAGGGTCAAGTGGAAACATGCCAACATTTCCCCATTTGGTGTAGAGATTAACCCATATACAGTAGGCCAGCTCTGTGGTGTAGTGCGCTGAGCCTTTGCCTGTGGCTGCGGCCTCCATACGGGTGCCGATTCGTGTCCTGGATGCCCCTCTTCTGAACCAGCTCTCTGCTAGTGCCTGAGAAAGAAGTAGAAAATGGCCCTGGGGCTGGTGCTGTGGCGCAGCTAGTTAAAGCCCTGGCCTGAGGCGCCAGCATTCCATATGGGCTCCAGGTTCTAGCCCCAGCTGCTCCTCTTCGGACCCAGCTCTCTGCTATGGTCTGGGAAGGCAGTGGGGGATGACCCAAGTCCTTCAGCCCCTGCACCCGCGTGAGAGACCCGGAGGAAGCTCCTGGCTCCTGGCTTTGGATCAGCACAGCTCCAGCCATTATAGCCATCTGGGGAGTGAGCCAGCGAATGGAGTACCCCTCTCTCTGTCTCTACCTCTCTCTGTAACTGTATTTCAAATAAATCTTTTTTTTAAAAAAAAGAAGATGGCTCAAGTGGTTGGACACCTGCACCCTCATGGGAGAAGCAGAGGAAGCTCCCAGGTTGTGGCTTTGGATCGGCCCAGCTGCGGCCTTTGGTGGTCATTTGGGAAGTGAACCAGCAGATGAAAGACCTCCCCTCTCTGTAACTCTTCCTCTCAAATAAATAAATAAATAAAATTCTTAACAAAAAATAAATAGGGCCTGTCTGCACCATGGAATGTGATGCAGCCACAAATGAGACAGAATGTCCGGACATGTGTTACAACAATTGGATGTATCTTGAAATCATTTGAAGTGAAAGGAGGCAGACACCGAGAGTAAAGATTCTATGACTGTATGTTTGTGGAAAATCATGGAAGCCTGACTTGTTTTTAAAAGATTTTATTTATTTATTTGAGAGGTAGAATTACAGACAGTGAGAGGGAGAAACAGAGAGAGAGAGAGAGAGAGAGAGAGAGAGGTCTTCCATGTGCGCATTGACTGCCCAAATGTCCAGCAGTGGCCAAACTGGGGTGATCTGAAGCCACGAGCCAGGAGCTTCCACAAGGTCTCTTATGTGTGAGCAGGGACCCAAGGACTTGGGCCACCCTCCACTGCTTTTCCAGGCGATTAGCAGAGAGCTGGAGTGGAAGCGGAGCAGCCAGAACACAAACTGGCACCCATATGGAATGCCGGCACCACAGGCAGAGGATTAGGCTCCTGGGCCACAGCACCAGCCCCAGAAGCCTGACTCTTGTAGTCCAGTCAGGTTGCAGAGCAGTGTGGTGGACTCAAGGACTGGGGGGAGGTGGGAATGAGAAAGGACCGCTTGATGGAATCAAGATTTCCTGTGGGACTCCTGGGAACCTGGTGGGAATTGATGGAGGTCAGGGTGTCCCAGGATTCTGAAGTGACTGAATGCCACTGAATGGCACACTTCCAAGGGCAAATCTGAGCTTGCGTGAATTTTTCTTCAGTGAGCAGCTTTTAAGTAGCAAACATAGGAGTTTGTAGGGAACCCAGCCTGACATGGCTGCAGCCATCTCGGTCATATCCACCATCACGCACTTTAGGTGAGCCTGGAGGTCATGATGTTACCCGTTAGGATAACCTGCTGCTCTGCTCTGATGCCCTGGAGCATGACTGCCTCCTGAGAACGTCCAGGTGCACCGTGGTCACCGTAAGCCTCCTTTGCCTTTGGAAATCCTTTCTCTCCTGCCTCGTGGAGCGAAGATCTTATGTCTCTTGGCCGCCGGTTCTGCCCCTGAGTCACCTCAGTAAATTACACTTTGTGCCTTCCTGGACTTTCTGTCTCTTTCTCCCATTTCTCCACACCTCTGCCTCTGGCAGCCGGTTAATGAGAGCCAGGTTTTGCCGAATCAGAGAACTCGGGCCAACATCATAAAGTCTGTGTGTCGGGGCCCGCTTTGTGGCACGGCAGGTTAAGCCGCCCTGTGGAGGCTACCATCCAATCTGGGAGCACTGGTTCGTGTCCCAGCTGCTCTGCTTCTGATCCAGCTTCTTGCTACTGCCCCTGGGAAGGCAGCAGCAGATGTCCTGATGCTTAAGACCCTGCCACTTGAGTGACAGTCACACATGGTGTTCCAGCTCATGGCTTCAGCCTGGCTGAGCCCCAGCAGCATTTGTGGTCATTTGGGGAGTGAACCACAGCCAATGGAAGACCTCTTTTTCTGCCCCTCCCTCTCTGTCACTACACCTTTCAAATAAGTAAAATAAACCTTATGGGAAAGAAATAAGATTTGGAGCCGATGTTTTGACGTAGTGGGTAAAGCTGCTGCTTGGGAGGCCTGTGTCCCACACAGGTGTTGGTTCACTTCTGGGCTGCTCTACTTCCAGACCCAGCTCCATGTCAATGGCCTGAGGAAAGCAGCAGAAGAGACGGCCTAAGTGCTTGGGCCACTTCCAACCACTGGGAGTACTGGAAGAAGCTCGTGGCCCAGCCCTGAGAATTATGCCATCTGTGAGCAAACCAGTGAATGGAAGATCAATCTCTCTCTGTCTCTCCCTCTCTCTGTAACTCTTTCAAATAAATCGATCTTTTTGAAAAAAGTACGATAATAAATAGAAACAAGTGGTTTTGAAAAAAAAACACTTAGGCAATGAACTTTTAAAATACTTGTTTAGCAAAGTTGTTGTGCCTACTTGTGTGTGTGTGTGTGTGTGTATACACACACACACACATATGTAGCATTGATGGGAAAAATGCCTATTTTTGGAAATAAATGAAATAAATACATAAATGTCTGGGAGACCGTTTCCATTTTTTGCAAAACTCTTTTGGGTCTATCAGATCGAGAAACACCTGGGATTTTATAGCTGCTGCTTCATTCCACCTCTTGCCCTGGTGGGCTGTTTCCAATGAAGGGTGGGTGCCTCCTGCCTGCTCAGATGCTGCACTGGGAAAGGAAGACCTCTTGGTCCCCAGAACAGGTTCTTTGGGACCACAACCAGGGTTCCATTCGACCAAGTAACTGTTTAGGCCCGGCTGAAGACCCCTTTTCTTCTGTGGCCTTTAACCATCCCTTCCAGGGTGTGGACTTTAGTGATGGGTGTGATGAAAGGGGAGACCAGGGAACAGAGACATTAGGGCATGATATGAAAGACACACAGCTAGCGAGTGGCGGGGCTGTGCGGCAAACCCACATCTGTCTCTGTGATCTGAAGCCGTCCCATGAACTGGCCCCACTCTGCGCACCCCAGGAAAGTAGGTGGTAGGATGGGCAAAGAAGCCAGTTTAACGCTTCATTCAGCTGGCACATGGGTACAAAAGGGGTCTGATGTGGGCTTTGCTTTGTGGGGGACATGTGGAGCAGAGTGGCTTGGTCTTGCTCCGTGGCCCCCGGGGACCAGTGCTGCGCTAGGACTGTCTCAAACCTCACCCTGTGATAGCTGATCCTGGGCATCACTTGCCAGCTCAGCATTCAGGAGCCCCACCACGGAGCAGGCTGGACTCTGGCCCAGGCGCATTAGCAGGGACCTGGATTGCAAATGGAGCAGCCGGGACTTGAGCCTGCTCCCCTGTGGAATGCCGACATCACAGGTGGCAGATTTACCCACTGCAGCACAGCACTGGCCTCATCTGCAGATCACTGAAGGGACAGAGAGTCCACAATCCCTCATGCATGGCATGGGCCTGGCGTCGTGTGTCCCGGCAGAACCTGGATCCCTACTCTGTGCCTCTGGAGAGACCAGCGGCTCTTATGCTTTCTGTTGTTCCTGCTTCCCCAACTCACTTTGTGAAAATTCACCCCCAACCCCCAATATCTACTCCAAGCAGAATTTGGGGTAATGTCTGCAATCATTTGTTCATTCGTGCAGTCAGTCCCTGGAGGGGCAGGGTGGAACTGGCCGAGAGGGAGACCGGCACCTCTGCTCCGAGGATGCATTAGCACTTCCTGGTTTCCATAGAAAGCCCACGTCAGAGGTTTTGATGACATTCTGGTTTCTATGACAACCGGGGCACGCCATTCCTTCCTGGCAGCAGACACGTTTCACGTTTCACAGGGATATTCACAGACTGGAGACATGGAATAACTGTAGAAACATCAGAACCCGTAGGTTTCTGCCGTCAATGTGAGTGTGTGAGTGTGTGTGCCTGTGTCGGGAGTGGGTGCCTTTTTAATGGGCCATGTAGGGCTCTCATCCCTCCTGTTGATGAGAGAGGCCAGCAGCTCCTGTCGAAGGGGGCCTGAGGACATTGAGTAACGAACGTGTCTCCCCACCCCCCTCCCCAGCACTCTCATGGTCCTGCCATGGCAGCCGTTGTGTGAGGGCTTTGCCATCGGAGCGCTTTAAAGTGCAGACCCACCCCCCACCCCCCCAGGATCTGTGAACGTACACCTATGCGTAGCCAAGGTTGGGGCACGTCCCCTTAATGATGGGACTTCACTCCTTGTACGCGTCCTTACGGTGATGAGAGGTCTGGTGTAGTACGTGAGCAGGGGGAAATGTGAAGCCAGAGACTGCTCAGACACATGGGTAGCCTGGATGGTGACGTGTAACTCTGTGACCCAGGGGATGGGCCTACTCTACTCACCCTGGCTAGCTCACCCAGGGCCTAGTCTACTCACCCTGGCTAGCTCACCCGGTGACCGAGCATCAGTCCTCCAGAAGACACATATCCCGTCTGCACACCCCTCGCTGCAGCTGGGTGAGTGCAGGTCGAGTCAGTGAGGGCCCCTTCTTGGCTGTAGAAGCAGTGCAGGCAAGCCCCCTCGCAGATGTCCTCCGGGCGCTGTTGCACGTGCGCACGCGGTGCAGGGGATCCAGGTCTTTTCTGTGTTCTCCGTGCTCCCAGGAGGGAAGTTTCGCCTTGACAGGACATGCTGTCTCATCTCCGTCACCATCTGTGCTTCAGGATGGAGCAGATTCGAGGCACAGGGCATCCAATCTCCAGGCCCTACTGCCACGCGAAGCTCCCTGATTCTGACAGTCTGACCCTGCCGGCCCCACCTTCCCCTTCCTTAAGACTCCCTGAGAGCGTCCGCCAGTCAGAGCCTTCCTTGCGGGCAGGAGGTCAGCAGGCAGGTGAGCTGGACGTGCCTTACCCTCGATTCCCGTCCTCTAAGGGCTACTTCCGATTTATACTCTTCAGAGACGAGCGGCCTGGGATTGCCCTGGACACAGGCAGTCCGTAGTGGACATCCCACCCCGCCCTCGGCACCCAGCGCTCTGTCTGTGGCCCACAGAAAGACCTGTGCCTGCAGAATCATTGCTGGTATACTCTCCAGAGAGGTTGAGGGTCCCAGCTTCGAGCGGGCCCTCCTCTCCCATCCCACTACCCCGTCCACAGCTCACAGCTCCCTGTCATCGCTGGGAGGGGTCTTGGGGATCATGAGCCCTTTCCGTGGCCTCCTGCAGAGCCTTCACGGAGCTGGGCCTGACTCTTTCCTCAAGTCCAGGCCCGCGCTCCTAGGGTCTCCTCCTCCATGCCCATGGGTTTGCTGGCTGCGGTGCCTCCCCGCCTTTCTCCCGACGTGGCTGCACCCGCCCCTCACAACACCGGACCCCCTTTGTTGCCCTCTCTTTCCAGCCTCACCCCGTGCTGGCCTCGGGATCATTTCATCGGTTTTCCCCCTTGATGGCTGTCCACATGGGTAGGTACGGTCGTGCCTCTGTGTGTCCATGTGCCACGCGTGTGTCCATGAGTGCCACATACAACCATGGGGTGCTGGCAGACTGGAGTGTGCCTTGTGGTGTTTTCCATTATTGTGGATCATTTTCCAATGTTGCTTCCCCTCTGTCTTCTCGGCCTCCAGTTGGCTATGGCTGCTCTGTGTCAGGTTGCGAGTTCTAATAATGAGCATGTCTTGCCAGGAATATGAAACATTCCTGCAAGAAAGTGTCAAGTGTAATCTCACCGTTCCTGGTTTCTGTGGTACGCCTTTGCCAAGCCTGCTTTCCTTTTGCTCACCTCTGTGTGATTCTGCAGGCCCTGCCCCCCGAGTCTTCATACAGTAAGATGGACATGCACATGCACACACGTGCCTGACCTCTGCCTGATATTTCACGAGAGTTGACAAGTTGCGCCTACCCTCATGTCTCATGTCGATCGTGCTCCTCTCTGTGGTGTAGCCACATCGTGAGGTTTCTGTTCACCACTCCGGATGCTTTTTTGGCGTTTCTGTGTCTGTCTTGTGCTAAGGGAAGTACGTGTAGCACTGTCCTCCCGGTGAGTGTCAGTTTTCCAGAAGCTGCATAATTCACCTGAGTCTTCTCTGTGCCCACCCACGAGGCTCTGCCTCAGTCCTCCCATTGGACACGCAACGCACTATCGTGGGCTTAGAGCCCAGAGTCATGGTCCTTGGCCCGTGGACAGCACCTGGCATCTGCCCAATAGGGTTTGCAGGGTGCACAGCACCCGACTCACCTTGTGGGCACGACAACCCTCTGTCCTCATGCAGGACAGAGGGCTCCTCAGTGGATCCCCAACCAAACGACACGCCTCATTCACTGGCCAGGGTGTGAATGGTTACGGAGCTCTCATCCTCAGCAACGAGGAGGTGACCCTTACTTCCGTAGGCCTAATGTACTCTGTGCGAGCTTATGGGAGCTGTGGGGGTCTGGAGGTCTCGTCTCCCCTGAGGCAGGTAGCAGGGTCTGCTTTCAAAGCACAGCCCCCCTTTGAGTGGGAACTGTGTGCAAGGGGGCTGTGCTTTGCAAGGGAGAGTCTGTACGCTGGTCTTCAAGTAGAGGCCTGGATAAGAGACCAGGACGTTTGCACAGCCCTTGCCTGAGGCGCTCCTGCGATTCCTTCTCTGAGTAGTAGACGATGGGGGTGGGGGTCGCAGGTGCCTGCCGAAGGGTTGCTGGTGCTGCTTTGTTGTTCAAGGAAATTTGAGAGGCAGTGCCCTCGTCGCTTGAATGTGAAGGTGCCTGTCTGTTTACGTCGTAGCTCACGGTTTGCAAGGTGTCAAAACGAATTCTCTTTTCCTCCTACGAAAAAACTGAGGGCAGTTCAGGATGCTGATGCTTGTGATCCTTACCATTGACAGATCACTTGTATGCACAAAAAAGAAAAACAGAAAAAGCATTCTCCAGGAAAGTGTGACCTCTATTAAAGTATGATATTAGATTAGTGGCCAAACTTCAAGGACAATGCATAGATGTAAATCCTCACCCAGTCTCCAAAACCCCGCTAACACAGTGACACCTTTAAAACTTAAGAAAGAAAACGAAACAGAAAGACTCAATTGTACGCTTCTGCGGCTTTCTGCTGCCAATGGAAAGGTGCAGGCGTCCATTTTCTTCATCAAAGGGGTTCTACAGAGTGCTCCTTTATCACCGAGAGGCACACGGCCAGCTCGTCCTCACAGGGCAATGCGTGTGCTGAGGGAGGTTTAAAGTCACACCCCTGACCGCTGAGAAGCAGCTCTGGTCAACAGCTCGTCACACAGGGAGGAGTGTTGGGGTGAGAATGAGAGGACGCCTGCCCCCGAGCAATGCTGTGGGGCGCCACCTCCACAATGACCCCAACTGGGAGAAAGCTTCCAGAGGGTTGGGAGATGGTTTTGGCTTTTCAGAAACTTTTCCCCCAGATTGCTTGAAGTGCCCACCTGGGCTAGGAGCTTCCGCAATGACTTTTCCTACATCATGGCTGTTGACAGGAGAAAGAAAAGCCCATTTGATTATAGGCCCTTTGATCCTCGAGCAAAATGCTAATGGGCTAGAACACAAGTTGTGCCCCCAAATCATCAACACTTGTTTTGGGGGATTTTATTCTTAGTGCCCTGAAGTTGACTGAGATGTTACACAGTTCCCACTCAAGACTCATAGTATCTTCCTTTTGTTTTAACTCGGCAGGTGGTGTTTGGATGCAGCCTGCAATTCCGGATGCATTTCCAGTCGCTGGTCCCCAGGGAATGTGGAGTTACTTCAACATCTTGGTTTGGTGGTGTTGCCGTTCTGTTTCTTTCACAGGGTTCCTGGTTGGCACAAAAAATACATGTTTTCTACCTCTGAGTCTCTCTGTCTCTCTCATTCTCTCTCTCTCTCTCTCTCTCTCTCTCTGCGTCTTTCATTCTCTCTCCCCCATTCTCTCTCTGCCCCTCCTACTTCTCTATCTACTGTGTGTCTATCCACCTACCTCTATTGTATACCTGTCAGCTCACTATCATGCATGCAATTATAATCAGATATCTCTGCTTCTGTGTGCATCCTTCTGTATCTAATCTGTATCCATCTGTTTTTCTCAGCCTCTGCATGCAGTTATCCTTTTCTTTCAGTCTATATACATTTTATATCCTTCTGTGCGTCCACGTGGTCTTCTAGATAGGACCTGTAAATTTATCTGTGTGTATAAGTGCATCTGTCTTGGCTATATCAGTCCTCGGTCAGTGGCCATCAATCTAGCTCTGCATTTCTGTCTATGTAAATATTTCCACTTCCCTCTACATCTGTCTCTCCACGCAAACGTCTGCCTGCTTACCAAGCAACCTATCTAGTGACCTACCCTTCTCTCTGCTGGGAGAGAAGACAGTTCTATTCCCACTTGTACAAAATAGGATCAGAAAACCATACACAAACCTATATGGAAGTGCTGGATAGAAGGCATTGGGGCATTGGGCCACAGCGTGTGGTGAGAGGATTTGATAGTGGGACTTGACATATTCCCTTCAGATCATTCTCTTAAGGAGGCATTGCTGTTTTAGTCAGAGATATAATTTGATCATTGGTGTTGGAAAGTGCGACGTTGAAAGTGTGTGTTTCACGCTTGAAAAGGTGGAGCCAAACATGGATACAGAATAGTATTCAAATCCTGTGCGGTATAAACATATAGTAGGAACATGCTATCCTATACTATGGTATATGTGTCTAAAACAAGACGAACTTTCTGGAGCCTGCGGGGGCTTGCATGTTTGCAAGAAGCATGCCCTTGTGATGGAATGGCGGATGCTTCCTGTAGTTCTTTTTCAGTAATTTTAAACATCATTTCAGAGAGTTCGGCGTGTATATATTTTTTTGCAAGTAAGCAGCCATTTTTTAATTTATTTTGAAATGTCTACACCCGTATATTTCAAGAAAACCTATCAGTTTTGTCTCCAAGAGGTTTGAAGCATAAAAGAAAATGATGTAATTGTGCCATTTTAAACGTACAACAGACTTTTATGCTAAAAGTTAGAACTGGATGATTAGAGAGATGTTTGTACCAGAGTTCGAATTCCAGTCTAACTTTTTTGTTGTTGTTGTTCTTCAAGTGTTACCATCTTCTTATCTGTAGTTCCAGCTTTGAGGAATACGATGATAATATAGGTAAAGCTACTTTCTGGGAGTATTTTTCTTTTTTTAAACTTTTATTTAGCAAATATAAATTTCCAAAGTACAGCTTATGGATTATAGTGGCTTTTTCCCACCCCCATAACTTCTCTCCTGCCCACAACCTTCCCAACTGCCACTCCCTCTCCCATTCCATTCACATCAAGATTCATTTTCAATTATCTTTATATACAGAAGATCAATTTAGCATATATTAAGTAAAGATTCCAACAGTTTGCACCCCCATAGAAACACAAAGTGAAATATACTGTTTGAGTACTCGTTATAGCATTAATTCACATTGAACAACACATTAAGGACAGAGATCCTACATGAGGAGTAAGTGCACAGTGACTCCTGTTGTTGACTTAGCAAATTGACACTCTTGTTTATGGCGACCGTAATCTCCCTAGGCTCTTGTCATGAGTTGTCAAGGCTATGGAAGCCTTTTGAGTTCGCCGACTTCAATCTTATTCAGACAAGGTCATAGTCAAAGTGGAGGTTCACTCCTCCCTTCAGAGAAAGGTACCTCCTTCTTTGATGGCCCGTTCTTTCTACTGGGATCTCACTCACAGAGATCTTCCATTTAGGTCCTCTTTTTTTTCTGCCACAGTGTCTTGGCTTTCCATGCCTGAAATACTCTCATGGGCTGTTCAGCCAAATCCGAATGCCTTTAGGGCTGATTCTGAGGCCAGAGTGCTGTTTAGGACATCTGCCATTCTATGAGCCTACTGTGTATCCTGCTTCCCATGTTGGATCGTTCTCTCCCTTTTTTATTCTATGAGTTAGTATTAGCAGACACTATCTTGTTTCTGTGATCCCTTTGACTCTTAGACCTATCAGTATGATCAATAGTGAACTGAAATTGATCACTTTGACTAGTGAGATGGCATTGGTACATGCTATCTTGATGGGATTGGATTGGAATCCCCTGGCACATTTCTGACTCTACCTTTGGGGCAATTCAGCTTCAGCATATCCCAAATTGTACATCTCCTCCCTCAATTATTCCCACTCTTAAATTTAACAGAGATCACTTGTCAGTTAAATTGAAACATCTAAGAGTAATTGTGTGTTAATCACAGAGTTCAACCAATAGTATTAAGTAGAACAAAAAAAATACTAAAAGGGATAAAGTATTAAGTTCTGCATCAACAGTCAGCACAAGGGCCGATCAAGTCACTCTTTGACATAGTGTCCATTTCACTTCGACAGGTTTCCTTTATGGTGCTTGGTTAGTTGTCACCGATCAGGGAGAACACATGATATTTGTCCCTCTGGGACTGGCTTATTTCACTCAGCATGATGTGCTCCAGATTCCTCCATTTTATTGCAAATGACCAGATTTCATTGTTTTTTTTACTGCTGTATAGTATTCTATAGAATACATGTACCATAATTTCTTTTTTTTTAACTTTTATTTTAAGAATATAAATTTCCAAAGTACGACTTATGGATTACGATGGCTTCCCCCCCATACCGTCCCTCCCACCCGCAATCCTCCCCTTTCCCACTCCCTCTCCCCTTCCATTCACATCAAGATTCATTTTCGATTCTCTTAATATACAGAAGATCAGCTTAGTATACATTAAGTAAAGATTTCAACAGTTTGCTCCCACACAGAAACATAAAGTGAAAAATGATAGATGATTTTTTAAATGATGATGAAATCAGATCAGACCTATTGTCATGTTTAATCCCAGTGAGAGTCAAGTTGGGAATTGATGATTTCTTCTTTTTTTTTTTTTTACAGAAGGTCAGTTTAGTATGCATTAAGTAAAGATTTCAACAGTTTGCACCCCCATAGAAACACAAAGTGTTTGAGTACTCGTTATAGCATTAAATCTCAATGTACAGCACATTAAGGACAGAGATCCTACATGAGGAATAAGTGCACAGTGACTCCTGTTGTTGACTTTACCAATTGACACTCCCGTCTATGGCATCAGTAATCTCCCTATGCTCCAGTCATGAGTTTCCAAGGCTATGGAAGCCCTCTGAGTTCTCCGACTCTTATCTTGTTTAGACAAGGTCATAGTCAAAGTGGAGGTTCTCTCCTCCCTTCAGAGAAAGGTACCTCCTTCTTTGAAGACCTGTTCTTTCCACTGGGATCTCACTCACAGAGATCTTTTGCCAGAGTGTCTTGGCTTTCCATGCCTGAAATACTCTCATGGGCTGTTCAGCCAGATCCGAATGCCTTTAGGGCTGATTCTGAGGCCAGAGTGCTGTTTAGGACATCTGCCATTCTATGAGTCTGCTGAGTATCTCACTTCCCATGTTGGATCATTCTCCCCTTTATTTATTCTATCGGTTAGTGTTAGCAGGTACTAGACTTGTTTATGTGCTCCCTTTGACTCTTAGTCCTTTCATTATGATCAATTGTGAACTGAAATTGATCACTTGGACTAGTGAGATGGCATTGGTACATGCCACCTTGATGGGATTGAATTGGAATCCCCTGGTATGTTTCTAACTCTACCATTTGGGGCAAGTCAGCTTGAGCATGTCCCAAATTATACATCTCTTCCCTCTCTTATTCCCACTCTTATGTTTAACAGAGATCACATTTCAGTTAATTTTCAACACTTAAGAATAACTGTGTGATAATTACATAATTAAACCAGTCATATTAAGTAGAACAGACAAAAAAATACTAAGAGGGATAATGTATTAAGTTCTTCATTAACAGTCAGGGCTATGCTGATCGAGTCACCGTTTCTCATAGTGTCCATTTCACTTCAGGAGGTTTCCTTTTTGGTGTTCAGTCAGTTGTCACCGATCATGGAGAACATATGGTATTTGTCCCTTTGGGACTGGCTTACTTCACTCAGCATGATGTGTTCCAGATTCCTCCATTTTGTTGCAAATGACTGGATTTCGTTGTTTCTTACTGCGGTATATAGTATTCTAAAGAATACATATCCCATAATTTCTTTATCCAGTCTACCGTTGATGGGCATGTAGGTTGGTTCCAGGTCTTGGCTATTGTGAATTGTGCTGCGATAAACACTAGGGTGCAGACCGCTTTTTTGTTTGCCCATTTAAATTCCTTTGGATAAATTCCAAGGAGTGGGATGGCTGGGTCGAATGGTAGGGTTATATTCAAGTTTCTGAGGAATCTCCAGACTGACTCCCATAGTGACTTTACCAGTTTGCATTCCCAGCAACAGTGGGTTAGTGTCCCTTTTCCCCCAATCCTCACCAGCATCTGTTGTTGGTAGATTTCTGTATGCGAGCCATTCTAACCGGGTGAGGTGACACCTCATTGTGGTTTTGATTTGCATTTCCCTGATGGCTACTGATCCTGAAGATTTTTTCATGTGTCTGTTGGCCACTTGGATTTCCTCTTTTGAAAAATGTCTATTTAGGTCCTTGGCCCAAATCGTAAGTGGGTAGTTTGTTTTGTTGTTGTGGATTTTCTTGATCTCTTTGTAGATTCTGGTTATTAATCCTTTATCGGTTGCATAGTTTCCAAATATTATTTCCCATTCTGTTGGTTGCCTCTTCACTTTCCTGACTGTTTCTTTTGAAGTACAGAAACTTCTCAATTTGATGCAATCTCAAATGTTAATTTTGGCTTTCACTGCCTGTGCCTCTGGGTTATTTTCCAAGAAGTCTTTGCCGATACCTATGTCTTGCAAGGTTTCTCCAATGTTCTCTGATAAGTTGATGGTGTCAGGTCGTAGATTTATGTCTTTAATCCATGTTGAGTGGCTTTTTGTGTAAGGTGTAAGGTAGGGGTCTTGCTTCATGCTTCTGAACATTGAAATCCAGTTTTCGCAGCACAATTTGTTGAATAGACTACCCCTGCTCCAGGAATTGGTTTTAGATCCTTGATCAAATATAAGTTGGCTGTAGATGTTTGGATTGATTTCTGGTGTTTCTATCTGATCCATTGGTCTATCCATCTGTTTCTGTACCAGTATCATGCTGTTTTGATTACAACGGCCCTGTAGTATGTCCTAAAATCTGGTATTGTGATGCCTCCGGCTTTGTTTCTGTTGTCCAAGATTGCTTTAGCTATTCGAGGACTCCTGCGTCTCCATATGAATTTCAGCATCATTTTTCCAGATCTGAGAAGAATGTCTTTGGTATTTTGATTGGTATTGTATTGAATCTATAAATTGCTTTTGGGAGAATGGACATTTTGATGATATTGATTCTTCCAATCCATGAGCATGGAAGATTTTTCCATTTTTTGGTATCCTCATCTATTTCTTTCTTTAAGATTTTGTAATTCTCACCGTAGAGATCTTTGACGACCTTGGTTAAGTTTATTCCAAGGTATTTGATTGTTTTTGTGGCTATTGTGAATGGGATTGACCTGAGAAGTTCTTTCTCAGCCATGGCATTGCCTGTGTATACAAAGGCTGTTGATTTTTCTGCGTTGATTTTATATCCTGCTACTTTGCCAAACTCTTCGGTGAGTACCAATACTCTCTTAGTAGAGTTCTTTGGATCCCCTAAATAAAGAATCATATCATCTGCAAAGAGGGATAGTTTGACTTCTTCCTTCCCAATTTGTATCAATTTAATTTCTTTTTCTTGCCTAATAGCTCTGGCTAAAACATCGAGAACTATATTGAATAGCAGTGGTGAGAGTGGGCATCCCTGTCTGGTACCAGATCTCAGTGGAAATGCTTCCAACTTGTCCCCATTCAATAGGATGCTGGACGTGGGTTTTTCATCAATTGCTTGGATTGTACTGAGGAATGTTCCATCTATACCCAGTTTACTTAGAGTTTTCATCATGAAAGGGTGTTGTATTTTATCGAATGCTTTCTCTGCATCTATTGGAGAGAATCATATGGTTTTTCTTCTGCAGTTTGTTAATGTGGTGCATCACATTGATTGATTTGCGCACATTGAACCATCCCTGCATACCAGGGATAAATCCCACTTGGTCTGGTGGATGATCTTTCTGATGTGTTGTTGCATTCTATTGGCCAGAATTTTATTGAGGCTTTTTGCATCTATGTTCATCAGGGATATTGGTCTGTAATTTTCTTTCAATGCTGCATCTTTTTCCACCTTAGGGATTAAGGTGATGGTGGCTTCATAGAAAGAATTTGGGAGGATTCCCTCTTTTTCGTTTGTTCTGAATAGTTTGAGAAGAATTGGAGTTAGTTCTTCTTTAAATGCCTGGTAGAATTCAGCAGTGAATCCATCTGGTCCTGGGCTTTTCTTTGTTGGGAGGACCTTTATTACTGATTCAATTTCTACCTCTGTTATGGGTCTGTTTAGGTTTTCTTTTTTATTTATTTTTTGACAGGCAGAGTGGACAGTGAGAGAGAGAGAGAGAGAGAAAGGTCTTCCTTTGCCGTTGGTTCACCTCCAATGGCCACCGCAGCAGGCGCGCTGCGGCCGGCACACCATGCTATCCGATGACAGGAGCCAGGTGCTTCTCCTGGTCTCCCATGGGGTTCAGGGCCCAAGGACTTGGGCCATCCTCCACTGCACTCCCTGGCCACAGCAGAGAGCTGGCCTGGAAGAGTAGCAACCGGGACAGAATCTGGCGCCCCGACAGGGACTAGAACCCAGTGTGCCGGCGCCGCAAGGCAGAGGATTAACCTAGTGAGCCGTGGTGCCGGCCTTGTTTAGGTTTTCTATATCTTCATGGTTCAATTTAGGTAGGTTGCATGTGTCCAGGAATCTACCCATTTCTGATAGATTTCCCTGTTTGCTGGCATACAACTCTTTGTAGTAATTTCTGATGACTCTTTTTATTTCTATGGTGTCTGTTGTTACGTTTCCTTTTTCATCTCTGATTTTATTGATTTGGGTCTTTTCTCTTCTTTTTTTAGTCAGCTGAGTCAATGGTATGTCAATTTTGTGTATTTTTACAAAAAAACAGCTCCTCGTTTGGCTGATTTTTTGCTAATGTTTTCTTAGATTCAATCCTGTTGATTTCTTCTCTGATTTTAAGTGTTCCTCTTCTCCTGCTAGTTTTGGGTCTGGTTTGCTGCAGTTTTTCTAGATCTTTGAGATACATTGAAAGCTCATTTATTGGTGCCTTTCCAATTTCTTGATGTAGGCACCTATTGCTATAAACTTTCCTCTTACACTGCTTTTCCTGTATATCATAAGTTTTGATATGTTGTGCTGTTGTCCTCATTTACTTCCAGAAAGTTTTTGATTTCTCTTTTGATTTCTTCTATGACCCAGTGTTCATTCAGGAGCATGTTGTTCGATACCCATGTGTTTGCATATGCTCTAGGGATTCCTGAGTTGCTAATTTCCAACTTCATTCCACTGTGGTCTGAGAAGCTGCATCGTATGATTCTAATTCTTTTGAATTTGCTGATACTTGCTTTATGGCCCAGTATGTGGTCAATCCTAGAGAAGGTTCCATGTGCTGCTGAGCAGAATGTAAATTCTTTAAGTGTAGGATGAGAAGTTCTGTAGATATCTGTTACATCCATTTTGGCTATAGTGTCATTTAAATCTACTGTTTCCTTGTTGATCTTCTGTCCAGTTGATCTGTCTTTCTGAGAGTGGAGTATTGAAGTCCCCCAGTACTATTGCATTGGAGTCTAAGTCTCCCTTTAAGTCCCTTAACATGTCTTTTAAATAAACCGGTGCCCTGTAATTAGGTGCATATACATTGATAATCGTTATATCTTCCTGTTGAATAGATCCCTTCATCATTATATAGTGCCCCCCTTTGTCTCTCTTAACAGTTTTGTGTTAAAGTTTATTTTGCCTGATATTAAGATGGCTACGCCAGCTTTTTTTTTTTTGGTTTCTGTTGGCATGGAATATCTTTTTCCAGCCTCTCACTTTCAGTCTGCATGCATCTTTGTAGAAAAGATGTGTTTCTTGTAAGCAGCAAATAGATGGGTTTTGTTCCTTAATCCATTCAGCCAGTCTGTGTCTTTTAATTGGAGTGTTGAGGCCATTAATGTTCAACGTGACTATTGATAAGTAGTAACTTTGCCCTGCCATTTTCCCAAAGATATTTTCTAATACATGCTTTGAACTTCGTGTGATCTTTTACTGTGAGGTTTTCTTCCTTTACCTTCTTTCATCTTGATGACCGTGTTTCTGTGTGTAACACATCTTTAAGCATCTTTTGCAGGGCTGGACGAGTGGCAACAAATTCTTTCAATTTCTGTTTGCTATGAAAGGTCTTTATTTCACCTTCATTCACAAATGAGAGCTTTGCAGGATATAATATTCTGTGCTGGCAGTTTTTCTCTCTTCGTGCCTGGGCTATGTCTTACCATTCCCTCCTAGCCTGTAGAGTTTCTGATGAGAAGTCTGCTGTGAGTCTAATTGGAGATCCTCTGAGAGTAATCTGACGTTTCTCTCTTGCACATTTTAGGATCTTTTCTTTATGCTTCACTGTGGAGAGTTTAATTACCACGTGTCGTGGTGAGGATCTCTTTTGGTCGTGTTTACTAGGGGTTCTGTGAGCTTCCTGTACTAGGATGTCTCTGTCCTTCTCCAAACCTGGGAAGTTCTCTGCTAGTATCTCACCAAAAAGGCCTTCTAATCCTTTCTCTCTCTCCATGCCTTCAGGAACTCCTAGAACCCGAATGTTGGGTTTTTTAGTAGTGTCCTGTAGATTCCCAACAATGTTTTTTAGATTTCTCGTTTCCTCTTCTTTTCTTTGGTTTGACTGTATACTTTCCTGTGCTCTGCCTTCTAAGTCTGATATTCTCTCTTCTGCTTCACTGGCTCTGTTTTTAAGGCTCTCTAATGTGTTTGTCATTTGATCTATTGGATTCTTCATTTCATTTTGATTTCTCTTCACTATCACACTTTCATGTTCTACTAGTCTCTGCATTTCAGTTTGATTCCTCCTTAAGATTTCGTTTTCACGAGAGAGATTTTCTATCCTGTCCAGTAAGGATTTCTGTAGTTCAAAAATTTGTTTTTGAAAATTTCTAAATGTTCTTATCATAAATTTTTTGAAATCCGTATCTTGCATTTCTTCTATCTCATCATCTTCATAATCTTGGATTGGGGTGTCTTGTTCATTTGGGGGGCGTCATAATGTCTTCCTTGTTCTTGTTTCCTTGGTTTCTGTGTTTGTTGCTTGGCATTGCGGAGATATTCTTTGGTTTCTTCTTCCCTCGCTGTGGTGTTTTTTCTCGTTATACTATGACTGTATTAAGTGGACTGTCTGCTTTTGATGGATCCTTAGAGGCTCCTGATGGGTGTGGCCAGAGACCTCTGTTTGGTTCTTCAGGGTTAAGGGTGTGCCAAAGCTGACACACCCAGGTTAGGCGTGGTAAATCTTTCTCTCTCTCTCTCTCACTGTCTCTCTCTCTCTCTCTCTCTCTCTCTCGATTCAGAAGGGAAGTAATTCCGTACAGCTGAGCGGAATTGAATGCAGTCAATTTCTGATCTCTGCCTCCTGTGGGTTTAATATTCGTCTGCTCTGTCCCAAGAACCCCACAAAGGGTTTATGCAGTCCTCAGTGTAAGCTCAAATTTCTCTGCTATCTCCCACCAGGTTGCCAAGGTTACCGAGTTTGTGTACTCTCCCGAGAGCACTCATGTCTCCTTGAGTTCTCTCCCACACCTTCAGTTCTTCACAGTCTCAGTTCATTAGCTCCACACATTCACCAGGTCCCAACCTCCTGTTATTTCACTCCCCCAGAGTCAGGTTTTTCTGCTTGGCTAATGGCAGGCATGTACGTCCTATGTATGTCCAAAACGGCGCCTGCTCTTTGTCTTGCTCGCCCTTGAACGGTAAGTGGAGAGAGAGACTCATGTCCGTACCGGTCCATTTTTTTTCCCTCTCTCCTCTAGTTAGCCTGGTGAAATTTCCCCCACGGGACCTCAAGCCTCGTTCCCTCTCGGCTCCTCCTTCCGCTTTCCCGCCGGTGTCTCAGGCAACTGGGGTTTTGGCTCACCTCCCTTTCCACCGCTGGTGCGTAGATTCCATGGCTGGGGTTCCGAGCCATGGGCGGCCGTGCCCTCCACGTGGGTCCACTGTGAACCAGCAGTTCCGGAAGAGTTTCCTCTGCTGTTTCTTCCCTAACTCTTCCTTGAAACTGCAGTATCTCCACTTGCATTAAACTGTCTTTTCCCGGACTGTCAATGTGCTCCCTTCCTATTCCACCATCTTGGGAATATCTTGGCGTGTATATTTTTAAATTGAGGACCTAAATGGAGCCATAAATGGCATTTTTCCTGGAAGAGAACGGTTGACAGGGATGTGTAGAGGCAGTGAGAGTGCATTACATGCATGGATCCCAGGCATTGTGGTTCTGTGTGCGCTTGTGTATACGCACATGTGTGCCTGTTCGTGCTTGTACTGGGGCTTGAGGGTGCTCCGTCACATGTATACTGTAAAACGTGTGGCAGGTGCAGCTGAGGGGAGACTGAAGCAGCTGAGTCACCTCTGTCATTCCTTGTCCCCCGTGGTCTCTGTCGTCATGACACCAGGGCCCTGAGCTCTCTGACACAGAGGGCGCCAAACCCATGAGATCGTAGACCCTTGTCCAAGAAAGGTTTTGTGTAGGAGAGCCCCAAAGCATGACTATCTCATCGTCACTGTACACTAAAAATTCCATCTAGGAGTGTGTGCTTCCACAAAGGCAGACATGCCAGCGGTCGCCAAGGAGATGACCTCTTTGCTTTAAGAAACCAACTTCGAGGTCAGTGGTGCACAGGCTGGGTGTACAGATGAGTTGTACTGCGTGCAGGTGGAGTGCAGAGAGAACAGCCAAGCGTGTTCTGCAAGTGAGTGGGAGTGGGAAGATGGGAAGAGCAAGACAAAGAGAATGCCTGCCTCTCCCACAGTGCATGTTCCCAGCACTTTGGCCGCTGCATTCAACAGTTGGGGAAACACTGGAAGCCATGGTTGCAAAGAGATTCCCCAAAAGCAGTGTGAGAAAGTGAGCCTTTTCAAGAAAGTTGTCCAAGCTGCTCTTACGTTAGGAACTTTGGTTTCATGTAGTGCACAGGGGAGCACGAGGAATAGGGAATGCGTTGGAAGCACCCACATCAATAGGGTAAGGTGAGCGTGTGTCACATGCCATCCCCTGGGTCGGTCCTCCCATGAAACTTACACTCTGCAAGCCAGTTTAATGTTGTTTGAGAGCTGGGGCAGGGGGGGAGACACATTTTTGCTTCCAGTGCGGACAGAGTCCCAGAAAGCCTGCTGAAGTCACGTTCGAGTGTCTGGGGCAGAGGCAATGGTGAAAGCTGGAAACATTTTTGAATGCAGGAGAAGGAAGAAAAGATATGTGATATCCACTTTCCCGGGTCGGATTAAGCTATCAGTCCTCCTTCATGGGGTCTTGCATTCTGGAGCTGGGGATGGGAGCAGGTTGAGAAAAGTGCCCCCAGGTCATGGGTTTAATTTCCGATCTCTTTGGCACCTTACAGATCAGCCACTGAAAGGGAGCCAGTGCTAGGTCTCCACGGCTGGCCTCATCTGGTCTGTGGAAGGACGGTGTGTTTCACAGCAGGTCAGAGGTCTACTGACAGGCAGCAGCTGGACGTGACAAGCGAGAGCTCCAGCTCCCAGGAGAAGACTCACCGCGACCCACGTGACACTGGGTGAGACTCCTCTCTGCTAAAGATCCACCTGCAACCATTCCCTAGTGACATCTGGGGGGTGCGCGGTGCTGTTCCCTGCTGCTCATGCTGCAGTCGTTTGTGTGATAATGGGATGTCACAGATTCAGGGTGGGTGGCAGAGGATTTTAAGCACCACACAGACCTGCAGGTCTCAGCCCAGGCCCAGTGTGGGCAGCAGCCATTACCGAGTTGCAGGTGATTATGGGGGAAACTCTGCACTCTGTGTGCAAGCTCCTGAACATGGCTCTGTGCTGGTACCCAGCGTCTGTGCTTAGGGGTTGGCCTCTGGCTTCCGGTGGTGGACAGGGCCGCATTGGCACCTCAGGAAGGAAAAGAAGGAAGCCTTCCCCTTGGTCGAAGCTTCAGGAGCCCTGAAGCCACACTGTGACCAATTAGGAAAAGGGAACCCCGACACTTCAGCCACCCACCCAGTCGGGTGCTCTTCCGTGTGCCACTAAGATGAGTTTGGGGAGCACTGTGGTGTTTGGTCGCTACTCTGACACCTCCCCTCTCTTTTCCCAGAAACTTGCCCTCCCTCTGCCCCCTGTCTGAGACGCACTCCCCTTCCTTCCCTACGGTAGCTCCCCTCGGCCTCATGGAGCAGGTGCTTCCACTTCCACATTATGATTGCGTTCTGATAGACTGCTTGGTTTCTTTCTCCGTGTTGCAGTGTGCTCCACGATCATCCTGGACAGCTCGAGTCCAGGCCTCTCGGGAGGACTCGCGGGGAGGAGCACAGCCCCCACCTGCTGTGTACCCTTTGCAGTCCTTTGGCAAAGGAAATCGGGCCCAGAACAGCGGCGGCAACAGCAGCCAGACGCCGAGGCCGCTTCTGAATTCCTCTTGGTGTGAGGCACTCGAGTCGCAATGGTTGCCAAGTACATCCTGTGTGACTGGCGGGGCCACTTATGGCCAGCAAAGGTTTTGTCCAGACGCGGCCCCTCAGCAAAAGCTAAGAGGAAGAGGGCGCTGTTACTAGCCGTTCAGATCCTCGGAGTCGATGAAAAAATCAGAGTGAAGAGAGCAGACGTGAAGGCCCTGACCACCTCTGACCTCGAAGCGGTCGCCTTCTCAGCTAGGACAATGCCGAAGGGCAGCATGCCACTGGGCCAGAAGAGGGGCTACAGAAGGGCCCTGAGAGCGGCCTGGGAGATGCTACGCAAGAGAGAAAGCTGGGGCCAAGAACAAAAAGCAAAAGTGCCAAAGGCGCTAGCACCGCCCCAAAAGACCAGACAGAAGCCAGGCTGCCCACTGGCTCGTAAAAGGCATAGGAAGCCGAGAAGGGCCCTGTGGACCAGGCGCAAGAAAAGTAAGAGGCCAGGACCGGAACCAGGGCCGATGCCTTCAGAGAGCGAGGATGCCTTCCTGCTGGGCGAGAAACTGCAGGAGCCCATGAGCGCCGCCCCTCCTGCAGCCGCTGTGCAGACCGAGGCCCCCCACAGCTCCAGTGTGGGCCAGAAGGTCCCGACACTGGCGAGCCCGAGAAAGAGAAAGGCAAAAGAAAAGCCAAAGGGCAAGAGAGGAAAGGCAGGCACCTCGGCAGTCGCATGCCTGACCCCCACGGTCGTGGAGGAGGGTGCTGGTGCCACCCAGGACCAAGGGGTTCCATCTCAGCCCCTTGGGCTACCCCGCGCTGAGCCCAGGGCTGTGTACAGAGAGGCAGAGGACAGCTGCCCAACGACCCAGGCAACGTCCTCAGAGTGCTCCGTGTCCACTGAACGTACAGAGGACTCTGGAGAAGATACCTCAGAGGCAGTCTCACAAGCGGCTAGGGTGCCCTTCAAAGACCGTCTCCCAAAGCTGCAAATTGTCTTCCGTACACCAAAACGAAGAAAGAAGCTCCGGAAAGCAGCCCGTGACAAGGGGCCTCCCAAGAGCCGTGGGAAGACTGGCAAGAAAGGGGGAGAGGGACGAGTCACAGGACTCCTGACTCCCGGGGAGAAGCGCTCCAACAAAAAGCAAAGGCTGGTTGACAAAGGACCAGCCAAGGTCCCTAGAAAGAGTGGCAGGAAGGAGGAAGAGGGACCAGCCACAAGCGACACGGCTCTCCAGGAGACGCGTGCCACCAAAAAGCGAAGGCTGGATGACAGAACACGTCCCGAGATCCGTGGGACATACAAGAAAGGGGAAGAGGAGCCGTCCACCAGCTCTGCAGCTCCCCGGGCGACACCCCGCATCAAAAAAGGAAGGCCGCCCCGCAAACGACCACGAAAGATCCCTGGCAAGGCGGGCAGGAATGAGGAAGATGAGCTAGCCAGTATGTTCATGGCTCTCCACATGTCGCCCCCCACCGAAACGCAGCAGCTGGTTAACAAACCACTCTCCAAGGTCCCTCGGAAGGGTGGCAGGAGAGCAGAGGAGGGAGCACCCACCACCCTCGTGACTCTCCAAGATACACAGCCCGCTGAAAAGCCAAGGCTGGAAGACATAGAACCACCCAAGATCTCTGGGGAGCCCTACAGGAAAGAAGAAGGCCCACATGCTAGCATCGTGACTCACCAGGAGCCGCCCCCCACCGAAAAGCTAAGGCTGGCTGACGAAGGACTGCCCAAGGTCCACGAGAAGTCTGACAGGAAAGGGGAGGAGGGAGCACCCAGCAGCTTCGTGGCTCCCCAGGAGATGGACTCCATTGAAAAGGCAAGGCTGGTTGACAAAGAACCGCCCAGTATCCATTGCAAAACTGACAGTAAAGGGGAAGAGGAGCCATCCACAAGCTTTGCAGCTTCCCAGGAGACACCCCCCATCGACACGGGAAGGCTCGATGACAAAGAAATGTCCGTGGTCCCTCAGAAGGGTTACAGGGAAGAGGAAGAGCAACCAGCCATTCGCATCATGACTCTTCAAGATACACAGTCCACCGAAAATGGAAGGCTGTTTGACAAAGGACCAACCAAGGTGCCTGAGAAACCTGACAAGAAACAGGAAGAGGGACCAGCCACAAGTACCATCGCTATCCAAGTGACACTTCCCACCCAAAAGCAAAGGTTGGAGGACAAAGTACTTCCCAAGATCCATTGGACTTACAAGAAAGGGGGAGAGGAGCCATCCACCAGCTTTCCAGCTCCCCAGGAAATGCCCCTACTTGAAACAGGAAGGCTGGAGGACAGACAACTTTGCAAGATCCCTGGCCAGGCTGCCCGGAATGAGGACGACAAACTATCCACTATGCTCATGACTCTCCACCTCTCGCCCCCCACCGAAATGCAACGGCTGCTTGACAAACCACTGTCCAATGTCCCCCAGGAGCGTGGCAGGAAAGAAGGAGAGGGACAAGCCACTATCTTCATGACTCCTCAGGAATTACCCCCCACCGAAAAACAAAGGTGGGTTGACAAAGGAATTTCCAAGACCTACAGTACCTACAAGAAATGGGAAGAGGAACCATCCACCAGCTGTGCAGCTCCTCAGGAGAAGCCCCTTATTGAAACAGAAATGCTGGACAACAAACGACAGAAGGGAAGCCTGGTTGACCAAGGACAGCCCAAGATCCATTCTAAGACTGACAGTAAAGGGGACGAGGGATCTTCCACGTGTTTTATGGCTCCCCAGGAGAAGTCCCTCATCAAAACAGGAAGGGTGGTTGACAAAGGACCACCCGGGATCCCTGGAAAGGCTGCCAAGAATGAAAAAGAGGGACCAGCCACTTTGAAACTCTTCAGAACTCCCCAGGATTTGCCTGCCACCAAAAAGCAAATGCCGCTTGACAAACCACTGTCTGAGATCCCTCAGAAGGGTGGCAGCAAAGGGGAAGGGGGACCAGCCACTAGCATCGTGACTCTCCAAGATACATGCCCCACTGAAAAGCAAAAGCTGGAGGACAAAGGATCACCCAAAATCCCTCAGAAACCTGGCAAGAAACAAGAAGATGGAGCAGCCACAAATGTCATGGCTCTCCAAGAGACATGCCCCACCGAAAAGCATAGGCTGGTTGACAAAGGACTTCCCAAGATCCATTGGACTTACAAGAAATGGGAAGAGGGACCACCCACCAGCTTTGCAGCTCTCCTGGAGAAGCCCCTCATGGAAACACAAAGGGTGGACAAAAAAGGACCACCCAGTATTCCTGGGGAGACTGGCAGGAAAGACGAAGATGGACCAGCCACCATCATTGTGGCTGCCCAGCAGTTGCTCTCCGCCAAAAAGCAACGGCTGGTTGACAGACCACTGCCTAATATCCCTCATAAGGGTGCCAGGAAAGAGGAAGAGGGACTAGGCACTAGCATCGTGGCTCTCCAAGATACACAGCCCACCCAAAAGCAAAGGCTGGTTGACAAAGGACTCTGCAAGAAACCTCAGAAGGCTGGGAAGAAAAAGGAAGAAGGACCAGCTACTAGCACGGTGACTCTCCAGGAGCCATACATTTCTGAGAAGCAAAGGGTGGTGGAAAAATTATTTCCAAAGATCTGCTGGAAGTCCGATGAGGAAGCAGGAGAGGGAGCATCCACCAGGCTTGCAGCTCCCCAGCAGTCGCCCCTCACTGAAACGGGAGGGCTGATTGATAAAGGACCACCCAAGATCCCTGGGATGAGTGACAGGAAAGAGGAAGAGGGACCAACCACTAGCACTGTGACTCTCCAGGAGTCACACATCGCTGAAAAGCAAAGGTTGGTTGAAAAATTATTTCCCAAGCTCTACTGGAAGTCCGACGGGGAAGCAGGAGAGGGGCCATCCACCAGCTTTGCGGCTCCCCAGGATGTGTCTCCTGCCAAAAAGAGAAGGCTGGTTGAGAAAGGGCTGTCCAAGAAGTCTGGCAGGAATGGGGAAGAGGGACCATCCACCAGCCTTGCGGCTCTCCAGGATTCGCCCCCCGCCAACAAGCAAAGGCTGGTGGACAGAGAATCGCCCAAGACCCCTAAGAAGGCTATCAGGAAGGGAGAAAAGGGACCAGCCACAACGAGCCCCATCGGAAAGGGAGCGCTGGTGTGGTTTAAATTTCAGGAGCACCCGTACTGGCCGGCAGTGGTCAAGAGTGTCAGTGAGACAGACAAGACGGCCAGGGTGCTCCTGATTGAGGCCAGCCTGTGCCCAGAAAAGCGTGGCATTCGAGTTCCTCTTGCAAGACTGAAGCACCTGGACTGTGCAGGGAAGGACAAGTTCCTGAAGACAGCCCGGAAGGCGTACCCGGAGGGTGTGAACTGGGTCTTCTCCCTGATCACCCATTACCGAAAACAACTCGGCCGGGGCTCTTTCGTGGGCTCTTTCCTGAACTATTACGCCGCCGATGTCAGCTACCGTATCAGGAGAGTCATCCAAGACAGCGAACTGGACATCACCTTCCCCAAAGTGGACTACACCGAACTGGAAGCCCTGGAAGATTCTGAGGAGACCGCCCTGCAGGGGATGCCATCCCACAAGAAAATTCTCCCCGACCGCTCGAAGGCCGCGTGGGACCGAGACAACCAGAAGCTGGTGAATTTCATCGTGAAGAAGAAGGGGGCCGACGGCCACCTCCTGGCCATCCTGAAGGGCAAGAAGCAGTCCAGGTGGCTAAGGTCATTTCTGAATTCCCACCAGTACGTGGTGTGCGTCGAGACATACCTGGAGGACGAGGACCAGTTGGAACTCGTGACGAAACATCTACAACAAGTCTACGAGCATATAGACCAGAGGTTGCAGGCTCTGGTCAGAGACAAAGTCAAATTCGTGCTGGAAGTCCTCCTGCCAGAAGCAATCATTTGTTCCATTGCTGCCCTCGATGGCCTAGAGTACAAGGACGCAGAAAAGAAATACCTGCAAGGGCCGCCCGTGCATTACCGCGAGAAGGAACTGTTTGACAAAAACAGCTTAAAGAGAGTGAGAAGGAGGCTAGCCTCCACGTGTGCTGCGAGCAGTTCTCTGGGCGCGCCTGGCCCTCAGCACGCAGCCTCCTCGTCATCTCAGTAATCAGGTGGAGCGCCACGTGGGCCCCTGCTCTACCGCAGGTGGACAACATGTGCAGCTGCTTTTGGATCCACCTCTAGCACTTGTGGGGCGCCACACTCATCCACCTTTGTCCTCCACACGCCCTTCACAAGCCCCTCTGCACGCATTTGCCTTGCCGTCCATGCTCGCACGGACAGACTCATCCAGACATTTTCCAAAGAAAAGGCCACGATTGTTCCCAGCATGTCTCTCTGACTGCAAGCAGCATTTCCGGAGAGGATGCATACTCTGATTTACACCGCAAAGCACTGAAACCGTCCGGGACGCAACCACCATCTTTCAGACCCTCGTGCACCTTCTCACAGAAACATCACCTGCGTTTCTCTTGGCGTTAGGCCTAACGCTGAAATGAACGAGTGGGTTCCTTCCCAAGGTAATTCCCGAGGTTTCCCTGCCGTGCCTCTTTATGCTTTGCTGTTTCTTTGATTTTTAGAAAATAGCCCTAAGAGCTGAAACTAATGACACAAACGCCTTCCCGCATCTCAGCCCTGCCCTCTGCTACCTTTTCCCGAGGCAATGCCGAGTGGCAGACAGAAAGCCCATCGGGCACCGGCACGCTGTCCACGTGTGAGGGAATAACATCTCGGCGGGCAGGAAGCACTCCACCGCCTCACGCAGGATGGCTCACTGGGCTTACCCGAAATCCTGCCCATGTGGTAGCTCTTCTTCCACAGCTGAAGCGTGTCCCGAGGCACACAGGTTCTCGGCTGACCTCGCGACTGGGGGCGGCTGGACCCTCTTCCTACAGCTGCCTGTCCCGGAGGATGGCGGCCCCGAACCTCCCAGTCACAGGCCCGCCTCTCCACACCTTTGAGTAGCGCCTGGCTGCCCAGGCGTGCTCCTACTCTGCTGGAAATTGCAGGAATCCCAGCACCTTGATCCGGATCCCGGATCCCCGCCCTGGAATCCTCTGCCTGCCACCAACCCAGCTTTACCTCCCAGCTGACTCATTTAGCCAGCCCCGACAGCTTCCCACGGTACGAAGGCAGACCACCGAGTCATACCAGGCTGCTTGAGCAGGGGACGGCTGTGGCTTTTCACCTAAATGCCACCCTTGTGGGGACGTCATGAAGCATGCGCAATTGAAAGGGACATTAATTGAAAGGGACATTCCACACCCTGTGGGTTCTTAGACTAACTTAAGCCAAGGCGTTTTGAGAGCAAATGTCAGAAAAGCTGGTTTGTTTCGAAAACTTGGTGCGGAAACCAACATGAAGGACTTAAGTTGAACTTTACTGTGTTTGCTGTGTGTAGTTCTTACAGGGAGCCAGCTGTTCTCATGGAGACTGGTATCTATTCACGTGACGGTGTGGTATTGTCAGATTTGCAGAGTGTCTGTTTGCAACCACAATGAAATCCTTTTGTGTCTTAACCTAATATATGCTCCCTTGTGCTTTAGATTGTACAACATAGATGGAGTGTTTGTGAAAAAATTCACATGCACACACACCCAAAGAAAGTATAGTTTGGGAACTATAATGGTTGCTGTTGTCATGTTTGACTGCCCGTTCTGAATTTTCTCCTCATTCTAAATCAGTTTTCTTTCATGCTTCGTTTTGGAAGAGCTCCTTCTAAGCTGTATCAGGCCGGACTAGGGAATGTGCAGTGTGGCAGACAAAATCACATCCACTGCCACAAGTCCTGGTATCCATCTTTAGAATCTGTGCATGTTACTTCACAGAGCTGTGGGGATCTTCCAGATGTATTTAAAGACCTTGAGATGGAGCGGTTACCTTTGGTTATCCAAGTGGACCCAAAGTAGTCTCGAAGATCCTTACATAGGAAGGTATAGATCAGAGTAATAGAAGCTGTGCTGATGAAAGCAGAGTCAGAGACTTGAAGATGCTTATACTACTGACTTAGTCATAAAGACACAAAAATGGTCTGCAGGCCAAAAAGTGCAGGTAGACTGTGGAAGTTGCAAAAAACAAGGGGATGTTTTTTTTCTAGAGCCTCCAGAAAGAACATGACTCTGTTGACACTTGGATTTTAGTGAGAACTTTCCCAGACTCTGACCCCTGGAATGGTTGGAGAAACAATTTGTATTACTAGTACACTACATTTGTGGTAATTTGTTATGGCAGCCTTAAGAAGCTAATACAACTGAAAAATGTACAGTTTCATTGCTAGGGATAGCTGTGTTCTGGAAGCTTGGGTGCTGATAACGGCGTTCTAATGCCGGGGTGTTGTAGGAGGACTCACAGGGCACTGAGAAAGAGTCTGGCGCTGACATGGGCCAGCATAGAGTGTGAACCAGCTTCCCAAGAACAAAGCAAGAGTCCACAGACTAGGCTTGTTTTTTCAAATATATTACTTATTTTTTTGAAAGGCTGAGTTACAGACAGAAAGAGAGAGAGGGAGAGAGAGAGAGGGAGGGAGAGAGAGAGAGAGAGGCAGAGAGAGATCTTCCATGCACTAGTTCACTCCCCTAAATGGCCGCAGTCTCTGGAATTGGGCCGATCAGGAGCAAGGAGCCGCTTCCGGGTCTCCCAAGTGGGTGCGGAGACCCACATACATGGACCACCTTCTGCTTCCTTCCCAGGGGTACCAGTGGAGAGCTGGATCAGAAGTGGAGCATCTGGGACTCAAACTGCACCCACATGGGGTGTCAGCACCGCATGTGGTGGGCTTATCCACTACTCTACCTCACCGGCCCCAACTGGGTTATTTCTGAACTAAGTTCAAATCCAAGCTCCACCACTTAGTATCCATTTGACCTGGGCAAGTTGTGACACCTCTCTGAATACCGCTTTCCTTCTCTGTAAAGTGGGAATGTTGGTACCTTCTAAGGTGGTCATTAGGATGAATAAATCAAAATAATCACATATCTTTGGCGTAGTACCTAGCACATAAAACTGACAGAAGAGCAAACATACTGATTGTTATCCCCCTGGAATTGAGATGAGGAGCCCCAGGCTGAATAGGTCCCCTCTCCTTCCCCAGATCAGATGCAGAATGAGCTCCGAGTACATGCCTTGGTGGGTGTAGGCAGGAAATATGTTTGGAGTAAGTGGCTGCAGCTTGGGGACAGCAAATCTGGACGGGGGGGGAGGAGGCAGTTGTCCATCAGTCATGTTCTTCACAGCCCTGCAAATGGAGGGGAGCATCAGACTGAGACTTCATGTTAGCCAAGGCACCCATCTCTCTCCTTAACATCGCCGTTTATGCAGGTATTTGGTGCTGAAGCTCCTCTGCCATGTTGAGATTAGAGTGGATTTAGAGATTTCTGGAGCAGCCACAGCAAGTCCAGGGAATAGGTGTTCCCTTCTCTGTCTGACCCAAGAGTCCAGGGAGGCCTGCACAAACGTGCAGCTCTCCTCACAGGAACTTGAAGCAAAGTCTCCGTTGCTGGGGCATGGCTATAAACTCTGTTGGTCTAATCATGCAATCCAGATTGAAATGCAAAATTGCAGTACTAGATGATTAGATGGGTTCAGAGTCTGTTAACTCACGTCACCATAGGTCCTGGGATTGTCAGTACTATGCCCCTTCAAGGTCATTAGTGGACAGATTCCTCTCATTCTTCTGCTACCTAACTCAGTGACCCCCTGTGTCCTTGCTTCCTTCATGATGACAAGATGACTACTGTAGTCCTTTTGACACATACATCTGACAATGTCTGTATGATGAAGGAGGAACAAGAACCCTTCCACCAACACATGCCCCCATGTCTCACATTCCAGGCCTTTTATGGAGGCCAAAAAGAGCACGCACATAATATATAAGACCATATTGGCCCTGAAAAATTGCAACTGCTTTTTTTTATAGGTAACTTATTTAAAGTCAGACGGCTAATAAAGTCCTTTTTATTCTGAAGATGTATTTATTTGAAAGGCAGAGTCAGAGAGGGAGGGAGGGAGGGAGGCAGAGAGAGAGAGAGAGAGAGAGAGAGAGAGAGAGAATGATATATTCCATCTGAATGGCTACAATGGCTGGGACTGGTCCACGCTGAAGCCAGGAGCCCAGAGCTTCTGGGTCACCCACATGGGTGGCAGGGTCCCAAGTACTCAAGCCATCCCCCACTGCTTTTCCAGCCACATTAGCAGGGAGCTGGATCAGAAGTGTAACAGCTTGGATGCGAAAGTGGCACTCATGGGATGCCAGTGTCACAAGTGGTGACTTATCCCACTGCATCAGAACGCTGGACCCCCTATTGTACTTTATATAACGGTTCAAACCAGTCAGTGTTGTGGTACAGCAGGTTAACCACTGCTTGCAATGCCTGCATCCCCATATGAGTGCCAATTTGAACCCTGGTTGCTCTGATTCCAATCCAGCTCCCTGATAATATACCTGGGAAAGCAGCAGTTGATGGCCCAGGTGCTTGGGCCCCTGCCACCATATGGGAGACCAGGATGGAGTTTCAGGGTCCTGGCTTCAGCCTGGGCCAGGCCCAGCTGTTGTAACTGTTTGGGTAGTGAAGCAGCAGATGGAAGATGTCTTTCTCTCTTTCTCCATTTCTCTCTCTCCCTCCCTTTCTCCCTCTCTCTCTCTCTCTCTCCCTCTCTTTCTCTCTGCCTCTCTCTCTCTCTCCCCTCCCTCCCTTCCCCCTTAGTGTGAACATCTATTGATGCTAAATCTGGCTTGAAGATTAAGTGGAGAAATGATAACATTCACAGGACTTTTCTCTAGTGTGTGTCTTCTGGCGCTGCATCAGGGACATATTCTGGCTAAAGCCTTTCTCATATTTCCTACATTGATGGGATTTCTCCCTGGTGTGTGTTCTCAGACGTTTGTTCAGGTGTGAGCTCTGGCTGAAGGCTTTTCCGCATTCTTTACGTCTGTGAGGTTTCTCTCCAATGTGAATTTCCTGATGTTCAAGAAGATGTGTACTTCAGCTAAAGGCCTTCCCTCACACTTTGCATTCATTCATTCAGCTTTTCCCCCGTGTGTGTTCCCTGATGCTGAATAAGCCCCGAGGGACCACTACAGACTTTCCCGCACTCGCCTCACTTACGTGGTTTCTCTCCTTTATGAACAAAAAGATATCTGGAAAGGGATGAGATATCAGTGAAGGCCTTCCCACAATCGTCGCTTTAATAGGGCCTCTCTCCAGTGTGGATCCTGCGATGCTGGCTCAGGTGTGTGCTGGGGCAGAAGGCCTTCCCGCACACAAGGCACTCGTAGGGCGTCCCCCCAGAGTGGACGGCATGTGCTGGGTCAGGTGCATGCTGTGGTGAAGTCACTTCTTCCCTGCATGGGTCCTCAGGGGCTGGCTAAGGGACAAGCTCTGGCTGAAGGCCTTCCCACAGAGACTGCTCTCATAGGCCTTCTCTGCAGTGTGGATCTGCTGGTGGTCAAGGAGGTGAGCTCTAAGTAAATGCTTTCCCACACCCATTGCATTCATACAGCTTCTTGCCAGTGTGAATGCACAGTGCTCAAGCAAGCGTATGGCCCGGCTGACAGCTCTTCCACACTCATTGCTTCAGAAGAATTTCTCTCCGGTATGAGTGGCCTGATAGTCAATGAGCAGTGAGCTCTGGCTGAAGACCTTCTCACCCTCACTGCATTTAAAGGGCTTCTCTCCTATATGAAATCTCGGCTGTCTGATCAAGGATGAGTTCTGGCTGAAGGCCTTCCCACACTCGTGGCAGACATGGGGTTTCTCTCTGGTATGAGTTCTGTTGTGCTACACAAGCCCCGAAGGGCCATGGCAGCCTCTCCCCCAGTCAGACATGTAGAGGATTTCTCTCCTCTGTGAATATGTGACGAGTGAGTGAGGAAGCATCTTTGAAGGTGCTCGCACACTCATGGTGCCCGTAGGGCTTCTCACCAGTGTGGGTCCTGCGATGCAGGCTCAGGGGTGTGTGTGGTGGAAGGCCTTCCCGCACTCGAGGCACTCATAATGCTTCTCCCCAGCGTGGATATGCGTGTGCTGGGTCAGGTGCATGCTGTTTGTGAAGGCCTTCCCACACTCACTGTGTGGATTCTCTGGTGCTCAATGAGCAATGAGCTCTGACTGAAGGCTTTCTCACACTCATTGTATGTAAAGGGCTTCTCTCCTGTATGAGACTTCTGATGCTTTCTAAGTGACAGCCCTAGTTGAAGGCCTTCTTATAGTCCTTGCATGTAAAAGGCTTTTCTCTAGTGTGAATCCTCTGATGCCTAACGAATGTGCAGTTGTTAGGAGAGGACTTCCTATGGTCATACACTGCCAAGGTGTCTTTTCTACACACAAACCCCGCTGAGTAATCCTTCAGCTCTAGACGTGGGGTCAGGCCTCCTACATAACTGCCACAGGTAAGAAGACTCTCTCCTGTAGGAATTAACTGCTGTGAAACCAGGATTGACTGCAGACTGAAGCTTCCCTCAAAAGCACTGCATTCATCTGGGCACAGTTTCTCCTGTGCGATCCTGCTGCTTGTTCCCCATGTCTCTCTAAGTGGCCCTCACATCCCCAAGTCTCATGCGACATGGAGTTCCAGTGACCATTTCCAGCCATTCTTTCTGTGGTCGATCCTTGGTATGAGCCTTCAGAAACTTCCTGCTGGGAAACTGACTCCTTAGTCTCACGTCTGGTGACCCAATCTGAAAGCAAATACAAAGGTGAGAGTTGGGCCAGGACAGTGCAATGGGAAGCATTGACTCCAGAGCATTCATGCTGTCAACAGGCAGGCAGATGATGGGCAGGTGTCACAAGCAGTAAACGCCAAGGAGAGTCTGGCCAGGTCACAGGGCAGCTGGGAAATACAGGGACGGGCAAGGCTACAGAGAAAGGCGGAAGATGACAGGGCACAATAGAAGATGATCCCAGGCCAGCTTCTTCCCTTCCAGTGTCTCCCTGTCCCAATCGATCCTGTGTATTTGTCAGTTTAGAAAACTAACACCTCAGAGGTAGAGGTAGAATTTTCATCTCTTACTCTGTTTTTTTTTTTAGTGAATTTTGTCTTTTATAAAAGGAGTGCGCAGAAAAAAAGAAAGGTGTTTTGACTTTGCTGATAAAGATTTTGGAACATGATTTATAATAGTGTAATGATAATATCTGGACGAAAGACAGGGAATTGATCTCTGAATTTTTTTAAAGTGTGTTTTACAGGACAATCCTTAAGCTAATAAAAAATAGATTTTGAATAGGCTGAAGAAGAAAATAACACTGGCCAATCAAATACTATGCTACTTGGACTATATATAGGGCAGAAAAATAGTGCCCAGTTATTTTCTAGTAACAAGATGAGAGGAATAGTTCAAGGCCCATCTTTAGCCTTCATCTGCCTACATACCAATACGTAAAGTAATGGGGACAAGACAGTTGCACTAAAACTGCTTACGTGAACAGTGTTTAATTTAGCATCAGCTGAGATTTCCACAGAGCCATACAGAAATACATTAGGGCAACAGAAGGGGCCCTAGGAACGTGTGAGTAACGGCAACATCAGAACTTACCTTGGAATTGGTAACAGTGGGGAAAGAAGACAAAGGTGATTTTATACAGTCAAGCCATCCTACCTCCCTCTGCTCTTATCACCAGCTTCTGGGACCTTTTCTGACCCTGCCCCTACTGCCTCCTATTGCCAGGAATCTTTATCTCTTATGAACTCCCAAATGCCTTTGTAACTCCCCCATGAAATTCTTCACTGCCTACCTCACATTATTTTATCCTGGAGAGTAGGAGCTGTGTTAGAGTCCCACATTACTCCACAATACCTAGCATGTAAAGGTGCTTTTGAAATCTTTGAATGAATAAAAAAGTCTGAGGAAATGGTTGTGTTCCCATAATCAACCAATCTAAAAGCAAATCTGTCAGGAGGAATGGAAGAGTCTGCACTACAGAACTCTGAAGATTCCAGTGAAAAGGGAGAGGGTGTGCACTTAGGGAGTAATTTTGGCTGCACTGGGGCATTCGTAAGACATGTGCAATGGAAGAAGAGAATAGCACATGACTCCTATTCAATGTGGCGTGTGGCTAGCTTTCTTCCTTGGTCACCACGATATCATTCACTCCAGGAGCTCATCCCACCTCCTTGTCAGCTCCATATCACTGCCCTGCACTGGTTTCCCTTCCTGTCTCCGAGACTCAGTCCTTAGATCCTCTCGCACGAGGAGTGATCATGCTCTATGTCATGGCATACACACACACTGACTCCTCCCAAATTTATCCACCTTGTCTCTGAGAACTGCCTCGTGTGTCCAACTGAATGCTTGACACTTCCACTTGAATGTCCAATAGACATTGTAAACTTCACATACTCAAAACCAAATCCTATTCCTCCCACAGATTCCCTATCTCAGTTATGTGAACTTCATCCTCCCAGTTGCTCAAAGTCGCTCTTGATTCTCACATGCCCCAAATCTGATCTGCCAACAGATATGTCCCCTCTATTTTCAGAATACCTCTAGAATCTGGCCACCACTGACCCCCTCCATAGCTATCCTCCTTCTCCAAGTCACCATCTCGTCTCTTCTGGATTACTGCAATAGCACTCAAACTGGTGGCCCTGCTTCTGTTGTATTGCCACCTTCTCGCTCACCACACACATACACGTACACACCAATCCTCACAGCAACCCAGATATTTTAAAATATCATGGCTGATCAGCCACTGGTCGGCTCAGAACATTCCCCCTGGCTCGGAGAGAAAGCCCTGGCCTTTGCATTGATGCCAAAGACTTGGGACATCAGGATACCCCAGTGGGGTCTTAAGTTCATCTCCTTCCATCTCAGCTGCACACCCTCAGCTTCACTCCCACTGGCCTCACTGCTTTGCTCTAGTGTATCAGATGCCCTCCTTCCTTAGCATTCACTTACAATCCCCTATAATATGGGATTTTTGTTTGTTTCATTTTTTTATTTCTTTTTTTTTTTTTTGACAGGCAGAGTGGACAGTGAGAGAGAGACAGAGAGAAAGGTCTTCCTTTTCCGTTGGTTCACCCCCCAATGGCCGCTGCGGCCGGCGTGCTGTGGCTGGCACACCGCGCTGATCTGAAGCCAGGAGCCAGGTGCTTCCCCCGGTCTCCCATGCGGGTGCAGGGCCCAAGCACTTGGGCCATCCTCCACTGCATAGCCGGGCCACAGCAGAGAGCTGGACTGGAAGCGGAGCAACCGGGACAGAATCCGGCGCCCCAACCGGGACTAGAACCCGGAGTGCTGGCGCCGCAGGTGGAGGATTAGCCTATTGAGCTGCGGCGCTGGCCTGTTTGTTTCATTTTTTTAGAAAAATAAGATTTATTTACTCAAAAAGCAGAATTAAACACACACACACCCAGAGGGAGAGGGAGAGGGAGAGGGAGAAAGGGAGAGGGAGAGGGAGAGGAAGAGGGAGAGGGAGAGGGAGAGGGAGAGGGAGAAGGAGACAGAAAGGGAGAAGGAGAGGGAGAGAATCTTCTATCTGCTGGTTCAGTCCCCAATTGGCCACAATAGCTGTGGCTGTGCTAGGCGGATGCCAGGAGCCAAGAAATCTATCCTAATCACCCACATGAGTGACATGGGCCCAAGCACTTGGGTCATCTTCACTGACCCGGTGATGTTTTGGGGACTGCGTGAGGCTCCTTGGGGACTGTGCTCTGATGTTGCCCCCCGAGTTAGTTGTGACTCAGTTTCCCAGCCTGATGTGACATTCCCTCCAGTGTTTGCAGTGTCCCTTGACTTCCTGTGTGGGCCATGGGTAGGGCCATGCCCGGCTGGTCAGGGGACCCCTGCAGTGACTGCGTCTTATCCTGGCGAGGGGCAGATCCTGGGGCCCTTGGGTCGGGAGAACAAGACGGGAGGGCCCTGGTGTGCAGGGCAAATGAGGAACCCTGGAGGAGGGAGGCCCGGGACCCATAGCCTCCAGTGGCTGTCAGGAGTTACCCTCTATGTCATTGCCCCTTCTCTTCAATGGTTGTAGTGTTTCTGTTCAATAAAGCTTGTTTAATGTTCCAGCTGTCTCCCCTCTGCTGTGGGTGTCTCAGGGCGTGGTGGGCTGGGATGAGTGGGCAACAGTGGCCACGTTAGCACTGGGGTACGTGCTGGGCAGCATCTGTGCCTCAGGGGCTGTGGGGTCCTCTGGGCTGGATGCAGCCTGGTGACTGCATGCTAGTGAGCGTGGGTACGGGCTGGTTCCATTCCAGGTGCCCTCGGGGTGCCCCAAGGAATCACTGGGTTAGATGTTCGAAGGTGGGCTGGGTACATCTGGTGGGACCCCGGATTTGACGAAGGCTTGTAGGCCTTGGAGGCTGCTGGTATGCCTCTCGTGACCTGCTACCCACCACCCCTCTCCAGCACCACCCCCCTTTGTCTCTTAGATCCCAAGGCTGCGTTTTAGAGAAACTAGTAGCCATTCCTGGCAGGCCTGTGAGGGCTCAGGCAGCCAGCCACACAAGTCAGTAAGGCCATGTTTGCAAATCTAAGCTGGCAGATACAGTCAGAGATGTGCCCTAAAATAGCCCAGGCCTGAGTTCAGGTGCCCTTTCCAGGCACTGCATGTGGGACTTTTCTGGGTGGCAGTGTTTGCCCACTCACACGGTTCAGCCCACTCCTGCTGGCAGACAGCTGTCCAGCCCCAGACAATCTACTAAGCAATATTTGTGGATAGCAGGGTGTATGGTGCTGTGGGATTAATGGCAGGCCAGGCATCATTCCTCACCTACCCCCTACACCTGATCATGCCTTGAGTGGAAGGGGGGGGGCACGGCAGTCACCAGCTCAGGCATCCCTTGATGGAACTACTGTTGCTCTCTCAGAGATGCCAAATGGTTATAGACCTTGAAGCCTCAAAGCCCAACAACTTTCTCAGTGTCTGGTGAAGACGCAGTTCAGAGACTGCATAGCGAGAGACACAGCAGGAGGGTGCTCCAGTGCAGCAGCCCTCCCTGCAACCACAGTAGCAGCCGGCTCACCAAGATTCACCTGGGCCATCAACTAAGTTTTGTCAGCCTAGGAGGCCGTAGGCATGGCCATCATGATCCACCACCCCTCTCCAACACCTCCCTTTGCCTGTATGGTAATACAAAAATCAGTGACATAGTTGTTTATTATCATAATGAAGTATTCTGTATTATAAAAATTTGTGTATGCTATACTTTTATAGATCTGGCAGTGCAATAGGTTTGTTTAGACCAGCATCACCACAAACATGAGTGTCATGTTATGTAATGATCTTAATGGCCATGGCATCACTAGGCAATTTGAATTTTTCAGCTCCACTGTAATCTTGTGAGGCCACCATCATATATTTGGTCCATCCTTGGCTGAAACATACTTGTAAATGATTTATTTATTTGAAATGCAGAGTTACAGAGAGGCAGAGGGAGGGAGGGAGGGAACGAGAGAGAGAGAGAGAGAGAGAGAGAGAGAGAGGTATTCCATCCACTGGTTCACTCTCCAGATGACCACAAAGGCCAGAGCTGGGCTGATCCAAAGCCAGGAGCCAGGACCCTTTTCCAGATCTCCCACACGGGTGCAGGGCCCCAAGGACTTGGGCCATCTTCTACTGCTTTCCCAGGCCATAGCAGAGAGCTGGATTGGTAGTGGAGCAGCTGGGACTTGAACTAGTGCCCAAATGGGAATTCAGCTCTGCAGTCAGCGGCTTTACCCACTATGCCACAGCACCAGCACTGATGTTGTATAATTCTAACATCTGTGTTAGAGACCTTTCTGGTTCTTGTGATTGGTAATTTTCAATTGAAATCTAGACCTCTTCTGTATCATATGAGATCCTGTATCTTCTTAAAATCTTGTGTTGAAGAGAGGTGTGCTGTGCAGGGCTGTTCCTCCTGCTTGTTACCGGGTCAGCAGAGATGCCAGGACCGTGTTGCGTACGTCTTCTGCAATGATGGCGCCGAAGACGAGGGTGTTTGGCCGACCCCATGTAGGGGTGGGCATGACCTCCCCAATGGGCCCAACATGCCCACGGATCGGCAGCAGTACCTGCGGCAAGAGGTGTTATACAGGGCCAAGGCCATGGCCGCCAGCACCACTAGATTCCTGCCCCTTATTTATGAGTCCTAAAAAGTCAGGATCGCCTCCTCCTAAGAACTCATCCATCAGCAAGGAGTCTTAGAATGCACAGAGAGGAGAGTGGACAAGACGGACCAAGATTTGAAGACCAGCCAGACGCACATCAACAGCATTAAGAATGTGTCTCAGGGCCTTGTCAATTACTTCAAATCCAAGCCAGCAGACACCCCCTGAACAGAATGGCACCGTCACCACCCAGGCCAACAGTAGATTGAAAGAGGCCATAAATACAAGTAAAGAGCAGGAGGCGGAGTACCAGGCCAGCCACCCAAACCCCAGGAAGCTGGAGGATGTCGACTCTATCCCTGGAGGGGCTGCCTCTGCTGTGAGTACTGACACTTACCCCAAGAATGCAGACCTCCAAGCCTGTCACCAGAAGATCGACAGCAACCTAGATGAGCTGTCCTTAGGACTGGGCCATCTGAAGGACGTAGCCCTGGGGATGCAGATGGAAATTGAAGAGCAAGACAACATTCTTGATCAGCTGACAACCAAAGTGGACAAGTTAGACATCAACATAAACAGCACAGAAAAAAAGTTTGACAACTCTGAAAGTCAAAAGAATTCCCACTCCATGGTGAGGAAGAGTGTTCCACCAATCTTCTTTTTAAACGCCCAAGAAATTTCAGTTCTTATTTTAGTGTGTAATTTAATGTGTATTTGCAAATGTTATGATAGAGTGATGCCTGAGAGATTCTTGTTGCTGTGAGGAGTTGTGTGCCCTGCGTTTTCTTAGGGCTGACACCTAAGTTCTTTCAGCCAACGTAAAGTGAGTATCTTGAGCCTTTGAAGACCATGTTGGAATGAGAAGAAAAACTTGTATTTCTCATTTCCCTCAGTACGTGGAAAGATGTGGGCAGGACCTCAATCTCGTGGCCACCAAGTCCTGCTTTCTTCTTCGATATATTACGCATTCCTAGGCCTTACATGAGTCAGAATGTTCAGGGACCCTGGGAGCCAGTTTCTGTTGGGGAGGGTCCTTCCCACAGTTTTATACAGGAATCATTGTGATGAGCAGGCACATACTCTCTCTCTCACACACACACACATGGCAAATCACTGGTGATTCTCTTAGCTCCCTGGAAAGTGATTAGTGTTAGGTCTGTCGGTTGAGTGTGTCACAGCCCTTGCTCTTTCTTGTGTTGACACAAGAGTGTGCCGTGCCCTTGGCATGCATTTTCGTAGGGAGGTTTCAGATAGATCAGCACTGGTCAACCACAATACTGGGAAATATGCAGGCAACTGGACAAGCCCCTCTTCCTCCACCTACTTCTCCTCTCCTCTCCAACCTTCCATCCCAGTTGGAAACAGATGACCCAGATGTGGATCCTGGTCTAGTTTGTGGGAATGGAGTGTCAGACAGATGTGGTCACACACACTGGTCTTTCTCCTCCAAGCCCTCTCTCCGCATTGGCCAAGGCTCCGTGTGGCAGAATATGTATTTGGTTCCTGGGATCTCCTGACCTGCTCAGGACTGCCACCCATTCTTCTGTACTTCCTGGTCTGCAGGGTCTAAGTTCACCCGTACAGGATGGACTGGGCCCGAGGAAAGGTAATTGCTCCGCTTGCCGCCCATTTCCCAGCCTCCTGATCCCGATCCCGGAGACAATCAGACGCAGTGGGGAGCCAAGTCAAGCAGGGACTCATTTATTGCACGCATAACAAAGCCTTTTATAGCACAAAACTGCAGGGCCATTGGGGCAGGGCATAAGGGCTAACCAATCACTTAAAGGGTCACTTTACAGGACGATTTCTTATAGGACTAGCCATATGTCTATACACTTGCTATCAGTTGTCGTCACTTCCCTTGATGTTGCGCAGCCAATCAGCTTTGATGGTAAACAACTTGAGTTCCACCCACCTTACTTCCTCTCGGCGCCATCTTTGAATTGCCTCGTGTAACTAATTTCCCCACATTGGTCTTCTTGCGAGATAACTTAAATCATTACCTGGTTCCTGGCAACCAAGTTTTGAAACTGTCACTCCACAAATGATGCTGACTTCATGTAGAAGGATTTGGCTAAAGAGAAAAAAAAGCCCAGATGTTATTTTAAGCAGCCTAGCTTATTCTCTCACTTTACAAAAGGAGTCATTCAGAAGCATTAATTAAAATTGATTTCTACAGTAAAACTGATTGGTCTTCAGTGAAATCATTGAAGACACAAACCCTTGTCTTTTTTCAAAAACAAATGATTTAGAACATTTTGAAGATGGTATGGGTCAGAAACTTTCAAGTACAGTGCCTTTCACCTTAAGCCGTGGCACCCACCTGTGGGACCCATGCCATCTAGTGATGCTTTCCTTTGATTGAGAGTCTGCAGCCTATAAAAAGTTGTCTCTCAGAGCAAAGGAAACCTCTGGGAGGGTTCCAGCAGTGCGGAAGTTCCCATCCCATAATACATGACGTTCCTAAAACCACTGACAGCCTCCATGGGCAAACACAGCTTCCTCTGAACGGTGATCATGTCCCAGCCTCCTCAGGGATTCAGTATCAAACGCACATGGCTTTGGCTCCCGGAGTGTGAGAACTTGATTCAAGTCCCAACTGACACTCACCGGAGGAGCTCAGCACTCCTATGCTCTTGACGACTCGTGAAAGGAAAAAACGTTCAACACATTTCCCATCCCAGGCAGAACCAATGCACAGGGCTTTGGGAGAAAAGGCTGCTCAACAGCACGAAACCCAGAGTGCAGGGCAACCCACATGCATGATTCCACCTGCCCCAGCACCCTCTTCGAGTACATCATAAGAACTTTCTCTTTGTCATCATCAGGCACAGACTTGTGGGAATTAGTCGTGATACTTCAGGCCCAAACTTCTCTGTTCGTTGCTTCTAACAGCCACTATGGACCATTCTCATCAGCTGACCGCCTCCCATCTGCAAACGGAGTTAGTGAATCCACTGACTTGAAGCCAAGTGAAATATTTTATGTAACTTGCCAGTCTTTTGCTGACTTGATGAAGTCAATCCCCCTTCCCCACCCCCCGACTTCCCTGGTTTTTTTTTTTTTTTTATGCTAAGTACACAAAAAGAGAGTGGCCTCACTTTGCTAGAAGTGTCTCCCTGGGTCCTGTTTTAGAGGCCTTCCAGTGCCTCATTGCTTTTTTTGTACTGCTGCTTAACTCAGTTTTGAGACCCTGGCTAGAGGCAAGGAGACTCCCCTTCTTGAGCATCGGGGTAAGTTCACAGTCCTACTGCTTTCGTTATAAAGGTCTCACACTGTGGAGCACTATGTACCTGTCCTGATTGTCCTGGGCCCAGGTATCAGAAAACTGAGAGCAGCAATCTGGATCCCATGACATTAAAGTAGCCAATCCAAGGGGTCCCACAAAAGCTATCGCCATCCTTGCCATTGGCCATGCATAAGCTGCCCCTACAGCTCCAGTTCAGTTACCTTTGCCCTAGGTGCAGTCCCTTGTGTGGCCCCATGTGGCAGCTCCTCTCATTTGGAGCTCGAAACAACAGAGTTCTGCCCTTCATGTATGCCAGTGCCCTGCCATCAAGAGAATCTTTAAGTCTTATAAAATACTCTTTTTTCTGAGAAAAGGTTCAATTCCTTTCTCTCTTAACCCCTTTGGCAGTTTCTTGCTAAGACTTTCTGTGGCCGCAGCCCCAGATCTAGCACTTCATTTTCCCTCTCTGCTTGATTTTTCCTCATCTTTTGTCAGGCCTGTCTGTGCGATGTGTTCTTGTCTGCTCCTGTTTGGATATTGTCATGGTAAACACAGAGGGTTTTACACTATAGCAGGTGTTCCACAAATACTTGTTGAATAAATGAGTGAGTGAATTTGTGTATGAATGGATAGGTAAATGGAAACTGGAAAAACAGCAAGTGAGCTATGACATGCCAAGCCAAAAACAAAAACAAAACCACTAAAAAAACAAGTGTGAAAATTGCCAACAATGCAAAGCCCCAGGGACATTTTAAGCTGTGTGTGAAACAAATTGTCCAAACCCCACTTCGGTTCAGAAAGTAGTGATAGCCACACATTTTATTTTCTCCTCCACATTTCCCTCCCCTGCACTCCCCTAACCCTGACCTTGACCCTGATCCTGTGCATTTAGGAGGGTCCACGTGATTAATTCTGGTTAGTGAACCATCGCTGGAAATGATGTGTGCTGTTTCATGTCCAAAGCATTTAACAGTTGATAGGCTTGTTTCTTGAATCTGTGGAGGTCGTGCTTCAGAGGACCCAGATACAAGGAGTGGATTCTTCATTAGTCTGGGTCCCTGAAGGACTCTGTGGAGCAGAGACCCCTGTTGACCTGTGGCAAACATGCAGCACGGGCAAAATGTAAGCTTTTGTGATGCTAAGGTACTGGCATTAGGAGCCATCAGTTTTGCCACACAGCTGTCCTACCCTGACCAATTCCTATAGTCTGTATCGTGGGGCATGTGTCACATGAAGCTGCTAATGTCTATGCTTGTAGCTTCATATAGCTATAGATAACATTGCTTATGTTGTTAGTAGAAACCATAATGGAGACTATATTTGAGTTCAGGGTGGCTTCCTTTTATTTCCTTTCTGAGGCCTTAGACAATGGTCATTAAGAGCCCAGGCTCTGGTGTCGGGCTGCCTGCACCTCTGTTCTATCTTCTGCACTGATACTTTCCCTCTTTAGGCCTTCTTACTGTGTCTATATGGTGAGAATGATTCTGGGGTCTAGGTTCAGTGGCTGGAGAATCAAAACATGTACCTTGGACACCTGGAGAAAGATAGGAGGCAAAGGACCTCCTGGGTCTGGTACTCATTATTCCTTGAAGTTCTCCTCCCTTCCTTTCTACAAATACCAGCCTATGAATATCTTGCCCATCTTTCCTTGTTGAAGCCATTCTAATCTACTTTCTCCTCTCTGCACTAAGTCACTGAGGATTTTGGTTTCCAATCTCTGGCAAACGTTTTGTAAAATACAATAAATGGATTGCAGCAGTGACAGATTGACATAAAAGTCTCTAAATGCTTGCTTTCTGTTTCTTCCATATTCTCTCTAAACTCTCCAAGAATTTCATCCTGGCTTTAACCATGAGCTCTAGTGATAATTTCCGAATCTCAACCTCTACCTTATACCTGTCTCCTAAGCTTTAGAACCAACTATCTAGGACAGCAGAATTTCCATGGGCACCCTATTTTCAGTATTCTAAAAGCAAGCATTATTTCCTTTATTACCCTTGGAATCCCCTCTAAAAAGTAAGCACCCCAACTCTACTTTTCCACTGCATGTTCTGCAAATGAGTATCTTTACTGCTGGTATCCCTGCAAGTTTAAATTAATGCAACAGAATACGTAACAGGTGTCACACTACATCCAATCGTCTCCCAAACATGTACAGGCTGCCGCTTATAAAACTGATTCAGAATAAACAAAGACAAAAAAATGAATGGCTTGGAGCTGGCGCTGTGGTATAGTAGGTTAGGCTCAGCCCGGGGTGCCAGCATCCCATATGGACACTGGTTCGCATTCAGGCTGCTCCACTTCTGATCCAGCTCCCTGCTAATGGCCTGGGAAATCAGTGGAATGTGGCCCAAGTCCTTAGGTCCCTGTACCCATGTGGGAGACCCAGAAGAAGCTCCAGGCTCCTGACTTAGGATCTGCCCAGCTCTGGCCATTGCAGCCATTGGGGAGTGAACCAGTGGATGGAAGTGGATGGAAGTCGCCTTTCTCTCTGTCTCTCCCTCTTTGTATCTGTAACTCTGCCTCTCAAAAAAAAATAAATATTTTAAAAAATAAAAGAAATGGCTCCAGCACATCACTGCATCTTTGTGTATGTGTGTGTGTGTGTGTGTGTGTTTATCAAATTGGGAGGAGCTATATAGTCAAGTAACTAGTTCAGTGCTGAGTCATGTACTCTAGAAAGTCTCAGTGGTGAGGTCCACAAGGGCAGAGAGAGCTGTGGATCAGAGAAAGTGTCATAAAAGAATTAACATTTGAATTACTCCTGCAAGGATAATAAAGTATGTATAAATGTGTGTGTGTGAATGAATGTGTGGCACAAATATGCATGGCACTTGAGAAAATGAAGGTATAAGAAATAAATTGCTTGAGTGTTTAAGATAATTGAGTGTGAGTGTATGAGAGAATATTACAAGTATGGGGATGTGTACACATTTATATGCATTAAGCAACACATGAGGGCATATGTGTGTGAACATGTGGATGTATTCAGGGTATGGGCATGTACAGATGTATGAAAATAAGAGTATATATGTGTGAGAAGAAACGTGAGAATGTGTGGTGTGTGCAAGTGTCTGAGTGTACATATGAGGGCATTGTGTGCATGACATTGGATAAGTGTATATGGGCAGTGTATGGATGGGTATAAATGAAACTAAGTGTGGGTGTGAGCATGTATGTGTGAAACACAATGTGTGTGAGAGTGAGTGTGAATGTGTGTATGCATGCTGGTGGCTTGGAGTATTAGGGCAATTACTGGCAGGCAGAAGAGCCTGAGTTGGGCATGAGGAGGCACAGAGAGTTACTGATGTCTGTCTTGGACTCTTTCTTCTCTTTATATGCTGCCACCAGCTGCACACTGGTTTTTGCCCCAGGCCTCCCTCTGTGGTCCAGAGCTGAAAGTCAGGCCTGGCTCATTTTTCAGTATTGGACAATGGGCTGGTCAACTGGCTTCCCTAATCTACTCTCCCCTCTCTACACCAAGCCACAAAGGATTTTGACTTCCAGTCTGGCGACTTTCTGTAAAATACAGTAAGGGTGTTTCAGCAGTGGCAGATTGACATAAACATCTTTAAATGCTTGCTCTATGTTTCCGAATTCATCTCACCAGTCTGAAGGACACTCTCTAGTATTCCTTGAGGCGGCAGAACTCAGCAAAAGCTGATTTGCTCTGAGATAGAATAAAGAAGGATAAGGAAATTGCTACTAAAGAAGTGTGAGCACATATGGTATTTAGTCTTTTGACTATGTATCAGCCAACAGGGAAGAGAAAATATCTATTCAGCAGGAAGAATAGAACAAACTGGGAGGTGTGGGTGTTTGGTGACATAACATACTCTCTCTGTTTTGAAGATTTGTCCTGGGGCCGGTGCCGTGGCTCACTTGGTTAATTCTTTGCCTGCGGCACTGGCATCCCATATGGGCGCCGGGTTCTAGTCCTGGTTGCTCCTCTTCCAATCCAGCTCTCTGCTGTGCCCCAGGAGGGCAGTGGAGGATGGCCCAAGTGCTTGGGCCCCTGCACCTGCATGGGAGACCGGGAGGAAGCACCTGGCTCCTGGCTTCAGATTGGCGCATTTCCGGCTGTAGCATCCATTTGGGGAGTGAACCAATGGAAGGAAGACCTTTCTCTCTGTCTCTCTCTCTCTCTCTCTCTCTCTCTCACTGTCTATAACTCTACCTGTCAGATAAATAAATAAATAAAAGATTTGTCCTGGCCTTTGTTGTGTTTGGAATTATACAGCTTATTTAAAGCTAAAAGTGAACGAGCATGGGAGAAGCAGAGTGAAGAATATAGAGTAATCCTATATTAATTTTGCAACAGTTCTGTAAATCTGTTCTTTATCAAAACAAAGGTGTTTTGGAAAAGGTAGAGAAGCTACTTTACTTTTGCTGATAGAAATATATTTATGTAATTAGTGAAATGGTGTATCCTTGGCATTCCTCAGTTTTCATGCTCAGTGTTAAATCTAAAATCACACTTTCCTTCTACCTATGTTCCACTTAGGAGTTGAGGTGTGAGTATATTGGTCTTGCAGGATTGTTGGCTTAAGAGAAGTCACACATGCAGTTATTTGGTGGTCAGCACGCCTCATATTATTACTTGTGGGACACAAACACAATCAGAGCATTTCTCCTACTCCAAACAACAGAACCCAGGCACAAGTATAGAAGCCTTAGGGGCAGAAAAGCTCCCTAGCATCCCCAAGGCAGAACCTTCCTTGTGAATGGAGGGCTTGCTTGGCCAGACCCACCACCCTTTCATTGCTTCTGGAAAAGCCACTGGACACTTTTCTCCCAAAGGCCCTAACTACTTCATAGCAACAGTCTTTGGATTAGAAATGAGATTTCTCAGGGCCAGCATTGTGGCATAACAGGTTAAGCTGCCACCTGCAAAACCGGCATCCCATCAATCCAGCTCCAAGCTAATGCGCCTGGGAAAGCAGAGGAAGATGGTCCAAGTGCTTGGGTTCCTGCATCTATCTGAGAGACCCAGAAGAAGCTCCTGGCTCCTGGCTCTGATCTGGCCCTTTATGGCCGTTGCAGCTAGCTGGGAAGTGAACCAGCCTCAATAGCAGGGAGCTGAGTTGAAAGCTGAGTTGAAAGTAGCTGGGACATGAACTGGCAATCATATGGGATGATGACGTCACAACCTGCTATGTCACAATGCCGATCCCCTCCAATTTATTTTTAAGAATCTCACTGTCTTTCTTTAATGAAGAACATCTAATTTTTTTTAACTTTTATTTAATGAATATAAATTTCCAAAGTATGGCTTATGGATTACAATGGCTTCCCCCCCATACCGTCCCTTCCACCCGCAACCCTCCCCTTTCCCACTCCCTCTCCCCTTCCATTCACATCAAGATTCATTTTCGATTCTCTTAATATACAGAAGATCAGTTTAGCATACATTAAGTAAAGATTTCAACAGTTTGCTCCCACACAGAAACATAAAGTGAAAAATGATAGATGATTTTTTAAATGATGATGAAATCAGATCAGACCTATTGTCATGTTTAATCCCAGCGAGAGTCAAGTTGGGAATTGATAATTTCTTTTTTTTTTTTTACAGAAGATCAGTTTAGTATACATTAAGTAAAGATTTCAACAGTTTGCACCCCCATAGAAACACAAAGTTAAATATATTGTTTGAGTACTCGTTATAGCATTAAATCTCAATGTACAGCACATTAAGGACAGAGATCCTACATGAGGAGTAAGGGCACAGTGACTCCTGTTGTTGACTTTACAAATTGACTCTCTTGTTTATGGCATCAGTAATCTCCCTATGCTCCAGTCATGAGTTTCCAAGGCTATAGAAGCCTTTTGAGTTCTCCGACTCTTATCTTGTTTAGACAAGGTCATAGTCAAGGTGGAGGTTCTCTCCTCCCTTCAGAGAAAGGTACCTCCTTCTTTGAAGACCTGAAGAACATCTAATTTGAAGTGGAGAAAAAAGTAAATGTCCATCAAAAGAGACGAAGGGAGCAGTGATGCACTGCCTGGGACCTGAACAGCCTTTCTCCATTCCATAGCCACATTTAGCCTAGCACTTCACTATGCTCCCAGCTAGCTACCCTTCCTCTACACCCACGCTCTATATGGTAGTCCGAGTACCACTCTAGAATGCCCATCCCGCTCAGAACCTTTCAGTGGTCTCCAGATCCCTCTCTGTGAACCACAAGGCTCCTGCCTCATCCTCTCCACACAGCCCCCAGTTGCCCCCTCTTCCTGGTTCTACTCCAGGTTCTTGGAAGGACTTTCTCCACTATCACACCTTTGTCGCTCCACTCACATGCCAGGACTTGCTTTCTCCTGGTCTTCACTAGCCTGAAACCCCTCTCATCCTTCTCTCACTTTCTGAAAGCAGCCTTTTTAACCAGAACCCACAACACTTACTTTTCATCTTTTATTTTTAACACTTTTCATGGCATGTAATTGTATCAGTTTCCCCTCCCCCAAGTTACTGTTTGTTCCCCCATAGGCTGTAAGGACCTCTGGAACAGGCCTTGCTATGACATTTACTGCTCAATGTCTAGGATCTAACGAGAGGCTGGGTCCGGAAGAGGCTTTCCAGAAAGAGCACTGAATGAAAGGAAAGGGTGACATCAGTGATAGGTGGAAAGTGCTTGCTGCCATGTCTGTGAGTGTGAGTGGGGGGGCAGGGATTGTGACAGCAGATTTCAGCAAAAATGAAATCTAGGTGCTTCCCTGCCCCAGTGCCATATCCTCTCCATTATTCAAGAGTGTGTCTCCTCTCCCAGCCCCACTGCTAGTCCTGAATCACATGCCTGTTGACTGTAGCAAAGGCAGAGGCTACAGAGGAAGGAGGTAGCTCAGAGCAGCCATGCTACAGGTGAAGGAGTTGGCCCCTCCTGGTGGCCATCAGCCAACAAGCTTTACGGTCTCCAACAACAGGTGTTGTGCATGGCTCTGGGTCAAGGAAACACCATCATGGAACATCAAATGCAGCCCTGGTGGACAGGTGCTCCTGGTTCTAAGCCCTTTGGTTGCTGCCCACTAATGGGGGCTAGGCAGGAGGTCCAAAGCTGTACACACAGCAGGGCAACAGCTGCCTGAGCCTGAAATGCACCTGGGGGCAGTGATTGTGCCACCTGTCTGGGGCTTTCGCTGGGTTTGCCCTGCAGGACTACATCTTCCCTAGGTTGGACCTGCACATCCTGGAGGTCTTCAAGCTGCCTCTTTAAGCACAAGACTAATGATGCCCCTCCCACCTTTCTCCTTGGACTTTACCAGGCAATTAGACTCACAAGAGGGGGGAGAAGTCTTCCCTGACACAGCCCCTCTCCTTGGGTTACAGCCCTCTCCCATGGATCTTATGGTTCTGATGGACTGAGGACAGCCACAGCACTAGATATCAGGCCCAGGGAGGGCAGGGCGTACAAGGTCAGGCACAGCTGGGACTACAGCCCATGTCTCCAGAATCTGGTGGGCTTTCAAGAGCAAGGGCAGGTTCAGCTCCATTCTGCTTTAACCCCCTCAGCAGGAACTGGCCATCTTACTTGTTATCAAGTGTTGCCAGAGACACAATGTGTGAGATGAGTGTCTGTGACACCAGCATCCCAAATGGGCTCCACTTCTGATCCAGCTCCTTAGTAGTGGCCTGTAAAAGCACAGGAAGACGGCTCAAGGGCTTGGGCCACTGCACCCACGCGGGAGACCCAAAAGAAGCTCCAGGGTCCTGGCTTTGGATCCTCCAAGTTCCAGCCGTTGCGGCCATTTGGGGAGTGAACCAGCAGATGGAAGATCTCAATCATTCTCTGTCTCTCACTCCATCCTTCTCTCTCTGTAGCTCTGCCTTTCAAATAAATAAATAAACCTTTTAAAAAATTGAATGAGTGGCAAGTATATAGCAGGCTCAACTGGGGGAGGACAGAGAACCGAGGAGCATTTGGGGGAGGCTAGGAAGCAGGAAGGTAGAATGGGATTGACACACATCAGGGAGATCAAGGATTCTCAAGAAAGCCTGCAATGTTTGGCATGGCAGAAGGATCCCAGAGAACAAGGGGCAGGGCCGACTGATTGGGACCTCCTGAGTACACAGTTGAAGAATTTGCCAACTCAAGGAAACGCACCTCACATTAGTAAGAAGAAGAAACTGGATGAAACGTGAAGTCCTGATTCCAATGGGAAGCAAAGCAGGCCTGACTTCAGGGGGAAGAGAGGCAGTTTTATGAAGTAAAAGACAGAGTAATTGTGGGGCAAGAGGCTGAGGAGAAATGAAGTATGGACTCCTGCTATGGAGTGTTTATGGCCCCACCTCAAATCCCTGTGTTTAAATCTCATCCCCTATTGGGTTAGTATTAGGAGGTGGGGCCATTGGCAGGTAATTACATCATGGGGGTGGGCCTCGGGAATGGAGTTAGTGTCCTCAAAGCAGAGACAGGGGAGAGCTCTCTCTGCTGCTCTGCCTTGTGAGAACAACCAAGCAGATGGGATCTGCTAGCGTCTTGATCTTGGACTTCCCAGCCTCCAGAACAGCGAGAAATAAATCTTTGTTGCTTAAGCCACCATGCCTATAGTCATTTGTCCTAGTAACCCGAGCTGACTAAGACAGCTCCACACTGCAAATCAAAGGCCATGCTTCAGAGAGCAAAGTAGCAGGAGAGTTGAGATGCTCAGATTAAAGGACTATGGTCCTCCATGGTCCCTGTCTCTAAAGGGGGACCTTAACATAAAAAAGGGAAAAAAATAAAGACCAATAAATATTTTAAGGATGTTTTCTTCAACTTTTTAGAAATAAAAGTTGAAAACAATTTTTTCCTTTTCAAATTGGGAGACATGATTTAAAATAAAACAATTGTACATGCTGGGAGGGTATACAGAGACATATTCTAATACATTACTGTAAGATTGTAAACTAGAAGAACTTGAAAAAATATTCTAGCCCTTATTCCAGAGGGATGAAACAGAGTTCTTCATAGAGATTTAAGTACAGGAATGTATAATAGGTCCAGTGTTGTGGTGTAGTGGGTAAATCCACCACCGCTTACAGTGCCAGCATCCCATATGGGCGCCAGTTCAACTCCCGGTTGCTTCACTTCCGATCCAGCTCTCTGCTAAGTCCTGGGAAAGCAGTAGAAGATGGCCCAGGTCCTTGGGCCCTTGAACCCATGTGGGAGACCTGGAAGAAGCTCCTGGCTCCTGGCTCCTTGCTTCAGATTGGCGCAACTCTGACCCTTGGGGCTAACTGGGGAATGAACCAGCAGATGGAAGACCTCTCTCTCTCTCTCTCTCTGCCTCCCCTTCTCAGTGTAACTCTGACTTTCAAAATAAATAAATAAGGCCGGCGCCGCGGCTCACTAGGCTAATCCTCCGCCTAGCGGCGCCGGCACACCGGGTTCTAGTCCCGGTCGGGGCGCCGGATTCTGTCCCGGTTGCCCCTCTTCCAGGCCAGCCCTCTGCTGTGGCCAGGGAGTGCAGTGGAGGATGGCCCAGGTGCTTGGGCCCTGCACCCCATGGGAGACCAGGAAAAGCACCTGGCTCCTGGCTCCTGCCATCGGATCAGCGCGGTGCGCCGGCCGCAGCGCGCCGGCTGCGGCGGCCATTGAAGGGTGAACCAACGGCAAAGGAAGACCTTTCTCTCTGTCTCTCTCACTGTCCACTCTGCCTGTCAAATAAATAAATAAATAAATAAATAATTTTAAGAAAGAATGTATAACAGTATGAGCAACCACTGTGAAGAAGAGAAAATTAAAATTCCAACAATAAAGACATGATTAAATTATCCATTTAGATGATTAAATGCTCCACAGTCATTATGGATCACGATTTTGAAATGACATGTGAAGAGTTATACAAAATTATATACAAATACATGGCATAATATGAATTTTATAGCTCCGTAACTAGGCTAGAATGAAATACAGAAAAACAATAGTTGCTTTCTCTAACAAGTGGCGTTACTCCTTTCTTTATAGTTCTCTGCCATGAGCACATGATACTTTTTTCTGATTAAGTAAAACCCCACCAACAAGAAACATTCCTCCCAAATCAGGAGGGGGAAATCTCAATTTTATCCAGCCCAATGTTTAGGACTGCTCAGAAGACTGCAGCTCCAGTGCAAAACCACCCACTGTCTCCAAAAGGGAAACTGGTGTGCTCTTTGTTTCCAGGATGAGCAGAATGATCTAAACCTTGAAACTTAAGGAGAAGCAAGAAATGTAGAGAAAAGAACCACATGTCAGCCCTTGAGGAGGGAATCACACACAAGAGGAGCAACATGTTCTACCAAATGAACACAGGGAACCACCCACATCTAAATTCTTTGACTGGGATGGTGGGGAAAGAGAGGATGCCCTTGACATCCATTTGCAAAAGTGAATGGGCTAAAGCACAAAGAATCTGTGCAAGTGGCTTGTAGGGACTGGCAAGGGAGGCACACTGACTGAGATTGGTCTGGGAGCTTCTGGAGCCAAGCTGCATGAGTTACTGGCCCATGCACTTACTTGCATGATGAACTTGGACAAACTTCTTAGTCTCTCAGGGCTTCAGTTTATTTATGAAGAAGATGATAATATCTACTCCCTTGGGCATTTTCAAAGATAAACTCAGTTATATTTGTAAAACACATATAACTTTGCATGCCTGGCATATCAAATGCAATACAGGTGCGTGCTGTCTTATTATTTATTCCCAATACCCAGCATATTGATGTGGGATAACCCAAAATACAGAGTGAATGCTCTGGGGCTCAGGACTGAAACAGAGGAAAACTTCCAGCTTCCAGGGAAGCCCTAAAGAAGCAGGAACAATAAATAAAAGACTCAGATGAAGACAAGCAGATTAAAGATAATACCCACCTCCATATCATACATTTTCCTCATAAGCCTGGGGAATTTTTAGCAAAGTGCCATCAGTTCATTTTTAAGACCAACTCAGATTTATTTGACATCTAGTACAAATGATGCAAGAGTTGTGAACAAAAAAAGAACTATATATTTTAGATTTCTTGCCTTTCACCATTTGCCCTGTCAATAACACTCCTAAGTATTGATCCTGAAGACAGTCTCACTAGTTTGAAAGCTGTGATTTTTCATATTTTAGGTATGGCTCACAATAATGAAGACCTAGAAACATCCTAAATAGCTATCAGCAGATTATCATAAATTGATACAGTGGAATAGTCCAGCAGCCACTAAAGAGGATGAATATCTGTGTACATGTGTATGTTAACTGACATGGAAAGCTGCCCACAACACATAAATCACAGAAAAATGGCAGGTGAAGGATTACAGCATATGCATCAAAGTGTCCACATCTGTACATGTAACCATGCAGAGGCATGCTTGGGAGAACGCTTATGCAAAGGTTGACGCTGTCTCTGGGTGGTACAGCCCCAGGACTTCTGTGTTTTCCTCATGTGTGCATTTTTAACACTTTTAACTAGAAGGAGCAAATGTTATTTTTTAAAGGTTTATTTATTTGAAAGTCAGAGTTACACACACACACACACACACAGAGAGAGAGAGAGAGAGAGAGAGAGAGAGAAGTCTTCCATCTGCTTGTTCAGTCCCCAGTAGGCAGCAATGGTCAGAGCTGTGCCGATCTGAAGCCAGGAGCTTCTCCCAGGTCTCCCATATAGGTCACCCACGTGGGTGCAGGGGCCCAAGAAGTTGGGCCATCTTCCACTGCCTTTCTAGGCCATATCAGAGAGCTAGATCAGAAGGGGTGCAGCCAGGACTCGAACCAGCATCCATATGGGATACCGGCACTGCAGGCAGCGACTTTACCAACTATGACACAGTGCCGGCCCTGCAAATGTTGTTTTTGTAAAACAAATGTGATTGGGTAAAAATATATATTAACTGCATGGATGAATATCTTTTAAAAACAAAATAAATGTTTTCCTTTGTCACTCTCTTCCCAGTGCTTCATTTGTGGTTCAGCTGCCATCACTAAACATACTACATTTTGAGTCGAAATGTAGATAGCCTCTGACCTAGAATGCAATTTGAAATGTCTCATATGTAGTGAAGAACGCTGAGATGTGGGCAGGTATGACAGGCAAATGAAAGGCTCAGTCAACGTTCAGAATCCTTAAAATGTTCATTTTTCTCCTCAGAGCTGGAATTGCAAACCAGTTCAATTCAGGCCCTGCAAATGATCAGTTTCCACTCTTTCTATGAATGGATCAGCTACAGGTGTCTCTCATGACTGATAAAAACAAACAAAATTGCTCTCGCTAGCAGAACGTGCAACAGGCCATGCACTCCTTCAGTGAATGAAAGGATGCTAACTTACCAAGCTTTCGCTCACTCACCTAGACAGGAATGTCACAGAACTTCTCTTTCCTGTAGCCACAGTTCTTCTCGTGGATCCAACCCGGAGATTGACCGTGTCTGGTTTAGAAACTGGAACCTCTTGTTTTTGGAAAAGAAAATGGACTTAGTTTATTTCTGTTGGGAAACAATGGTTTCCCAGAGTTGTATTCCAATTACTTTGTATTCAGGGGGAAACGGGCATTCTAGAAGAACCTACAGAGTGGTACTGTGGGGAGCAACTCGGACTAGACTGTTACTGGAATTAAGACTTATTCTATGCATCTGCTCTCCCACAATATGGCGCTGGGAGAGAGCCCAAACAACCTCTACGCAGCTGCCTCTCGCCAGTTTGACTGATAAGCTGCAGGAGCTGATCCTGCTCCTGATTGGAGGAGAGCAGCGTGCTTGGCGTGTGGGCAGCAGAGTTGGGATTGGTGGAAGAGGACTGTAAAGGAGGAGAGAGACAACATGCACTAGGAACATCTAAAGGGAACATCTGAAGGAACACCTGAGCAGCCCCCTGAGAGAGCCAGCTGGCGGTGTGCCGCTCCTCCGCGGAAGCGGGGAAAGTGGCAGGGGGAGCCGCCCCTCCACAGAGGTGGAGGGGTCGGCAGCCAACCCGGGAAGGACCAGCAGCAAACCCGGGAAGAGCCGAGCAGACAAAAGAACAGCGCAGGGTCTAGTGTCGTTCCTCCGCGAAGAGGGGGAGCGACATGGTACCAAGACAGACTCCCCAGGGCTCAACATGATTTCCAAAATCGGCTGGTAGAAGGGGAGGGCATGCACAAGGCTGCAGAGGTGGGAAGCTGTAAGCTGAAAGGAACAATGCCCTCCTAGAAAGAATGAGAATCTTTGATCATCTCCAATAGCGCTATATAGAAAACATCCCTAGGACAAAGGCCAAAACCTCTGAAGCAGCTTAAGTAAGTTTATCAATAACTGTTAGGCACTGGGCATTCAACTGGAGAAATACAAATAATCTGGTTTTGGTTGCCAAGGAAATGGAAATCTGACCCCTGGCTCTCCAACCCAGCTCAGAGGGTCCATGGAAAAAAATGCTATCCTTACCCAGAGAGAACGAGGATCTATACTTCACCAGTATCCCATCCTTACTTGCGTCCTGTTGAGTTGTGACCAGATGCAATCCGCCTCCTCCTGATCTAGCTCCCTTCAAATGCACTTGGGAAAGCAGCAGAAGGTGGCCAAAGTCCTTGGATGCCTGCCATGTTTTCTTTATTAATCTGTTGATGGACACTTAAGTCATTCTTGTATCTTGGCTATTGTGAATAACACTGCAGTGGACACAGGAGCCCAGATATCTCTTCAGGTTCTTATTTTACTTCCTTAGGTATACATCCAACAGAGAGGAATGTCTGGGCCATATGGTAGCTCTATTTTTAAATTTTTGAAAAAGTTTCCTGTTTTCAATAATGGCTACCCCAGGTTATATGCTCACCAACATTACACAAGGATTCCCTTTCTTCACACCCTCACCAGTACCTGCTAACTGTTGTGGATTTTTTTTTTTTTTGAGAATAATCATCCTAAGAGGTATGAAATGATATCTGACTGGTTTCAATTTGCATTTCCCTGATAGTGATGTTGAGGGCCTTTGCCCATTGTTATTGGTCACTTGCATGCCTTCTTTGGAGAAATATCTGTTGAGGTGTTTTGCCCATTTTTAATTGGGCTAGCTGGGGCTTTGTTTGTTGCGCATTTATCTTACTATTGAGTTGTGTGAAATTCATTTCACTTTGGGTCTTAGCATTTTATGAGATATATGTTTTGCAAATCTTTTCTCCCAACCTCAAGGCTGCCTTTTCATCACGTTTGTTGTTTCTTTTGCTTTTCAAAAGCTTTTTAGCTTGATAAAATCCCATTGGTCGGCCGGCGCCGCGGCTCACTAGGCTAATCCTCCACCTTGCAGCACTGGCACACCGGGTTCTAGTCCCGGTTGGGGACTTCCAACTGGTGGCTTCCATCCACTGGTTCACTCCCCAAATGGCTGCAATGGATGGAGATGAGCAGATTTGAAGCCAGGAGTCAGGTCTGTGTTTCCCACGTGGCTGCAGGGCCCCAAGGAGTTGGGCCATCTTTTACTGGTTTCCTAGGCCACAGCAGAGAGTTGGATTAGAAGTGGAGCACCCAGGACTCCAACTGGTGTCCATATCGGATGCCAGCACTGCAGGCGGTGGCTTTACCCACTACACCACAGTGCTGGCCCCACATATTAAGTTTTTAACTCACTTTGAATTTATGGTGTCTGATAAAGATCCAATTCCATTCCTTTGGATATGGATATCTACATGTCTCATGTCTACTGAATAAACTATCCTTTCCCCACTGTCTTTTCTTGGTGGCCCTGTTAAAATTTAGTTGACCATAAATGCATGGGTTTATTTAATGGTTCTTGTTTCTTTTCCATTGCTTTATATGTCTGTGTATGGGTTGGAATCAGACTGTTTTGATCACTACATCTTTGTAATATAATTTAAAATTAGGAACTATGATGCCTCCAGTTTTGTTTTTTCTCTATCGAGAGTGTTTTGGCTATTTGTGGTCTTTTGTGGTGCCATAATAATTTTAGAATTATTTTTCTATTTCTGTGAAAATATCATTGGAATTTTTGTGAGGACACTTTTCTGTTTTAAGCACCTGGCTGAGAGGTATTTGGAGTGATTTCAGAGTAGGAATGTAATTATGAATAAAGCTATTGGAAGCATCCTATGGGATTCTTTTTGCATGTATTTGTTTTTCATTCTCCTATAAATAAATAGCACTGCGAAGGCTGAACCAAAAGGTGGGCGTATGTTTAAGTTTATTTTTTTCTTAAGACTGACTCATATATCGACGACCATCAAAGCTTAACGTGAACTCCAAAATTGCCAAGAAAAAAGTGTCTGCAGTTTTGCCTCCTGCAGGCTCTGAAGCAGAATCTTTTCCCCTGCTTTTATCCGAATTACTGGGGGCCACTGATACCCCCTGAGCATATGGCGGGGTACCCATGTTTACGCAGCATTCTCCCTGTGGACCTGTGAGTCTCGGTGTCTGACATTCCCTTGGCATAAGAAAGTCATTCGATTGTATTAGGGCTTCCTTTACATTTAGCAATGCTAAATACTGAACTACAAATAAGGTCCCAGACTGAGGAACTGCGTGCAAGGAACTTAACATATCTGTGTGGAAACCCTCGCTGCCTCCCGGCCAGCAGAGCAATGCCCCATAGCCCATCAAGTTGGCAAAGGCACAGGGCACAGGGGGCACCCTGAGCACACCACTCCCGGCACACTGCCCCTCAGCACGCACACTGAGATAGACGCCACAGAGACTCCCCGCCTAGCGCTGTCCCTGAGAGGAGGCGGCCAGGGTAGGACGCAGGCATAAGGCTCCACCTGGCACCAGACCCCGCAGTGATATACTGACCCTAGCGGGTGGGTCATTTGCCATTTTCACATTAGGCAAAGCGGGAAAGGCCAGGCGCTGGTGACCCTCCTGGGCTCGGGGCACAGCAGCTGCACAGTGCCAGACATGGGAAACAGGTGCATAGCAGGCGGCCAAGGCTTGTGGCCCGTCCAAGGAGACTCGCAGCGCCGACGTCGCAGTCCCACTGTGGCGCGACGTGGCACCGGCAGCGTGGCGTAAGCGCACCCTAGCGCACGTGGCACCGACGCCAAAGACACACACCCACTTGAGGTGCTCTTCTCCTGGCTTGGCCTCTGAATTAGTCCTCCGGGGTGGGGCGGGGGAAGGGCAGAGCAGGCCAAGCCCCAGAGCGCGTCCCCCTCCCGCGCCCGCGCCCGTGCCCAGCCGCCCCCTGCCGCCTGCCGAACACAGCCTGACGGGCACCCACAGCTGCTGACCCTTGCTCGCCTGTGCCCCAAGGGCAGGCGCATCTCACAGTGGTGGGGCACAGGGCTGGGTGCGAGCCAGGGGAGCGCAGGGGGGAGCCAAAGGCGTGCGGACTCCTGGCCACCAAAGCTCGGACCCCTCGTGCCCCAGGGCCCCACCTGTCGGGGCGGAGGGCAGTGGGGAGAGAAGAGCAGGTGACATCAAGCGACATCAAGGTCGGTGTCGGTCCCCGAGCGGCCGCGGCCGCGAGGACGGCCCGGCAGCATGAGCTGCTTGCGCCAATGGCCCGGCCGCCTCCTCCGGGGCGACACGGAGGGTCCGCGCTCTGCCGCCAGCGCGGCCCCGCCCCGCGTCCACGCTGCAGAGAGCCGAGGCCAGAGGGCGCCCGCGCACTGGCCCACGTGCTGCGCCGACAGACAGGGAGCCAGAGGCAGCGCAAGCCAGCAAGGGAGCCAGGGCCTTCTGCCACCACCGCGCAGCCCCCGGCCCCCAGCTGGGACCCGGACCCGGAAGGACCTCGCCCCAGGAGAAGGTGCCCGAGGCCCAGAGGGTGGGGGAGGCGTGGTCCGTCCGGGGAGACCCCGTGGCCCTGGGACCGCCCTGGGGCAGGGCTCCGGGCGGGGGTGCGGGGCCGGGGTTGCGGCCCGCGAGGGCGAGAGGGGGGCGAGGCGGGGACCGCGGCGGGGGTCGGGGTCGGGGTCGGGGTCGGGCCTGGCTGGAGAGGCGCCTACAGGCGGGAGGGTCGCAGCGGGGTGGGTCTTAAACCGCGCTGTCGCCCCTTTCGCCTTCACAGGCGGCGGAGATCCTGGCCGTTCTCCCCCAGCCCTCGGCTCCTGCCCCAGTTCTCCCCCACCCCCAGCCGCGGTGCCACCCTGGTCTGCGCTTGGCGCCCTTCGCTGCTCCCGGTATCAGCCTGGGCCGGCTGCAATGCAGGCGATGGTGATGGCGATGCTGCAGGACTGGTGCAGGTGGCTGGGCGTCCGCGCTCGCCAGAGGCCTGCTCATCCAGGGCTTCCCGGAGGACTGTGAGGAGGCCGAGCTCCTTCAAGCTGATTGGAGAAAGCATAGCGGTGCCAATATCAGCTTTATTCTGTAGAATGAGTGTTGCCCTGAATCAGCTATGTGACCCTGCCTGCCCATTAAATGGTGTGCTCTGATGTCGTAAATAGGAGTGTCAATTGTTAGATCAACAACAGGATCACTGTGCACTTGCTCCCCATGTATGACCTTTGTGCTTAATGTGTTGCACTATGAGAATTAACGGTAAAAGTAGTATTCAAACGGTACTCTATACTTTGTGTGCCTGTGTGGGTGCAAACTGCTGAAATCTTAGTATAGAGTTGATCTGTATATAATCAAAAATGATCTTAATGAAGAATGAGATGGGAGAGGGAGTAGGAGTAGGGATGGTTTGGGGGTGGGATGGCAGATATGGGGGGGAAGAACCGCTGTAATCCAAAAGCTGTACTTATGAAATTTGTATTTGTTAAATAAAAGTTTTCTATAAAAAAAAGAAATGTAGCAGTACCATTTATACCACTACATGCTTATTTCCATTTGTCATTCTTTATATTTTTCCTTTTGAAAATCTGAAACATTATGTATCATTTACTTAATATTTATTATTTATTTTTCAGTACAACAAGAAGGCAAATATTTAAACATGCATAAACACAAACACTACATGCAAATAAATATTAGACATTTTGTAAACACTTCAAAAAAGGAGTAGTGACAGGCGCCAGCACTGTGGTGTAGTAGGATATTCCTCAGCCGGCAGTACCACATCACATATGGGTACAAGTTCTTGTCCTGGCTGCTCCACTTCTAATCCAGCTCTCCGCTGTGGGCTGGGAAAGCAATGGAGGATGGCACAGGTAGTTGGGCTCCAATCTCTCTGCTAGATGAGAGGGCTTCTCTGTCCCATTCTAGGGACCCCCAGAGCAGTCACCGGCTCTTCATTTGGATTTTCTTTTGCCGCCCCCCGCCCACCGTCTGTCTCTCTTTCCATCATTCGCTATAAGGCTGACTTTCAAATAAATAACTCTTCAAAAAGCAAATAAAATGGAAAGTCCACAGAAAGGCACCCCTCTCCTAACAAACGTGGTATTTTTGAATGATTTTTAAGACAATTTCATCAGCACAAAGAATTCATGGCCACCCCATGAACTGGTCTGCCTGTGATTCTATCCTCCTACCTTTTCCCTTCCCTTTCCTGATTGGTTACTTACTTTCACTCCTCACTATGGGCCAGACCCCAAGTCAGGACCCCAGGCCTAAGCTCTTGCAGGCTTTGTTGGAAACTCGTGGCCAAACATTAAAACGGGAGTTAACTGGAAGATTTTGGGAAACTGCTGCGGGCGTGTGCCCGTGGCTTGAGGCAGTAGCCATGATCCGTGCATCTGGGAGAAGGTTTTACAAGCTGCCCAACGGCAGGCGGTGAATGCCAACACAACTGCCCCATACACTGAGCAACTGCTGGAGACCATAGCCGTTGGCCTTAACCCCAATGTGACTGTGAACTCTGGGTGGCAATGATGTTTCCATTTTAAGTACAGGGACTGGGACAAATGTTCCATTCTAGGGTGGAAAGTCGATAGTGCAGAATTCTGTGCTTGCTAGTGGGGACAAGGGTTATACGGTGAATCTATGCACCTTCTGATCTTTCTGGTGTGAACCTAAAATTGTACTACAAAAGTAAGTCATAGGGGGCTGGTGCGGTGGTGCAGTGAGTTCAGCTGCTTGCGTACAGTGCCAACGTCCCATATGGATGCCGGTCTGAGTCCCACTTCTGATCCAGCTCCCTGCTCACCTGCCTGGGAAAACAGCAGATGGCCCACGTGCTCAGGCCCCTGCAGCACCAGGTCGCATGGGAGACTCAGATGGGACACCTGGCTCCAGCCTGGCCCTGCCCCAGCCATTGCAGCCATTTGCGGAGTGAACCAGTGGATGGAAGAACTGTCTGTCCCTCCCCCTCTCTCTGTAACACTTTCAGATAAATAAGCTTAAAAGAAAAAAGTCATATACACACAGACGTACCCTCACCTAACAGTTTCTTTAATGGCAAAAAAAAAAAAAAAATCCTTCCCTTCAGAAAACGAGGGAGCTACTCAATTGGGCAGCTGACTCATTCCAGGAAGGACAGCTGACTCATTCCAGGAAGGAAGGGGACGAGCAAAACATTAACCATCACGTCACTAAGTCCATGCTATCCTAACTCCCGTCTTTTCATTCTCTGTTATAAAGTCACTTAGATAGCTAAGAGTGAAAACCAGAACTCTCAGCAACGACACTTAGAGAACTTACTCTACCCTTGCAGTACGGTCAGAATTCTTTCAAGTGAGGATCTTAATAATCAGATGTAGTTCTTAGACTTTTGTACTGAAATGTGCATCCACCTGGGGAATGAACCAGCGGATTGAAGCTCTCTCTCTCCCTCTCTCTCCCTTCTCTCTCTGTCTGTCTGTCTGTCTGTCTTTCCATCATTCGCTATAAGGCTGACTTTCAAATAAATACATCTTCAAAAAGTAAATAAAATGGAAAGTCCACAGAAAGTCACCCCTCTCCTAACAAACGCGGTATTTTTGAATGATTTTTAAGACAATTTCATCAGCACAAAGAATTCATTTCACTGACTTTTCCCAAATACACTTTAAATAATTGCATATTTATTGCATGAAATGTATCCACAGAACAATTTGAGGTGTCATTAAATGTAAAATGTATACATTACAAGAGGAAACCTATCAGAATTAATCATTCTTCAGAGGAATGTGCATCTAAAATTCCACATTCTCACTGATTAAAGCTGAAAAGCAAAGCACTCTAGTTATTTTATGTCTGAAGACAAGTGAGATCATCAGACCATTACATAACAACGTATTCTAATTACAAAGGGAAACCTATCAGAATTAATCATTTCTCAGAGGAATGTGCATTTGAATTCCGCATTCTCACCTAATATCAAAGTGGAAAAGCAAAGCACTCTGGTTACTTTTGTCTGAAGACAAGCATTGAGAAACTTAAATCATTACATAACAACTTATTCTAATTAAATTATCATAAAGTAATAATTATCGTCATCACGAACAAATCAATTTTGTTTGTTAAGTTTGTTAACCAAATACTGGCAATCAACACTAAGGCCAGGTGTTATTTACTGGTGGACCAGAACTTCCTTGAATGACACCTTGATGTCTGTGTGGAAAATGACAAAATCAGAAATCCACAGCTTAGCACAGATATCTCGCCAGGTATCTTAATTATGTGTCCCAGCTTAGCTTTTTTCAAACACCCAGAGGTGAGTTGCTTTTAACTATGCTTGTAAGGCCTTAGAGTAGGGTCTTTTTGGAAACAGCATTTGCTTATGAATTGGCTCCATACCATAGGGAGGAAATACAAGACAGTGCACAGGTTACAGTTTGTCTTCTTTACTCCTTCAAGGAAGGACGATGTACCCTCTAGAGGGAGCTCTGCCTTCTGAGACCGACACAGATCCGCTGAGGCCAAACCGAAAACCCTGTCATCCCTACTGCTACACGTACATTGACCGGAGGAGGGAGGAAACTTCACCATCACTACCAAAGAGCCAGAGTGTTATACACGTAACCCCTCCACTGCTGCTGATCACATTACTGTTTAGGGTTCAGGGGGGCAAGAGAAACATGGTCTTGCATTTCACAAACGAACTAGTGACAAAGAAGATGTGCTTATATCTGCGAGAACTTGAATTAGTGTAGCTAACGTTGGACTTTCAGACAGAACTTGAGTGGAAGTTCCTTCTTCAGATTCATAGAAGCAGCATGGCTTGCAGAGATTGTTGAATACTCGCCAACTCTTGCTGTTGCTCCTTCAAAACAAGGAAATGCCGATAATCATTACACACATTTCTGCAAGTGAAATATCCCTCGGCTCGCATCAATCAATCCTTAGATTTCAGTATTAAACACAGACTGCTTACAGTTGCAGCAATAATTTTGTTCTTCAAGATGTCAATTTCGTTTTTGAGCTTCTTTTGCTCATCAGTAAGCAGGCTTTGCTGGCTCAGCTCCAAGTCGTTGATACCCTAAAACAGAAACTCGGGTTCAGTCAGAAACCACCACACGTGGCTCATGTTCTAAAAGGGCAAACTGAAATTTCAGGAGTAACACTCAAATATTCAAATGAGCTCACTTTTTATTTCAAATAAAGAATTGTGATGAATATAGGCAACAAAAGCACCCGCTTGGAAATTTCTCAGAAGTCAGATTTGAGGGCGATGCTGCCACAGGAGGTACAAGAGTTGTACAATGAGTTGGGGAAAATGGGCAGCTGAAGAGTTAAGGGGAAGATGGAGCAGAGACAGAGAAAGACTGGCAGTCCCATGTCAGGTTATGCCATAATTTTTCACAGCTAATGACCCACCCACTACCACTAGTGCTCCACATAACATGAGTTGCTCAGAGGAAACTATAAACGGTTTGTTAAATGTCAGCTTCGCGTTCAGGAAAATGTATCGTAGAGTATGTTCTGAATCTTTCTTCATTCAACAAACAGTGAAGCAGCACATACTAAGAAAATGTACCATGTCGAGTGCTATGGTGTGATACGATCAATGAATACACCGTCTCCTCCATATCCCCGTGACAGGAGCAAGCATCCACGCCGAAACAGCACGATTATCGAAAGGAGGGGAAGGGCAACATGCTGCGGCCACACAGCTGAAGACCGCCAGTGATTCAGTTGGCCAAAGAGCAAGGTTTCAATAGGCAAGGAAAAAGGAGGTACACGTCCTCTCCGGAAAGAACCTAGGCAAAGCCTGGAAGCAATGCTGACTTCCTTCAGGGAAAGCCATCAACCTACAGGGGTGAGAGTCAAGAAGGAATGCAGCAAAGGAAGCTCTCAGAGGGTGGGTCAGCTTGTTCAGGGGTGGGGGCGTCCTTGAACCACCACTCGTTTACAAGGGGGAAGCTACAGGGAGGGCTGAATGAGAGAGTGGGCCTGTGTCTTTGGAAGGTGGTACTGTAAGACCTCTGAAGGGAGGATGGCAGATTCAGAACTCAGGTGAGGATACAAGCAAGGGAGATTAAAGAAAGCAATGAAAGTGCCACCACCGAGGTGGGTAAAAACTGCAGGGGACACCGGCCGGGAAGGATGCGGGATTTGGAAGACGCCAAAACCTAGTGCCAAACTTTCTACCCTAACTTTGGTAATACCCAGCGCTGACATTTAGAAGGTATCTTTCTATGCGAGTCTTCACCCCGATTCCCAGATGGACAGCTGGGGAACATGGGAGTTCCATGTCTCTCCACTTGCTAGCTCCTCTTAAATGACCACTTTGTAGACAGAGAATTCTAAGGCCGGTCAAAGATTTATAGTTCAAAGCTCCCTTGAGCAGTTTGCAAAAAAACCATCTCAACCTGTCTAGATGAGCGACGTTTTAATAAGCAGCATCACAAGACTCTTAAAAAGGACATCCTGGAAACAAGACTGCATTGGTTCCTGAACCATGCATACCTGCGGGAAACAAAGGTCAGTGTCTGGGCCATCTCTTACCATTATTATGAAGAAAGAACTAAAAGTGACTGTGCCATAAGTATGACAAGATGAACCTCACAGGACATGGTACAAAATAATGGGTACTCAATGCTTACACTTGCTACTTGCTCGATAACAACCAAAACAAAGTCTGTAGAATATCCAGAAAAAAGACATCTGGAAAGGACTGACTTCCATCCTACTTTCCACTGCGTTTACTGCTGATCATCTAAAAATCAGTTGTTCTGCATGAAAGCATGAGAATTGAACATGTTAACAAGCAATCAATACTCTATGAGCACAAGATGCATCTTCCTTGGCAAATTTACAATTTAACTATTCCTGATTTAAATACAGCCCTCCAATCCTACCTGCTTCCCTACTCTCCCCCCCTCCCCGCCGAAATAAAGACCAGTATGGAATTCTAAAATGGAAAGTACATTCACTGGCTGCCTTAAAGATGGAAGAATCAATTGAAAGATGCAAAAAGAATAAGAGTCACAAATATATATAATGAAAAGCTATTTTTCCGTAAGTGTGGAAAGAACCACACTGTCTTCTACCACTACATGCACATGGTATTTCTCAAGAATGCATTGTATTACCAAACACAACTGACCTTTAAGAATTCCTCATACAGGTTCTTAACTGTAGTCAGCGTCTCCATTTGAACATTTTTAGCTTGCAGGAAAAGCCTTCGGTGGTCGTGAAGCATCCTCTACAATATTTTTAAGAAGGGATAAAAGTCAGATAAATCTTGACATGTAGAAAACATATACCAACCGACGCTAAGTTTTAAAGACCTGTCTTTAAATCAATACTTGCTAACGAGTTCTGCTTTAACAGCTTTTGTGAACAAATTTAATTGCGTGTGTTCAACATTTCTACACCAAGAACACACACTAATTCTTTCTTTCAGTCATTGAGTGGGAAGCAATTTCCTTTTAACATACGCCTTAGTTCTTGATTTCAAAGTCCACAGAGACTCTTCTCAATAATCAGTCTGCCATGCACTGGTAAAATCCGTACAGTAATCCTACCTACCTAACAGATATCACGTGAGAAACAGTGTTTCTTACCAATATGGAAAGCGTGTATACACTCCTGTTCATTCTGACATGCACATAATGCTGGCCGTCCTGTTCCCTGACCTGCACTCCAGCAGTGCTTTTGTCCTCTCCCCCACCTGCTGCACACTTGTGCAGTCGGCCCCTAGATTTTGTTATTCCTGGTAAGCTTACTGCGTACACAATATAAATAATAGTGGAATTAGGTTAGAACTCTACACGTCAGGTGCCTTTCTGAGCCATCCAATGACATCATCCCCTAAATCCCTCATTTAATCTCAATGCGTGTCTGAGAGTTAAGTCCTCACCTTAGGCCTCCATTCACCAAAGAAGGAAATCGAGGCAGAGAAACACTTTTCTCGTGGCTTCACAGGTAGCCACTGGTCGGACCAGAGTTGGAGCCACCAGACACCCTGGAACCACTGTACCTTAGTGTTTCTCCATTTTTCCCAACATGTAGCCACGATCGCCCAAACTTTGTGAGTCACTCACGTTGTACCACAGCTGGGAAATCTCTTGGGCCTCACATCATCAAAAGGAACAACTTCTGCTGTCCAGTAGCCCATCCCTGTGGCACCGATTTCCTCAACCCCACCTTAAATTCCACAGTCTGTCACTGTATCTCTGGCCCTGAAGACAGACCTCGCCCCTTTTCTCCCTCTGTCATTGTGCTTGGCTATACCCCAGTCTTGGAAAGCCCACCTCCCTACCTGCTGTGCTACAGTGACCACAGCTGGTATCGCTTGAAATTCACGATCACCATGACACTAACCTAACTTGGACTTGCAATGCTTCTCGGTAACTGTATTCCACTAGTCCATTCAGCAGCCCGCATCCAGGAAGTATTCCTTGCCTTCTCCCCCTACCCCCAAAAGGCAGTGACTGCTCCCCCCACCCACGCTCACGCCTGACTGATGACCTAACAAGCTCACCACAGCCCAAAGGGTCGTGCAGTCTCCCATCATCGCCCCTTCCACCCTCCTTTGTCCATCTGGGCTCATGAGCTCTCATTTCTCTCTGCAATTTCTGCATGAACTGTTGCTACTGGAGACTTTGGCTACAACCGAGTAATCAGTTAAGAGGCCTAGCCTGATACCAACAGTTAGTCTTTCCTGCTGTTTCGCGGTTTTCCGCACACCCGTGTCCCACTCTTCAAAGAAAGTCAGGAACTGCCGAGAATAGCTGTAGCGGATATTTTGCCTGTAAAACATAGTGATGAGCACAGTCGGATTTCACAATGACATGGAAAATTCAACATACGCAAACAAAACCTATTTGACACGCTTTTTTAGTGCAAAGGGAGAAGGGGACAAATAGTAGCTGAAAACTTCTCACGGGAACACAGAAGGAGAAAAGTTTTGTTCTCATTGCCGAGGTGCTTGTTCCTAACTGACTGGTACAGAAGCTGTCTCACACACTTTACCTCTTGAAGCAAGAGGAGGATTGGGTGCACCGTACATTTTCCAGAATATTAATTTTATCTAAAAGTGTTTACATTCCACCTCCTCCTTCTATCATATGACGTGGAGAATCTCATATGGTATGTAGAATTCAATGAGGATATCACACCCACTCACCCTGGACAATTTCCAAACTAACTGCTTCTTCCTACTTGCACACCAGCGATATTTAAGCAACAAAAACAAAATTAACAAAATGTAGTCAAAATACACAAAACATTTACAATATGATTAGCTGTTTTTACATAACTGAATTATCACTGAGTCTCAAGTGACTAATGCTTTAACACATTTACATTTCAGTCAGTTATCGCATTTCCAGAAGTGTATATAACCTGACTGTATGGGAAGAAAATGTCGTCCTTACCTGAAAGGACAAAAACAAATCATATTCGTTGGCTTCTAAGTCGTGTGTGCGTGCACGTGTGTGTTTCTGATGCGTGTGCATGTGTGTGATGTACACAGAAGTTAGGAAACTTATCTACCTAAAGTAAAACTGAGGGGAAATAGCCTTTTCCCGGGAGTCACCAATGAATAGAAGATTGTGTAAAGTTCCCTGCACCAATAAACGCTTCAGAAACGATAGAGGGGCCGGCGCTGTGGCGTGGTGGATAAAGCCGCCACTTGCAGTACTGGCGGCCCATATGGGTGCCGGTTCGAGTCCCGGCTGCTCTGCTTCCAATCCAGCTCTCTGCTATGGCCTGGGCTGGGAAAGCAGTGGAAGACAGCCCGAGTCATTGGGCCCCTGCACCCGCGTGGGAGACCCCAAAGAAGCTCCTGGCTCGTGGTTTTGGATGGGCACAGCTCCAGCCGTCGTGGCCATCTGGCGAGTGAACCAGCGGATGGAAGGCCCCTCTCTTCTTTGCCTCCCCTTCTCTCCCTGCGTAACTCTGACTTTCAAACAAATAAATGAATCTTAAAAGAGAGAGAAATGATAGAAATGTTACGATTCAAAGGAGTCTAGCGCATTACCATTGCTCTTTTTGCACTTTCAAGATCTGCTCAAATTTCTCCTTGGTAGCGTTGGGAGAATTATCTGCATTCACTGTGCGCCTTCTTCTCTTTGCCGGAAGGGCCAACTGAACGTCAGCTACATGGAAGATAAATACTCACTGAAACTTAATGTGGAAAAGTACTCTGTACCCATATATCCAAATCAACATGGGAGACGTTGGCTCAGCAGTATTGGAAAGACATCTACAAATCCTAATACGGACACCGTTCCGAAAAGCAAGATTTACTCATCTTCTGTGAACACGTACGGGGCAATGCTAGTATTCCAACTCTAGTTGTTTACGGATGGATCAACTTTTAATTTAGGGACGAGAAAGAAGGACTAATCACGAAAATAGTTCCCGCTTGTGAAAATACGTACAAAGAGTCTCAAAACACGACTTCAAGTTCATGAGAACTTGGTTAAAAAGATCAAATTGTTTACACTTATGAGGTACCCTCAAGTTCAAAGGACACCATTATGCAGAATATAGTTAGCGCTAAATGGATAACACACACCAAGCATTTTATGCTTAGCAGCTCCATCAAAATGATAGAAAAATAGTTCAACACACAGTAAGATTGCTTTGAAACCACCAGGTAAATGATTCTTTTAGCTGAAGTTGACCGAGAGAGGCAATGCCTGTGGGCATGCAAGTTCCACGTTCAGCAAATAAATAGGTTCAAGGGTAGAGACTGTCCCCGAGCTTTGAAGAACACATTGGTATCCACTATTACTGTGTTTCTAAAAATTCTCAAACTACACGTAATGCTTCAGTAAGCATCGGATTTTCCCTCGGGAATCTACTGAGTTATTTTCCGTTACTCACAAGGGATCTGCAGGGCCATAAAAATATTCTAAACTTACTCTACCCATCCATACCAATCCATCTCTTGAGCGACTCCTAGAAGAACAGCTTTGTCCACACCAAAAGAACAGAGCGCTCAAAGCATACTTGCACAGGTGAGTTATCTCTACACAGGTGTCCAAAATTGGTTGGGATTCTTTGCTAAGGGTCCTCTCGCTAAAGGCTCTTGGCGAAGAGCCAGCAATTTACACGTTTTTACCAGTGTGGTCCTCTCAGACAGCTAGCGTAACAGACATTTCACACGGCACTACAAAATTTATGACTGTTTGGATCCAACTGCACCTCCTCAATAGCTAGAAAAATTATCTGAAATCTCTAATACTCAGTTTGTTGACAGTAAAACTGTGTTCCAGAGGACGCAATTTGTAGGCTACTCCAAAGAAAACATCAGATATCTGTAAAAAACATTAACTATATTAGTAGCATGAGAAATTAACATAGCGCATACTGTATATGTGCTAAAAGGAGATCTCTCCCCCCACCCCCCACTGTCTTTGAATGCATGACATTTCTACCTGGACAAAGCAACAGGGTCACTCTTACTCTTATCATCAGAAGACCGTCAGCAGCGTTCTTGCTTTCCGCATCAACAATCTAAAAAGCTAAGTAAGGAAACCTGTGAAGCTGAATCACTCACGACACTGACACAGAATCCTACATACGAGGAGACCAGTCCTGTAGTCCAGCGTGCAATGCTGTCTACTATAATGCTTTTTATGGTTTAGGTTGGTTGTTTGCAAGGGCAAATAGCTGAGAAAGCATACCTGTACGTCCTCGTGACACCTTCTGGGCGTCATCCCTGTGGAAAAGCCACATCAGAGATTTAAAACAAAGCTAGATAAAATGGCAGGTGATTTGGAAGACCTCTCATGCCACGTGTTTCCTACGGAATAGTTATTAGTGGGGCCAAAGGTCACTGTTCTCAATGTAGCTTAGGTGGCGGGCAAAACACACTTTAAACACATTACCCCACTTCCACTTCCAGCGCAGCTGCTCCAGCAGAAGCAGAGCTGTTCCCGTGGGGATCAATTCCTGGATTGCCGGCTGCGTTGAAATGAGGAGAAACACACTTGGTTAAAGGTGTAGCCAACGCGGAACATTTCTCAGGGAGAACCGTCACTCTCAGGGTGGGGTGTGATTCTCAGCCTCTTGGCCAGCAACCCCTCTGAAGGCAGACCTGCCAGGGGCATTCCTCAGGTGCAGGACGCTGGAATCGGGCCAGGGCCCAAGACCAGGTTACGTTGGCCTTTGTCCCAGGCCATCGGGGTCTGGCGCTCAGAAAGCTCTGCGCTGCACGTCAGACACGTGGGAAGTAAGGACGCGCAGGGCCAGGACAGCGGCCGTGGGAAGCCACTGGCACCCTGCCATGTGGTGGAAGCCTCAAGAGGGAACTGCCAAGTCTGCAAAGCCATTTTTCAGACTCCGGGCTTGGCGCGTCTGCCACGCGGTGGAGGCCAAAGGCAAGACCCGGGGACCGGGGCCGCCCAGTGTGCCACGTGCCAGAGATGAGCCCCGCCCTCCCCTGGGAAGGGCACATCCATAAGAGAAGCTGGGCCCCGGCCCCGCCCACCCTTTACCTTGGTGCCGCAAGTTCCAGGCTTCCAGATGGGAGGGTTTGCTTCGGGTCGCTGAAGCTTCCCGGAAGCGCTTCCTGCTCTCGGGCGCCATGGCGGGCTGCATGCTTCCACGTGCGAGTGAAGGCTCCCGGGCTAAAGGCATGGGGGCAGGGGACAGGAGTTGGGGGCCGTGCCACGGATGCCGCGTCATGGAGGCCAACGGCACCACCGCCTGGCGAACCTCCAGCCTCCTGCTGCGGGCAGGGAGGGAGGCACAGGCAGGGTTGGGCAGGACTGGGCAGGGGACCGCCACTCCCACGCTTCACACCTACCCGCAGTCCCCTGTGCCGCCCTCTTCCCATGGAAAGATCCCGGCTCCAGCACTGGGGCCTGCTGACGCGCCATAGGCAGCCCCCACCCCCAGGAGGCCTTCTGGTGACCCGAATGGCAGGCCCTGACCGTTGGCAGAGCAGTAGGGACACGCACAGACATCCCTGCCTCACCCCGGGTCCACAGACCCACAGCTCCCCCCCCCGCCCAACGCCTCCGACACCACCCTCCAAGGACCTCAGGAGTGGTCCAACCCGTGCCTGGAAGCCGCCTGGCGCAAGCCTGGGCCCCAGCCCCAGCCCCAACCCCAACCCCAACCCCAACCCCGAACTCGGCCTTTCAAGTCACTGCTCGCCCTCCCTCAGGGTCTCCCTCAGGCCCCGACAAAACACAACGCCAATGGGAGGATGTACCCCCAGACATCTGCCGGTCCGGCCCCACCCGGGAAGCCAATCCAGGTCCCCAAATGGCCGCAGAGCACCGCCCACCCCAGTCACTTGCTGCTGCCGCCTCCCCAGGGGTCTCACAGGCACTGAAGACAGCAAGATCAACGGCGACCCCCTCCGCAATGAGTTCCTCTCACACAGGGTTGGCTCTGGGCGGGCTGCGTGCTGATTGGTCAGCACAACGCCTGCGCAAGGCCGTCCCTGCGGAGCCACGCCCCTTCTGCCTCGCGGAAACCCCCTCTGCACGAGGGGGTGACGCTTGGCGTTCTGACGCTGCCGTCGTTTTCCGGCACTTCCTGTTCCTGGACGATGGCGCGGCAATGCCGGCCTCGTGGCCTGCCGCGGACACCGTGCCTAACCCAGCGCCACGGACAGCGGCCCATTCCTGTTCCTACTCCATCCTTTTGAGGTGGGCAACGATTATATTCATCTCTGAACGGGGTTCCTGGGGGTCATGTCTCCTGCCAAGCTAAAAATACTTAGGGGAGACTAGAGACGTGCGCAAATACTAACCAGAGAGTGGTAACGTGCGCAGATACGAATGGCGTATTTATTTAGCGGTCGAGGAATAAATACCCATCGTCTTGTGATTGTGCATCACCCCTCACAGAAAAACCCGTCATGAGCGGGCCAAAGTATTGCCCTAGAACGGGAGAAAGTGTACTTTGTTGGGTGGCCTGTGGTGAAAGGCGAAGAAAACAAGAGCGGCCACCTGAGCGTGTTCAGCTGTAGAAAGCGAGCCTCCCCTCCTACCGCCAGCCCTTCCCATACCCCCCACCGCCTCTCATCTGTCCTCAGTCCCTCCGCCGGCACTTCCCAACCTCGCATCTTTCCTCCGGCCCTCCATTCTGCCCCCCCCACCCCCATTCTTCCCATCAGCACTTTCCACCCTCCGCCTGCCCCGTCTTTCCTCCTGCCAGTCCTTCTGGCCGTCCCTCCATCTTTCCTCCCACCAGCCTTTCCACCCGCCCTCCCCGCAGGACTGCCTGCACCCCAGGACTCCCCTCACCCGCCACCCTTCTCCCTTCCTACCCTGCCTCCCCCGCACCTCCCCTTGCCTGCTCCTGCACCTAGGACTTCCTCCCGTTGGCCCACTCCCTGCTTGCTCCACCTTGCTCCCCCACCTCCTAACCATGGTCTGCGGCAACTAAGGGGGGAAACAAGAGCCACACCTCTGAGCATAGTTGCTCAGCCACGGGCTTTCCTCCATCCAGCCCCAGCCACCCCTCCCGCACCCGCCTGCCCCCTTCCCCTTTTCAACCACGGCTTACCCGCTCTCCCACGACTACCCCCGCACCCACCTCCCACTGCCTCCCCATGCCTCCCTCACCAGCCCCCCTCCTTGTTCCGCCCCCCTTTGGCCTCTCTCCTCCTCCTTCTGCCTCCTGCCCCCCCCACCGCCCCCCATGCTGCCTCCTCCCCCTCTGCCACTTGTTTCTGAGGTGCAGTGTGGTACCCCCCATCAGGTACACAGATGAGGTGGAGTCTTAGCGTGCACCCCGGTGGAGGATGCCACAGGTGCGCCCTGGGAGGGTGAGCGTATCAAGCTGCCAGTTCAAGAGACAGACACTGCTTTGCAAGGGTACAAGAGTTACAGCTCGCCTAAACGTCGAATAACTGCCTAGTTACATCATGCCATCTCCTCCCTCCCCTTGGAGAATTCTGTCCCTTGATCTTGAGGGGATGCTGAAGAATGATGATCCATCTTCTAGAGTTACTTTGTACTGGTCGGGGTCATGGACCTTTCGTATCCTGGGAGTGGAAATCTTGCCTGTCTAATCTAGTGCGTCTATGTGAAGAGGCAGAAGATCTCTGTCTGCTTGTGCCAGTGGTGTGGCCCCTGCATGGTCATCATTACTTTGGTCACTCAGCACGAGCATAATTGGAAAGACAGACCATAGGTGGGATCCTCTTAAGAAAGGGAGCATTTATTGTTTCCCAAATAGTGGGGACTAATAGGCTTTCCTTACCCAAAGTATGGAACCAAGCCTGGTGGTAAAGTTTTTCAATTGTCTCTCTCAGTAAACAGACTGCCCTTAGAGTAAATGTGACACAGTCCATTAATCACCGCACACGTTCCACTTTGTTGTACCAGTATGTATTCTAGGGCTAGTCAGTTGTCCACGATACCTTAGGTATAGCATTCTGAGACTTGAGTATTTGGTGTAAAATCTGGCCTGAAGTCTGGGCTAGGTCGCCACAGGCAATAGACAGTTTTTGAAAGCAGCTTCATGAGACACAGCTGGATCTCCTCTTGTGAGACGAGCACACCAGGGAGTTTTCCTGCCTGTAACAAAGAAATGAGAAGATGGAGGAAAGACGTGTCTCCCACAGTGTGCACTGGCCTTGAGGTGACCAAACGAAATGATTTTACGTATGCTTTAACTTTTTGAAGAGTAGTTGAGGTCTTCAGTTGGCCCACAAGGGTAGGAAGGCTTATCTTATGTACACTTACGAAGATTCAACAAGTAAAAGGTTAAATCCTGACAGATGTACCCAGCTTGGAATACCCTGTATCTTAACTGCAGTGGGAGCGCTGAGTAGCGCCTTGGAAGGTCCCTTCCGTGTAGGCTGTAATTTGGTCAGAAGTGGTTCATCCCTTCCAAGTTTTTAACAGAATGAGCACTCCTGGGGAGCTTGGCAGCTTGTGACTTTTGGGGACTTGTCCCGGGGTAGTTTCTGTTCCCATACTCTTTCAGAGCCTCTAGTGCCTGTCCTACTTTGGCAACATGCTTTTTCTGAGTACTGGGATCAAAGAGAACCTCAGAATTGAAAAGGGTCTTCAATGTAGCGTTTCAAACGTGCTCAGTTTAAGGGCAGCCTTAGGTGCTGTTCTCATCCTGAGCAGGTCAATGGACAATAGATCAGACCGTGATTCTGAGGTTTCTGTTGGCGTAAATGTGACACAGCCCATTAATCACTGCACGTGCTCCACTTTGTTGTACCAGTATGTATTCTTGTGCTAGTCAGTGGTTCATGACTACCTTAGGAAGGGCATTCTGAGACTTGAGGATTTGGTGTAAAATCTGGCCTGAAGTCTGGGTTAGGTTGCCACAGGCAATAGGCAGTTAAGATACGGGGTATTCCAAGCTGTGTGCATCTATCAGGATTTTTCATTATTTGAGTAGGGAGATCAGAGCTTTGCCAGAGTTCATAAAGACCTTAATTAGCTAGAAGTGCTGTGGCAGTGACTGCCCTTAGGCATGCAGGCCATACTGACGACACCCGATCTGGTTACTTAGAAAAGTAGGTCACTGGCCACAAAAGTGGACTCAGCCTCCGAGTGAGTGCACCCAACGCTATTCCCCGTTTCTCTGCGCAAAGAGAGAGACCCACTTGTCCGAGATATTTATTCCTAGTGCCTACAAGTTCTTGAATCCCTTCCGGAAAACCCACTGGTTGCTCCTCTGCCCAGTGAAGAGTGTCTGTGTCAGGACCATTTAAATAGTCTCCTAGATAGATTTGGCTGTCAACCAAATCCTAGAATCCATATCCTACAAAATCCACCCCCCACCCCCATTCCCTGGAACGTCCTTAGCTGTTTATCTTTGGTGGCTCCATGCACAGTACCTTCCTGAACCTTCAGTGAAAGAGCACGTCTTCCTGGGCTCATAATATGTCCTAAGCAGTTTAATTCTTGTTTGGAAATCTGAGCTTTGGTTGGGGAAACGTGTCATTGTCTCCCTAAGGAGTTTAAGATCTAGGTTTTACTTTTATCTGAGTCCTCGTGGGTGGACCTGCAAGTGCGAATGTCATCTGCGTTTTGGAGAATGGCTTCGGTCGTCAGTTGGAGTTCCCTGTGTTCCTTTGCAAGAGCATTACCAAACAAGTGAGGACTATCTCTAAAGCCTTGAGAAAGGACTATCCCAAGTATACTACTCAGTTACATTGGGAGATGAATCAGTCCACTCAAATGTAAGTGGAAACCGGGATTCTGGGAATAACGGTATGTCAGAGAAAGCATCCTTTAGGTCCAGCACTTTGGCATAGTGAGTAAAGCTGCTGCCGGCAGTGCCTGCATCCCACATGGGCGTGATATTCAAGTCCCAGTTTCTCTACTTCTGATCATCTCTCTGATATGACCTGGGAAGACAGTAGAAGATGGCCCAAGTCCTTGGGCCCATGCACCCATGAGGGAGACCCGGAAGAAGCGCCAGGTTCCTGGCTTCGGATCAGAGGAGTTTCGACCAGTGTGGCCAGATGGGGAGTGAAGCAGTAGATGCAAGACCTCTCTCTTTCTCTGTGTCTCCTTCTCTCTGTGTGTAACTCAAATAGATTTCTAATAGACTTTCAAATAGATTTCAAAACGGATTTCAAATAGGATAAATAAATCATTTTAAAAAATGAGGAACCTTGGAGTAGGTGCTGTGGCATACCAAGTAAAGCCACGGCCTGTGGTGCGGGCATCCCATGTGGGCACTGGTTCAAGTCCCAGCGGCTCCACTTCCGATCCAGCTCTGTGCTGTGGCCTGGGAAAGCAGTAGAGAATGGACCAAGTCCTTGATCCCTGCACCCGCGTTGCAGACCCAGAAGCAGCTCCTGGCTCCTGGCTTCGGATCGGCACAGTTCTGACCATTGTGGCCAATTGGGTGTGAACCAGTAGATGGGAGACCTCTCTCTCTCTCTCTCTCTCTCTCTCTCTCTTGACCTCTCTCTCTTTCTCTTTCTCGCTCTCTCTTTCTACCTCTCCTTCTCTCTCTGTGTAACTCTGACTTTCCAATAAAATAAATACATCTCTTTGAAAACTGAGGAACCTCAACAAACTTAGGCTAATTTTACCCATCCTGTATCCATCCTGAAGTCACTGGTGACCTCCATGGGGCTATACCAGATGAACGTACTCTGGCCCCCCCTTTACTGATTCCCAGCAGTGGTCAACACAGTTGACTACTGTACTTCTTCTCGTTGCTTTCCTCCTGTCTCCTTTGTCCTCCATAACTACGTGTTGCTTCTGCGCTCCTCTTTGCACTCTGTGAGTCTGTCAGTATCTTGGTTAACCCCACCTCCCAAGTGGCCCTGACATGCTGAGAGTTTCATGGGACTCCGTTTGGCTCAGTTCTCTCCTCGCTGTACAACTCACTGTTTCTCTCAACATGTTCGTATATGCCCATTGCCACCTTTACCATTTACATCAGAGTTTCTGAAAACAAGGTTTGCAGACGGGGAAGGGAGATATCAACATTCAGGATCCTTTGCTCGACCCAAGGTTTACCCATTTAACCCTGTTGGTGCAGATGTGAGACCAGCATTTTAAAGAGGGTCTCCAGGTGGTATTTTCTTTTTAATTTTGTAAGGTGGATAAATTTCAAGTATGGTATTGGTCTTTTGGGGACTGGCTTATCTCACTGCACTAAGCATAAGGATCTCCAACTGCATACATTTTGTTGCAAGAGACGGGATTCAACTCATTTTTATAGCTGGATAGTATTCCATAATAAAAACACGCACGCACGCACACACACGCGCACACACACACAAACGCGCACACACACACACACACACCACAATTTCCTTATCCAGTCATCAGTTAAAGGACATCTGGGATGTATCCATGTCATAGCTATTGTTTTTTTTTGTTTGTTTTAATTTTGTTTATTTCTTTTTGACGTTTAATTACTTGTTTCCTCCTACTAATGTTGGGTTTGGTTTGTTGTTTTTCTAGGTCTTTGAGACTCACTGACAGCTCATTTTTTGATACCTTTACAATTTCTTGATGTAGGCAATAATTGCTGTAAATTTCCCTCTTAACACCGCTTTTTCTGTATCCTGTAAACTTTGATACGTGGCATTTGCATCTTCATTCATTCTCAGGAATAGTTTTGTTTCCCTTTTGATGCCTTCTACGACCCACTCTTCATTCAGCAGGTTGTTGTTCCGTCTCCATACATTTGCGTATTTTTTAGAGATTCTTAAGTCGTTCATTTCCAGCTTCATTCCACTGTGGTCAGAGATGATACGTGGTATGATTTCCAGTTTTTTTTAATCTAGTTGATCTGCCCATTGAGGAAAGTGGAGCGTTTAAGTCCCTGATTACTCTTGTATTGGAGTCTATGTCTCTCTTTAGATCCATTAACATTTTCTTTAAATAGCCAGGTGCCCTGGCATTGGGTGCATATACACTTATTATAGTCACATCTTCCTGTTGAAGTGACCCCTTAATCATTACATAGTACACTTGTCTCTTTTAACAGTTTTTGTGTTAAGTCTATTGTGTCTGATGTGAGGTTGACTGCTCATGCTCGTTTTTGCTTTCCCTTACCATGGGATATATTTTCCATGCCTTACTTTCTGTCTACCTGTGTCTTTGTTGGTGAGATGTGTTTCTTATGGGCAACACATAGATGGGTCTTGTTTTTGAATCCATTCAGCCAGTCTGTATCTTCTAATTGGGGAATTTAGGCTGTTCACTTTCAAGTTTACCATTGATAAGTAGTGACTTGGCCTTGCCATTTTCCCATAAATATCCCTATTGTTTGCCTCGGCTTTCTTTCTGCTTTTGCTAGGAGATTTTTCTGCTTTCACCTTCTTTCACAGTGATGACTGTAGTTCTGTGTTTTTGCGTGTAGCACATCCTTAAGCATCTTATGTAAGGCAGGACGAGTAGTGACGTGTTCTTTGAATTTCTGTTTGTTACAGAAAGTCTTTGTTTCGCCTTCCTTCATAAATGAGGGTGTCGCAGGGTACAGTATTCTGGGTTGACAGTTTTTTTCCCTTAGATTTGGACTGTGTCTCTCCATTCTCTGTCCTAGTCTACAGGGTTTCTGATCAGAAATCAGCTGTCAGTCTAATTGGAGATCCTTTGAAGGTAATCTGTTGCTTCCCTCATGCACATTTCAGAATCTTTTCTTTATGCTTTACTGTTGAAAGTTCGACTACAATGGGCCATGGTGAACATTTTTTTCTGCTCATGTCTATTAAGAGTTCTGTGTGCTTCATGTACTTGGATGTCCCTTACTTTAACCAAATTTGGCAAGTTTTCTGTTATTCTTTCATGGAATAGGCCTTCTAATCCATTCTCTCTCTTCACACCTCCAGGAACTCCTAAGACCCATATGTTGGGTTGCTTGATGGTATCCCATAAATCTCAAACACTGTTTTCAATTTTCCTAACTTCTTCTTCTCCTTCTCTTCCCTCTGCTCTTCCTCCTCTTCCTTCTGACATATATTTCTAAAAGTGTGTCTTTAACTCAGATGTTCTTTCTTCTGCCTCACCAATTCTGTTGTTAAGGCTTTCCACATCTATTTTATATGAAATACTGAATTTTTTCATTCCAACTATTTCATTTTGTGCCCCCTTTGGACGCTCTATCCCAAGGGAAAATTTTTCAACCATGTCATACATGGATTTCTTCTCATTGATTTTCTTCTCACTAGTCCTATGATCCTTCTTTTAATTTCTGTTCAGGCATTTCATCAAGCCGTCTTCAGATTCCTAATATTGAAGCGTTGTCACATTACTTTGTGGGAGTCATGCTGTCTTCCTTGTTCTTGTTCCTTGCATTTCTGGGGATTGTTATGATGCATTTGTGGACATACTTGTTGGATTTACTCTCCTGGTAGATTTTAACTTGGAGCTATGCCTCTGTGATTTAGTGGGGTATCTGCTCTTTCAGGGAGCACTGTACAATGCTGAAGGGTGGTGCAAGAATTCAGGGTGACACCAAGTTGGGCATGGTAGATCTCCTCCGTTGTCAGCAGGGGAGAGGCTGTGATCACTCCTGTTGGGGTAATCCCACCCTCACGTCCTCTCTTCCAATGTGACCGATGCCAGTGGTTAGCCCACAGTGGCCAACATAGATAAGATTTCAATAACCGCCCTGCTTTCTGCTTCCTTCCTGTGTCTGAGGCCATCCTTTGGTGGGTATGTGGTCTCAGGTAGCTTCATGACCCACAACGTGGGGGCTCATCTGGAATCTGTGCCTACGTGGAGTTGGGGCTCCGAGAGGGTGGAGAGACATGTCCCACCCAGTTTTGGGCAGCCTGCTCTGCCTGGGTTCTCAATCCCCGTGGAAGCTGTAGACAAATTCGAGGCTGATTGGCCAAAGGCAAAGCAACAGACACACTGGGAGAAATGAAAGCAAGCACTATGGGCCACCAGCTCACTCCATATGTAGAAACAAGGTAGGAAAAATTGTACTTTATAAGTAATGTCCTGGTGGTAGGGCATTTTCTGGGTCAAATGTGTGTCCCTAGAATGTAGCTGAGAAGCAAGCACAAATCTCAGGGTGTGTGAGATATGTCTGAAAGGGTGGGGGGTGAGCACATCAGAAGGCTTTCAAAGGGACCTCCACACACAGTACACATCCACATTGTGTGGATTGACTGTGCCAAGCCCAAAACAAGAAACTAATTTCTAGAGCTATGGAAGAGAGAGCACAGAAAGCTCTCTTCAGCAGTCCCCCAAGAAAGTCCTTTGTGGAGGATGTTTGGATTCTGAAGGGATACCCCTTGGACCAGAGGCAAAAATAAGAAGATGGTTAAATACTGCTGTTGCATTTGGCCAGCACATCCAATGTTAAGGCTTCCAGTGTTCTGCCCTAAATCTGGTTCAGACGAGGGCTGGGTATGCCAGCCTCTAGTTTTGCATGTACACGGTCGAGCCTCGTCTTCCCAGGAGCAGAGAGATTATTCTCTCTGCTCGATGAGAAACCCAAGTTCCATTCTGTTAGCCTCCACTCCCAAGTTTCTTCTATAAAAGGTAAGGAAAGGGACTCCAGGACTAAATCCTGAGATCCCTTACCTCCTATACACCTCAAAATAGAGTCTGAGAGGAGCAACCAGTGAGGGAAGGAGAGCCAGGAGATGATTGGAATGAAGAATCAACTGAAGCATTACTGAGGGAAGCTCAAAAAGTCTTTGTAATCAGGGAGGAGGAAATCAAAACCAAGAGGCAAAAGGCATGATATTTACAGTGGAAGGCACAGTGGACAAGAGACTTGAGAAAAGGTCCTCATAGGGTAATGGAAGCTCACCGTGGCCAGCATGCTATAAAGAATGGAGGAGTAGCTGCTAGAACTGATGAATACACTCTAGAGCAGCTAGGTGCTACAATGGTGTAGAGCTAGTACATTTCAAAAGGAATTGTCCCAATATCATATGTTCTCCCTGATCGGTGACAACTAACAGAGCACCTAAAAGGAAACCTGTTGAAGTGAAATAGAAACTATGAGAAATAATGGCTTGAAAAGCCCTTGTCCTGATTGTCGAGCAACAACTTACTATTTTCTTCCTTTTAGTATTTGTTTGTTCTACTTAGTACCATTGGTTGAACTCTTTCATTAACACACGATTATTCGTAGGTGTTTAAATTTAACTGAAAGGCTGGCGCCGTAGCTCAACAGGCTAATCCTCTGCCTGTGGCGCCGGCACACCAGGTTCTAGTCCCGGTTGGGGTGCCGGATTCTGTCCCGGTTGCCCCTCTTCCAGGCCAGCTCTCTGCTGTGGCCCGGCTATGCAGTGGAGGATGGCCCAAGCCCATGGGCCCTGCACCCGCGTGGGAGACCAGGAGAAGCACCTGGCTCCTGACTTCGGATCAGTGCGGTGCGCCGGCCGCAACGCGCCGGCCGCGGCGGCCATTGGAGGGTGAACCAACGGCAAAGGAAGACCTCTCTCTGTGTCTCTCTCTTTCACTGTCCACTCCGCCTGTCAAAAAAAATTAACTGAAAATGATCCCGTGAAATATAAGAGTGGGAATAAGAGAGGGAGGAAATGCACAGTTCGGCACATGCTCAATCGGATTTACCCTAATGGTAGATTTAGAAATGTGCCAGGGGATTCCAATTCAATCCCATCAAGGTGGCATGTACCAATGCCATCTCACTAGTCAAAGTGATCAGTTTCAGTTCATAATTGATCATAATGATAGGATTAAGTGTCAGAGGGATCACATAAACAAGACTAGTGCCTGCTAATACTGATGAAAAGAGAGAACGATCCAACATGGGAAGCAGGATACACAGCACGTTCATAGAATGGCAGATGTCCTAAACAGCACTCTGGCCTCAGAATCAGCCCTTAAGGCATTTGGATCTGGCTGAAAAGCCCACGAGAGTATTTTAGGCATGGAAAGCCAAGACACTGGCCAAAAAAAAAAAAAAAAAAACCTAAATGAAAGATCTCTGTGAGTGAGATCCCAGCAGAAAGAACGGGCCATCAAAGAAGGAGGTACCTTTCTCTGAAGGGAGGAGAGAGCTTCCACTTTGACTATGGCCTTGTCTAAATAAGATTGGAGTTGGCAAACTCAGGAGGCTTCTGTAGCCTTGGCAGCTCATGACAAGAGCTTCAGGTGATTACTGACGTCATAAATAAGAGTGTCAGTCGTTAAATCAACAACAGGAGTCACTGTGCACTTACTCCCCATGTAGGATCTCTGTCCTTAATGTGTTGTACTATGTGAATTAACGGTATAACTAGTACTCAAACAGTACTTTATACTTTGTGTTTCTGTGTGGGTGCAAACTGTTGAAATCTTTACTTAGTATATACTAAATTGATCTTCTGTACATAAAGATAATTGAAAATGAATCTTGATGAAGAATGGGATGGGAGAGGGAGTGGGAGATGGGATGCTTGTGGGTGGGAGGGTGGTTATGGGGGGAAAATGCCGCTATAATCCAAACGTTGTATTTTGGAAATTTATATTTATTAAATAAAAGTTTTAAAAAAAGGAATTGTCCCGAGTTAGAAAAAGATGATTCCATCATGAACTTAGATGAGAACCAAGGTGGGGGAGGGGGGAGGTCAGGGGTTCCTTTATCACAGGTCTCACCTGAAACCCTTGGTAAATTTAAAAGTGGGACTTCAAGGGGAAGACTTAATATTCCTGGTGGGTTTCAGCCTGATCCTTCCTTGCTTGTCAACCAAAGGGCACAAACTTATCCCAAAAAATTACAGTGTCTGGTGAAAAAAAGGGGAGTATTTCAAGTCCCAGTATTAAAAAAAAAAAAACCAGAAGTTCAAATAAGGTCAGGAGAAATTGAAGTTACCTTCCTATATGTTCCAGAGGTGGGAACTAACCTGCTCAGCGCAGATCTAACTGCTAAATTAGGACTGGGCCTCAGAGTGGATTATGGACAGCTACGAATCCTGATAGATTTCCTTAGAGAAAGGGAAGAAAAACCCATTGACCCCTAAGTACCGATGAAAGGGGAAATGTTGGGGGGGAGGAGGTGGGAAAGATAGTTAAAAATTACACCTCTGAAAATTAAACTCCAGTACCAAAGGAGATAGTTCATAAAAGACAATACCCTCTTTCCAATGAAGGAAGAAAGGGCTACAACCCACAGTAGAGGTTTTCATTAAAGACGGACTGTTAGAACTCTGAGTTGTCCCCATATAACACTCCAGTTCTTCAGGTAAAGATACAATGGGTCTTATAGATTAGTACAGGGTTTGCACGCTATGAACATCGTGGTGCCAAATCCTTACACCTCCCTCAGTAAAATTCCTCATGAACACAAGTGGTTTAGTGTGGTTGCTCTAACGTATACTTTCTGGGCCTGCCCGCTAGACTCAAGAGAGTACAGACCTCTTTGATTTTAAATAGGAAAATCCCCATACAGGAAGAAAACAGCAATACAGATAGACGTATGACCCTAAGGTTTCACTGAGACATCCAACTTATTTGGTCATGTTTTGGAAAAAAAAAATTGGAGCAATTCCTTGCAAGCTGGTGTCTCCCTGCACCTGAGCTCTAGCTGTTGGACTATGTAGATGACCATCCTGATGTTAGGATCGAGGTGTCAGTAGCCACCAGGGATCTACTTAACTTCTTGGCAGATAGGAGCCTACGTGTTTCCAGGCATAAGCTTCAATTTGTAGAAAAGGAAGTAAAATATCTGGGGCATCTGATCGTGAAGGGAAGTGCTGAATCAATCCCAGGAGAAAATCGGTATTGTACACCTCTGCTTGCCTAAAACCAAATGGAAGCTGAGAAAGCCGCTAGACCTAACAGGGTATTGCCAACTATGGGCTGATTCTTACACTCAAAGGACAAAAAGTCATTATTACAAACTTTTGGAGGAAAGTTCTGACCCTTAGAATGGTCCACAGAGGAGGGTCACACAGTAAACGCATTCAAGCAGGCCCCGATGACAGCCCCTATCCTAGCCCCTCCCTCGCTGGAAAAACCTGTTCACCTCTTTGTCACAGTAGATGAGGGTGCACCTCTTGGAGTGCTTACCCAGAGTTGGGGAGGAAAAAGACAGCCTGTGTGGCCTTTGTATCTGAACTACTTGATCATGTCTCTAAAGGATGGCCCGAAATGTGGATGGATGTGAAAGCAGTGGCTGCCACTGCCTTACTGGTGGAAGAAAGCCAAAAATTAACTTTCCGGAGAGCACTCACGATGAGCACCCCACATCAGGTCGGAAGTATCTTAAGCCAAAAAGTTAAATTTCCTTGACATATCCAGTATCCTAAAATATGAAAGCATCCTTTTGGAAAGAGGTGACCTAGTTCTTCTTTTTTCCTTAAAGATTTATGTATTTTTCTTGAAAGAGTTACACAGAGAGAAGGAAAGGCAGAGAGAGAGAGAGAGAGAGAGAGAGAAATGTCTTCCATCCGCTCGTTCACTCCCCAGTTGGCCACAGCGGATGGAGCTGCGCTTATCTGAAGCCAGGAGCTTCCTCCAGGTCTCCCACATGGGTGCACATGGGCCTTAAGAGGTGACCTTAGCAGGAGATGCCTACACAAACCCCGGATTTCTATGGAGGGGAGAAACTGACCCAACAAGACCTAGCATGACTGTTTATACATTGTAGAATATGAAAACAAAGTTAGACCGGTTATTAGAGATACCCTGTTACATGAGGTAATGAGGCTGTTTGTGGATGGGTCATCCCTAGGAATAGAGGAAAAACGACACAGTGTTTGTGCAGCCATTGATGGTGATAGCTGTTCAGTATGTGAAAGGGACAGATTGCCCAACAGCTGGCCTGCTCAGACATCTGGTGGGTTGCACCTGCTTAATTGGGCTCTAAAGCTTTTTGAGAGCCAGGAAGGGAATATTTGCGTGCCCCTCCGGGATACTTATGGTGTGGTACACACTTCTGGAAAAATGTGGACAGAAAGGGGGCTTTTCAATAGCAAGGGAAAGAACTGATTCACAGAGAAATGATTACACAGGTCCTAGAGAGTCATTTGCTCTCTGCTGAAATGACAATGTTCCATGTAAATGGCCACTAAAAAGGGAACCCCCTTGAAGCTGTTGGAAATAGGCTAGCTGATGAAGCTGCTCAATAGGCTTTATCAATAAAAGATTAAATTATACTATTTAATCCCAAGCCACTCCGATAGTATGAAGCCCAATCCTCCAACGACAAAAAGGAGTTAGTTTAAGTAGAGGCTCCTAATGAGGGGAATGACTACTCCTTAACGGGAGAGAAGTGACCAGTAAACCAATGAAGAGGAAATTGATGGCCATATAACTCAAAGGGAGCCATTGGGGCCCTAGGCCTTGTGTGGCACAATACTGAGAGACCATGGCTGTATGGGAATCTATACTGTCGCTAAACAGATGTGCGCAGGCTGTGTAACTTGTTGGAAGGTAAATAATAATAAGAAGAAAATCGGCTGCTGGGGCAAAGGCCCCCAGATTGAGACCATTCCAAGGTATCGGGGTAGACTTCACAAGGTGCCTAAAATTGGGAGATTAGAATATTTGCTTGTGTTTATAGAAAATCTCTCTCACTTTGCCTCTTAGAACAGCCACTGTGTGGAATGTTATTACAGTAATCTTAGAACAAGTTAAACTTAGACTGAGTCTGGTAGAAAATCTCGATTCAGGCAATGGGAGTCATTTTACATCAACAGTGCAAAAGGGGGTCATGGAGGACTCAGAAGTTCAGTGGGACTGCCATACACACTGGCACCCATTCTCCTCATGACGGGTAGAGAGTGGAGAAAAAAAAAAAAAAAACAGCCTCTGAAGAAAAATATGACCGGGTTGGCGCCGGAAGCGTGGCATAGTGGGTAAAGCTGCCATCTGCAGTGCTGGCTTTCCATACAGGCGGCGGTTCAAGTCCCAGCTGCTCCACTTCTGATCCAGCTCTATTCTTTGGCCTGGGAAAGCAGAAGAAGATGGCCCTAGTCCTTGGGCCCCTGCACCCACATGGGAGACCTTGAAGAAACTCCTGGCTCCTGGCTTGGGATAGGCGCAATTCCGGGTGTTGTGCCAATTGGGGAGTGAACCAGCAGATGGAAGAACTATCCCTCTGCCTTTCCTTCTCTCTGTGTGTAACTCTGCCTTTCAAATAAATAAATCTTAAAAATTTGGCTAGCAATGCAGTGTAAACTCCCCTTCCTCTGTACCACGTGCTCAGCAATACCCAACCTCCATTGCCTCTCTGCCCTGTGTTTAGGCATTGTATTGTGTTTAGATTGTGCCTCCAAATTTGCTCAACCAGTGAGGAACTGGGGGAAGGGATCTCCACGTCCTAGGGATACAAGGAATGTAACTTGTGAAGAGTGCCACCTGCTTCCACCTGCTGGCCACCACTCTTGAGACCGGGTTTCAACACACACCTTGCTTTCTGCTGCCTTCATGTATCTGAAGCGATCCTTTGGTGGGTGGTTGGTCTCAGGTGGGCTCATTCCCCACATACATGTTGAAGTTTGGCAGGAAAGCCAAATTGACATCTTCCAATTCTTATCCAAGGACAGGATCTGCTCCTACGTTACAGACCGTTCGTTGTGTCTTTGCATGATTGAATGTGGTTTCCTAGGGTGGCCTTCACCCAAGATTACCTCCCATTTGCCTATTTTGTGACACCCGTTTCTGGAGATTGATCTCTATGTCACGTTGGCATGCAGCTACTGACAGAGCTGATTATTGGGAATATCAGGAGATGGTAACATGTGCTCCAACAGATGATCTACAGATAACTCCCCGTGGAACGACGAGATTCCATGACTTGTCTCCATGCTCGTGCCTAGTAGAGCACATTGTGAATGGCTGGCCTTGCAGTCAGTTCATTGCCCAGTTCCTCGCTCTAATGACCCATGCTAATGACAAAGCACTTTCTCACTGATCTTACCAGAGTGTTGGTGTTAAGATTTGCCAAGGCCGTTTGACAGCCTGCATGGTTCATGCTTCATTTCCTTGTCCCTAGTCTCAGTGGACTCCTGGTGAGTGTCTGGCCTTTAGAGCATTTCTCACCAGAAGAAGTATTGGTGATGGGTCTTGAGGTATGAGGAGGAGCTCGACAGCTGAGTGAGGATGGAAAGGGTGGTTCCAGCAAGAAGCAGAGGCTGGTCCATGCATCAGCTAGGGTGTAAGGAGCACAGAAAACATGCTCACATCTTTACACATCAGGGACATGCAAGTCAGCCACAGTTCAGCGCTTAATGCCTTTCCCTGTGGAAACAAGAAAATGACGATGTGGTGAAGTTGTGAGCTTTACGCATTGCTGCTGGGACTTCAGAATGAGGCAACTTCTGCACAGGACAGTCTGGTAGCTCCCCCAAACATCAAGCATGAAATTAACATAACACTTTCCACGCCTAAGCTTGTACAAAAGAAGTTATGAAGGGGTGTTCAAGCCAATACGTGTTTCTGGTATTTTTTTCAAGTGTATTTGTTTGAATGGCGGGGGAGGGGGGAGGGAGGGAGGGAAGGAGGGAGAGAGCGCTTCCATCTGATGCCTCACTACCCAAATGGCCACAACAGCCAGGGCTAGAGCAGGCTGAAACCAAGTGCCAAGAACTCTATCCCGGTCTCCCACGTGGGTGCAAGGGCCCAAGCACTTGGCCATCCTCTGCTGCTTTCCCAGGACATTAGCATGGAGCTGCATTGGGAGGGGAGCTGCTGGAACTCAAACCGTTGCTCATGTGGGATGCCAGTGCAGGTGATGGTTTATCCCCCTATTCCACCACGCTGGCCCCCTCCGTGAGTTTTTCTGCATGTTCACAGAAGCGCTTCCCAAGGGTCAAGTGGAAACATGCCAACATTTCCCCATTTGGTGTAGAAATTAACCCATATACAGTAGGCCAGCTCTGTGGTGTAGTGCGCTGAGCCTTTGCCTGTGGCTGCGGCCTCCATACGGGTGCCGATTCGTGTCCTGGATGCCCCTCTTCTGAACCAGCTCTCTGCTAGTGCCTGAGAAAGAAGTAGAAAATGGCCCTGGGGCTGGTGCTGTGGCGCAGCTAGTTAAAGCCCTGGCCTGAGGCGCCAGCATTCCATATGGGCTCCAGGTTCTAGCCCCAGCTGCTCCTCTTCGGACCCAGCTCTCTGCTATGGTCTGGGAAGGCAGTGGGGGATGACCCAAGTCCTTCAGCCCCTGCACCCGCGTGAGAGACCCGGAGGAAGCTCCTGGCTCCTGGCTTTGGATCAGCACAGCTCCAGCCATTATAGCCATCTGGGGAGTGAGCCAGCGAATGGAGTACCCCTCTCTCTGTCTCTACCTCTCTCTGTAACTGTATTTCAAATAAATCTTTTTTTTAAAAAAAAAGAAGATGGCTCAAGTGGTTGGACACCTGCACCCTCATGGGAGAAGCAGAGGAAGCTCCCAGGTTGTGGCTTTGGATCGGCCCAGCTGCGGCCTTTGGTGGTCATTTGGGAAGTGAACCAGCAGATGAAAGACCTCCCCTCTCTGTAACTCTTCCTCTCAAATAAATAAATAAATAAAATTCTTAACAAAAAATAAATAGGGCCTGTCTGCACCATGGAATGTGATGCAGCCACAAATGAGACAGAATGTCCGGACATGTGTTACAACAATCGGATGTATCTTGAAATCATTTGAAGTGAAAGGAGGCAGACACTGAGGGTCAAAGATTCTATCACTGTATGGTTGTGAAAATTCGTGGAAGCCTGACTTGTTTTTAAAAGATTTTATTTATTTATTTGAGAGGTAGAATTACAGACAGTGAGAGGGAGAAACAGAGAAAGAGAGAGAGAGAGAGAGAGAGAGAGGTCTTCCATGTGCGCATTGACTGCCCAAATGTCCAGCAGTGGCCAAACTGGGGTGATCTGAAGCCACGAGCCAGGAGCTTCCACAAGGTCTCTTATGTGTGAGCAGGGACCCAAGGACTTGGGCCACCCTCCACTGCTTTTCCAGGCGATTAGCAGAGAGCTGGAGTGGAAGCGGAGCAGCCAGAACACAAACTGGCACCCATATGGAATGCCGGCACCACAGGCAGAGGATTAGGCTCCTGGGCCACAGCACCAGCCCCAGAAGCCTGACTCTTGTAGTCCAGTCAGGTTGCAGAGCAGTGTGGTGGACTCAAGGACTGGGGGGAGGTGGGAATGAGAAAGGACCGCTTGATGGAATCAAGATTTCCTGTGGGACTCCTGGGAACCTGGTGGGAATTGATGGAGGTCAGGGTGTCCCAGGATTCTGAAGTGACTGAATGCCACTGAATGGCACACTTCCAAGGGCAAATCTGAGCTTGCGTGAATTTTTCTTCAGTGAGCAGCTTTTAAGTAGCAAACATAGGAGTTTGTAGGGAACCCAGCCTGACATGGCTGCAGCCATCTCGGTCATATCCACCATCACGCACTTTAGGTGAGCCTGGAGGTCATGATGTTACCCGTTAGGATAACCTGCTGCTCTGCTCTGATGCCCTGGAGCATGACTGCCTCCTGAGAACGTCCAGGTGCACCGTGGTCACCGTAAGCCTCCTTTGCCTTTGGAAATCCTTTCTCTCCTGCCTCGTGGAGCGAAGATCTTATGTCTCTTGGCCGCCGGTTCTGCCCCTGAGTCACCTCAGTAAATTACACTTTGTGCCTTCCTGGACTTTCTGTCTCTTTCTCCCATTTCTCCACACCTCTGCCTCTGGCAGCCGGTTAATGAGAGCCAGGTTTTGCCGAATCAGAGAACTCGGGCCAACATCATAAAGTCTGTGTGTCGGGGCCCGCTTTGTGGCACGGCAGGTTAAGCCGCCCTGTGGAGGCTACCATCCAATCTGGGAGCACTGGTTCGTGTCCCAGCTGCTCTGCTTCTGATCCAGCTTCTTGCTACTGCCCCTGGGAAGGCAGCAGCAGATGTCCTGATGCTTAAGACCCTGCCACTTGAGTGACAGTCACACATGGTGTTCCAGCTCATGGCTTCAGCCTGGCTGAGCCCCAGCAGCATTTGTGGTCATTTGGGGAGTGAACCACAGCCAATGGAAGACCTCTTTTTCTGCCCCTCCCTCTCTGTCACTACACCTTTCAAATAAGTAAAATAAACCTTATGGGAAAGAAATAAGATTTGGAGCCGATGTTTTGACGTAGTGGGTAAAGCTGCTGCTTGGGAGGCCTGTGTCCCACACAGGTGTTGGTTCACTTCTGGGCTGCTCTACTTCCAGACCCAGCTCCATGTCAATGGCCTGAGGAAAGCAGCAGAAGAGACGGCCTAAGTGCTTGGGCCACTTCCAACCACTGGGAGTACTGGAAGAAGCTCGTGGCCCAGCCCTGAGAATTATGCCATCTGTGAGCAAACCAGTGAATGGAAGATCAATCTCTCTCTGTCTCTCCCTCTCTCTGTAACTCTTTCAAATAAATCGATCTTTTTGAAAAAAGTACGATAATAAATAGAAACAAGTGGTTTTGAAAAAAAAACACTTAGGCAATGAACTTTTAAAATACTTGTTTAGCAAAGTTGTTGTGCCTACTTGTGTGTGTGTGTGTGTGTATACACACACACACACATATGTAGCATTGATGGGAAAAATGCCTATTTTTGGAAATAAATGAAATAAATACATAAATGTCTGGGAGACCGTTTCCATTTTTTGCAAAACTCTTTTGGGTCTATCAGATCGAGAAACACCTGGGATTTTATAGCTGCTGCTTCATTCCACCTCTTGCCCTGGTGGGCTGTTTCCAATGAAGGGTGGGTGCCTCCTGCCTGCTCAGATGCTGCACTGGGAAAGCAAGACCTCTTGGTCCCCAGAACAGGTTCTTGGGGACCACAACCAGGGTTCCATTTGACCAAGTAACCGTTTAGGCCCGGCCAATCTCCAGGCCCTACTGCCACGCGAAGCTCCCTGATTCTGACACTCTGACCCTGCCGGCCCCACCTTCCCCTTCCTTAAGATTCCCTGAGAGCGTCCGCCAGTCAGAGTCTTCCTTGTGGGCAGGAGGTCAGCAGGCAGGTGAGCTGGACGTGCCTTACCCTCGATTCCCGTCCTCTAAGGGCTACTTCCGATTTATACTCTTCAGAGACGAGCGGCCTGGGATTGCCCTGGACACAGGCAGTCCGTAGTGGACATCCCACCCCGCCCTCGGCACCCAGCGCTCTGTCTGTGGCCCACAGAAAGACCTGTGCCTGCAGAATTATTGCTGGTATACTCTCCAGAGAGGTTGAGGGTCCCAGCTTCGAGCGGGCCCTCCTCTCCCATCCCACTACCCCGTCCACAGCTCACAGCTCCCTGTCATCGCTGGGAGGGGTCCTGGGGATCATGAGCCCTTTCCGTGGCCTCCTGCAGAGCCTTCACGGAGCTGGGCCTGACTCTTTCCTCAAGTCCAGGCCCGCGCTCCTAGGGTCTCCTCCTCCATGCCCATGGGTTTGCTGGCTGCGGTGCCTCCCCGCCTTTCTCCCGACGTGGCTGCACCCGCCCCTCACAACACCGGACCCCCTTTGTTGCCCTCTCTTTCCAGCCTCACCCCGTGCTGGCCTCGGGATCATTTCATCGGTTTTCCCCCTTGATGGCTGTCCACATGGGTAGGTACGGTCGTGCCTCTGTGTGTCCATGTGCCACGCGTGTGTCCGTGAGTGCCACATACAGCCATGGGGTGCTGGCAGACTGGAGTGTGCCTTGTGGTGTTTTCCATTATTGTGGATCATTTTCCAATGTTGCTTCCCCTCTGTCTTCTCGGCCTCCAGTTGGCTATGGCTGCTCTGTGTCAGGTTGCGAGTTCTAATAATGAGCATGTCTTGCCAGGAATATGAAACATTCCTGCAAGAAAGTGTCAAGTGTAATCTCACCGTTCCTGGTTTCTGTGGTACGCCTTTGCCAAGCCTGCTTTCCTTTTGCTCACCTCTGTGTGATTCTGCAGGCCCTGCCCCCCGAGTCTTCATACAGTAAGATGGACATGCACATGCACACACGTGCCTGACCTCTGCCTGATATTTCACGAGAGTTGACAAGTTGCGCCTACCCTCATGTCTCATGTCGATCGTGCTCCTCTCTGTGGTGTAGCCACATCGTGAGGTTTCTGTTCACCACTCCGGATGCTTTTTTGGCGTTTCTGTGTCTGTCTTGTGCTAAGGGAAGTACGTGTAGCACTGTCCTCCCGGTGAGTGTCAGTTTTCCAGAAGCTGCATAATTCACCTGAGTCTTCTCTGTGCCCACCCACGAGGCTCTGCCTCAGTCCTCCCATTGGACACGCAACGCACTATCGTGGGCTTAGAGCCCAGAGTCATGGTCCTTGGCCCGTGGACAGCACCTGGCATCTGCCCAATAGGGTTTGCAGGGTGCACAGCACCCGACTCACCTTGTGGGCACGACAACCCTCTGTCCTCATGCAGGACAGAGGGCTCCTCAGTGGATCCCCAACCAAAAGACACGCCTCATTCACTGGCCAGGGTGTGAATGGTTACGGAGCTCTCATCCTCAGCAACGAGGAGGTGACCCTTACTTTCGTAGGCCTAATGTACTCTGTGCGTGCTTATGGGAGCTATGGGGGTCTGGAGGTCTCGTCTCCCCTGAGGCAGGTAGCAGGGTCTGCTTTCAAAGCACAGCCCCCCTTTGAGTGGGAACTGTGTGCAAGGGGGCTGTGCTTTGCAAGGGAGAGTCTGTACGCTGGTCTTCAAGTAGAGGCCTGGATAAGAGACCAGGACGTTTGCACAGCCCTTGCCTGAGGCGCTCCTGCGATTCCTTCTCTGAGTAGTAGACGATGGGGGTGGGGGTCGCAGGTGCCTGCCGAAGGGTTGCTGGTGCTGCTTTGTTGTTCAAGGAAATTTGAGAGGCAGTGCCCTCGTCGCTTGAATGTGAAGGTGCCTGTCTGTTTACGTCGTAGCTCACGGTTTGCAAGGTGTCAAAATGAATTCTCTTTTCCTCCTACGAAAAAACTGAGGGCAGTTCAGGATGCTGATGCTTGTGATCCTTACCATTGACAGATCACTTGTATGCACAAAAAAGAAAAACAGAAAAAGCATTCTCCAGGAAAGTGTGACCTCTATTAAAGTATGATATTAGATTAGTGGCCAAACTTCAAGGACAATGCATAGATGTAAATCCTCACCCAGTCTCCAAAACCCCGCTAACACAGTGACACCTTTAAAACTTAAGAAAGAAAACGAAACAGAAAGACTCGTATGTACGCTTCTGCGGCTTTCTGCTGCCAATGGAAAGGTGCAGGCATCCATTTTCTTCATCAAAGGGGTTCTACAGAGTGCTCCTTTATCACCGAGAGGCACACGGCCAGCTCGTCCTCACAGGGCAATGCGTGTGCTGAGGGAGGTTTAAAGTCACACCCCTGACCGCTGAGAAGCAGCTCTGGTCAACAGCTCGTCACACAGGGAGGAGTGTTGGGGTGAGAATGAGAGGACGCCTGCCCCCGAGCAATGCTGTGGGGCGCCACCTCCACAATGACCCCAACTGGGAGAAAGCTTCCAGAGGGTTGGGAGATGGTTTTGGCTTTTCAGAAACTTTTCCCCCAGATTGCTTGAAGTGCCCACCTGGGCTAGGAGCTTCCGCAATGACTTTTCCTACATCATGGCTGTTGACAGGAGAAAGAAAAGCCCATTTGATTATAGGCCCTTTGATCCTCGAGCAAAATGCTAATGGGCTAGAACACAAGTTGTGCCCCCAAATCATCAACACTTGTTTTGGGGGATTTTATTCTTAGTGCCCTGAAGTTGACTGAGATGTTACACAGTTCCCACTCAAGACTCATAGTATCTTCCTTTTGTTTTAACTCGGCAGGTGGTGTTTGGATGCAGCCTGCAATTCCGGATGCATTTCCAGTCGCTGGTCCCCAGGGAATGTGGAGTTACTTCAACATCTTGGTTTGGTGGTGTTGCCGTTCTGTTTCTTTCACAGGGTTCCTGGTTGGCACAAAAAATACATGTTTTCTACCTCTGAGTCTCTCTATCTCTCTCATTCTCTCTCTCTCTCTCTCTCTCTCTCTGCGTCTTTCATTCTCTCTCCCCCATTCTCTCTCTGCCCCTCCTACTTCTCTATCTACTGTGTGTCTATCCACCTACCTCTATTGTATACCTGTCAGCTCACTATCATGCATGCAACTATAATCAGATATCTCTGCTTCTGTGTGCATCCTTCTGTATCTAATCTGTATCCATCTGTTTTTCTCAGTCTCTGCATGCAGTTATCCTTTTCTTTTAGTCTATATACATTTTATATCCTTCTGTGCGTTCACGTGGTCTTCTAGATAGGACCTGTAAATTTATCTGTGTGTATAAGTGCATCTGTCTTGGCTATATCAGTCCTCGGTCAGTGGCCATCAATCTAGCTCTGCATTTCTGTCTATGTAAATATTTCCACTTCCCTCTACATCTATCTCTCCACGCAAACGTCTGCCTACTTACCAAGCAACCTATCTAGTGACCTACCCTTCTCTCTGCTGGGAGAGAAGACAATTCTATTCCCACTGGTACAAAATTGGATAGAAAACCATACACAAACCTATATGGAAGTGCTGGATAGAAGGCATTGGGGCAGTGGGCCACAGCGTGTGGTGAGAGGATTTGATAGTGGGACTTGACATATTCCCTTCAGATCATTCTCTTAAGGAGGCATTGCTGTTTTAGTCAGAGATATAATTTGATCATTGGTGTTGGAAAGTGCGACGTTGAAAGTGTGTGTTTCACGCTTGAAAAGGTGGAGCCAAACATGGATACAGAATAGTATTCAAATCCTGTGCGGTATAAACATATAGTAGGAACATGCTATCCTATACTATGGTATATGTGTCTAAAACAAGAGGAACTTTCTGGAGCCTGCTGGGGCTTGCATATTTGCAAGAAGCATGCCCTGGTGATGGAATGGCGGATGCTTCCTGTAGTTCTTTTTCAGTAATTTTAAACATCATTTCAGAGAGTTCGGCGTGTATATATTTTTTTGCAAGTAAGCAGCCGTTTTTTAATTTATTTTGAAATGTCTACACCCGTATATTTCAAGAAAACCTATCAGTTTTGTCTCCAAGAGGTTTGAAGCATAAAAGAAAATGATGTAATTGTGCCATTTTAAACGTACAACAGACTTTTATGCTAAAAGTTAGAACTGGATGATTAGAGAGATGTTTGTACCAGAGTTTGAATTCCAGTCTAACTTTTTTGTTGTTGTTGTTGTTCAAGTGTTACCATCTTCTTATCTGTAGTTCCAGCTTTGAGGAATACGATGATAATATAGGCAAAGCTACTTTCTGGGAGTATTTTTCTTTTTTTAAACTTTTATTTAGCAAATATAAATTTCCAAAGTACAGCTTATGGATTATAGTGGCTTTTTCCCACCCCCATAACTTCTCTCCCGCCCACAACCTTCCCAACTGCCGCTCCCTCTCCCATTCCATTCACATCAAGATTCATTTTCAATTATCTTTATATACAGAAGATCAATTTAGCATATATTAAGTAAAGATTCCAACAGTTTGCACCCACACAGAAACACAGAGTGTAAAACACTGTTTGAGTACTGGTTATAGCATTAATTCACATTGAACAACACATTAAGGACAGAGATCCTACATGAGGAGTAAGTGCACAGTGACTCCTGTTGTTGACTTAACAAATTGACACTCTTGTTTATGGCGACCGTAATCTCCCTAGGCTCTTGTCATGAGTTGTCAAGGCTATGGAAGCCTTTTGAGTTCACCGACTTCGATCTTATTCAGACAAGGTCATAGTCAAAGTGGAGGTTCACTCCTCCCTTCAGAGAAAGGTACCTCCTTCTTTGATGGCCCGTTCTTTCTACTGGGATCTCACTCACAGAGATCTTCCATTTAGGTGTTTGTTTTTGTTTTTGTTTTTGTTTTTGTTTTTTTTTTTTTTTTGCCAGAGTGTCTTGGCTTTCCATGCCTAAAATACTCTCATGGGCTCTTCAGCCAAATCCGAATGCCTTAAGGGCTGATTCTGAGGCCAGAGTGCTGTTTAGGACATCTGCCATTCTATGAACCTACTGTGTATCCCGCTTCCCATGTTGGATCGTTCTCTCCCTTTTTTATTCTATGAGTTAGTATTAGCAGACACTATCTTCTTTCTGTGATCCCTTTGACTCTTAGACCTATCAGTATGATCAATAGTGAACTGAAATTGATCACTTTGACTAGTGCTATGGCATTGGTACATGCTATCTTGATGGAATTGAATTGGAATCCCCTGGCACATTTCTAACTCTACCTTTGGGGCAATTCAGCTTCAGCATGTCCCAAATTGTACATCTCCTCCCTCAATTATTCCCACTCTTAAATTTAACAGAGATCACTTTTCAGTTAAATTTGAACATCTAAGAGTAATTGTGTGTTAATTACAGAGTTCAACCAATAGTATTAAGTAGAACAAAAAAAAATACTAAAAGGGATAAAGTATTAAGTTGTACATCAACAGTCAGCACAAGGGCCGATCAAGTCACTCTTTCACATAGTGTCCATTTCACTTCAACAGGTTTCCTTTATGGTGCTTGGTTAGTTGTCACCGATCAGGGAGAACACATGATATTTGTCCCTCTGGGACTGGCTTATTTCACTCAGCATGATGTGCTCCAGATTCCTCCATTTTATTGCAAATGACCAGATTTCATTGTTTTTTTACTGCTGTATAGTATTCTATAGAATACATGTCCCATAATCTCTTTATCCACTCTTCTGTTGATGGGCATTTAGGTTGATTCCAGGTCTTAGCTACTGTGAGTTGAGCTGCAATAAACCCTGAGGTGCAGACAGCTCTTTTACTTGCCAATTTAATTTCCTTTGGGTAAATTCCAAGGAGTGGGATGGCTGGGTGGTATGGTAGGGATATATTCAGGTTTCTGAGGAATCTCCAGACTGACTCCCATAGTGACTTTACCAGTTTGCATTCCCAGCAACAGTGGGTTAGTGTCCCTTTTCCCCCACATCCTCGCCAGCATCTGTTGTTGGTAGATTTCTTTTTTTTTTTTCAAAGTTCTTTTCAAAAGCCTCTATTCTGTCTTTTTTTATCTTTTATTTAGTAAATATAAATATTCAAAGTACAGTTTATGGATTACAATGGCTCCCCCCCCCATAATTTGCCTCCCACTCACACCCCTCCCATCTCCCGCTCCCTCTCCCATTCCATTCACATCAAGATTCATTTTCAATTATCTTTACATACAGAAGATCAATTCAGTATATATTAATTAAAGATTTCATCATTTTGCACCCACACAGAAACACAGAGTGTAAAATAATGTTTCAGTACTAGTTATAGCATTACTTCACATTGGACAACACACTAAGGACAGATCCCACTTGAGAAGTAAGTACACAGTGACTCTTGTGGTCAAACTAACAATTTGACACTCTTGTTTATGGCATCAGTAATCTCCCTAGGCTCTTGTCATGAGTTGCCAAGGCTGTGGAAGCCTTTTGAGTTTGCCGACTTCAATCTTATACCGACAGGGTCATAGTCAAAGTGGAGGTTCACTCCTCCCTTCAGAGAAAGGTACCTCCTTCTTTGATGGCCCCGTTCTTTCCACTGGGATCTCACTTGCAGAGATCTTCCATTTAGGTCTTCTTTTTTTTTCAAGGGTGTCTCAGCTTTCCATGCCTAAAATACTCTCATGGGCTCTTCAGCCATATCCGAATTCCTTAAGGGCTGATTGTGAGGCCAGAGTGCTATTTAGGACATCTGCCATTCTATGAACCTACTGTGTATCCCGCTTCTGATGATGGATCATTCTCTCCCTTTTTGATTCTATCAGCTAGTATTAGCAGACACTAGGCATGTTGTGTGATCCCTTTGACTCTTAGACCTATAAGTGTGATCAATTGTGAACTGAAATTGATCACTTGGACTAGTGAGATGGCTTTGGCACATGCCACCTTGAAGGGATTGTATTGGGATCACATGGCATGATTCTAACTCCACCATTTGGGGCAAATCCAATTGAGCATGTCCCAAATTGTACATCTCCTCCCTCTCTTATTCCCACTCTTATATTTAACAGGGATCACTTTTCAGTTATATTTAAACACCTAAGAATAATTGTGTGTTAATCACAGAGTTCAAACAACAGTACTAGAACAAAATAAAGAGAAAATACTAAAAGGGATAAAGTATTACATTGTACATCAACAGTCAGCACAAGAGCTGATCAAGTCACTGTTTCTCATAGTGTCCATTTCACTTCGACAGGTTTCCCCTTTGGTGCTCAGTTAGTTGTCACCGATCAGGGAGAACATATGATATTTGTCCCTTTGTGACTGGCTTAATTCACTCAGCATGATGTGCTCCAGATTCCTCCATTTTATCGCAAATGACTGGATTTCATTGTTTTTTTACTGCTGTATAGTATTCTATAGAATACATGTCCCATAATCTCTTTATCCACTCTTCTGTTGATGGGCATTTAGGTTGATTCCAGGTCTTAGCTACTGTGAGTTGAGCTGCAATAAACCCTGAGGTGCAGACAGCTCTTTTATTTGCCAATTTAATTTCCTTTGGGTAAATTCCAAGGAGTGGGATGGCTGGGTGGTATGGTAGGGATATATTCAGGTTTCTGAGGAATCTCCAGACTGACTCCCATAGTGACTTTACCAGTTTGCATTCCCAGCAACAGTGGGTTAGTGTCCCTTTTCCCCCAATCCTCACCAGCATCTGTTGTTGGTAGATTTCTGTATGCGAGCCATTCTAACCGGGTGAGGTAACACCCCATTGTGGTTTTGATTTGCATTTCCCTGATGGCTACTGATCCTGAAGATTTTTTCATGTGTCTGTTGGCCGCTTGGATTTCCTCTTTTGAAAAATGTCTATTTAGGTCCTTGGCCCAAATCTTAAGTGGGTAGTTTGTTTTGTTGTTGTGGATTTTCTTGATCTCTTTGTAGATTCTGGTTATTAATCCTTTATCGGTTGCATAGTTTCCAAATATTATTTCCCATTCTGTTGGTTGCCTCTTCACTTTCCTGACTGTTTCTTTTGCAGTACAGAAACTTCTCAATTTGATGCAATCCCAAATGTTAATTTTGGCTTTCACTGCCTGTGCCTCCGGGTTATTTTCCAAGAAGTCTTTGCCGATACCTATATCTTGCAAGGTTTCTCCAATGTTCTATGATAAGTTGATGGTGTCAGGTCGTAGATTTATGTCTTTAATCCATGTTGAGTGGCTTTTTGTGTAAGGTGTAAGGTAGGGGTCTTGCTTCATGTTTCTGAACATGGAAATCCAGTTTTCGCAGCACAATTTGTTGAATAGACTACCCCTGCTCCAGGAATTGGTTTTAGATCCTTGATCAAATATAAGTTGGCTGTAGATGTTTGGATTGACTTCTGGTGTTTCTACTCTGTTCCATTGGTCTATCCATCTGTTTCTGTACCAGTACCATGCTGTTTTGATTACAACGGCCCTGTAATATGTCCTGAAATCTGGTTATGTGATGCCTCCGGCTTTGTTTCTGTTGTCCAAGATTGCTTTAGATATTCGAGGACTCCTGTGTCTCCATATGAATTTCAGCATCATTTTTCCAGATCTGAGAAGAATGTTTGGTATTTTCATTGGTATTGTATTGAATCTATAACTTGCTTTTGGGAGAATGGACATTTTGATGATATTGACTCTTCCAATCCATGAGCATGAAAGATGTTTCCATTTTTGATATCCTCTTCTATTTCTTTCTTTAAGATTTTGTAATTCTCATCGTAGAGATCTTTGACGACCTTGGTTAAGTTTATCCCAAGGTATTTGATTGTTTTTGTGCCTATTGTGAATGGGATTGACCTTAGAAGTTCTTCCTCAGCCATGGCATTGTCTGTGTATACAAAGGCTGTTGATTTTTGTGCATTGATTTTATATCCTGCTACTTTACCAAACTCTTCTATGAGTTCCCATAGTCTCTTAGTAGAGTTCTTTGCATAATAAATAAAGAATCACATCATCTGCAAAGAGAGATACTTTGACTTCTTCCTTCCCAATTTGTATCAATTTAATTTCTTTTTCTTGCCTAATAGCTCTGGCTAAAACATCGAGAACTATATTGAATAGCAGTGGTGAGAGTGGGCATCCCTGTCTGGTACCAGATCTCAGTGGAAATGCTTCCAACTTTTCCCCATTCAATAGGATGCTGGACGTGGGTTTTTCATAAATTGCTTTGATTGTATTGAGGAATATTCCATCTATACCCAGTTTGCTTAGAGTTTTCATCATGAAAGGGTGTTGTATTTTATCAAATGCTTTCTCTGCATCTATTGAGATAATCATTTGGTTTTTCTTCTGCAGTTTGTTAATGTGGTGCATCACATTCATTGATTTGCGCACATTGAACCATCCCTGCATACCAGGGATAAATCCCACTTGGTCTGGTGGATGATCTTTCTGATGTGTTGTTGCATTCTATTGGCCAGAATTTTATTGAGGCTTTTTGCGTCTATGTTCATCAGGGATATTGGTCTGTAATTTTCTTTCAATGCTGCATCTTTTTATGGCTTAGGGATTAAGGTGATGCTGGCTTCATGGAAAGAATTTGGGAGGATTCCCTCTTTTTTGATTGTTCTGAATAGTTTGAGAAGAATTGGAGTTAGTTCTTTTTAAAATGTCTGGTAGAATTCAGCAGTGACTCCATCTGGTCCTGGGCTTTTCTTTGTTGGGAGGGCCTTTATTACTTATTCAGTTTCTGCCTCTGTTTTGGGTCTGTTTAGGTTTTCTTTTTTTTAATTTTTTTTGACAGGCGGAGTGGATAGTGAGAGAGAGAGAGAGACAGAGACAAAGGTCTTCCTTTGCCGTTGGTTCACCCTCCAATGGCCACCGCGGCCGGCGCGCTGCGGCCGGCGTACCACGCTATCTGATGGCAGGAGCCAGGTACTTATCCTTGTCTCCCATGGGGTGCAGGGCCCAAGGACTTGGGCAATCCTGCACTGCACTCCCTGGCCACAGCAGAGATCTGGCCAGAAAGAGGGGCTACCGGGACAGAATCTGGCGCCCCGACAAGGGCTAGAACCCAGTGAGCTGGCGCTGCAAGGCAGAGGATTATCCTAGTGAGCCGTGGCGCCGGCCTTGTTTAGGTTTTCTATATCTTCATGGTTCAATTTAGGTAGGTTGCATGTGTCCAGGAATCTACCCATTTCTGATAGATTTCCCTGTTTGCTGGCATACAACTCTTTGTAGTAATTTCTGATGACTCTTTTTATTTCTATGGTGTCTGTTGTTACGTTTCCTTTTTCATCTCTGATTTTATTGATTTGGGTCTTTACTCTTCTTTTTTTAGTTAGCTGGGCCAATGTTATGTCAATTTTGTGTATTTTTTCAAAAAAACAGCTCCTCGTTTGGCTGATTTTTTGCTAATGTTTTCTTAGATTCAATCCTGTTGATTTCTTCTCTGATTTTAAGTATTCCTCTTCTCCTGCTAGTTTTGGGTCTGGTTTGCTGCAGTTTTTCTAGATCCTTGAGATGCACTGAAAGCTCATTTATTTGGTGCCTTTCCAATTTCTTGATGTAGGCACCTATTGCTATAAACTTTCCTCTTACACTGCTTTTCCTGTATCCCATAAGTTTTGATATGTTGTGCTGTTGTCCTCATTTACTTCCAGAAAGTTTTTGATTTCTCTTTTGATTTCTTCTATGACCCAGTGTTCATTCAGGAGCATGTTGTTCAATACCCATGTGTTTGCATATGCTCTAGGGATTCCTGAGTTGCTAATTTCCAACTTCATTCCACTGTGGTCTGAGAAGCTGCATCGTATGATTCTAATTCTTTTGAATTTGCTGAGACTTGCTTTATGGCCTAGTATGTAGTCAATCCTAGAGAAGGTTCCATGTGCTGCTGAGCAGAATGTAAATTCTTTAAGTGTAGGATGAGAAGTTCTGTAGATATCTGTTACATCCATTTTGACTATAGTGTCATTTAAATCTACTGTTTCCTTGTTGATCTTCTGTCCAGTTGATCTGTCTTTCTGAGAGTGGAGTATTGAAGTCCCCCACTACTATTGCATTGGAGTCTAAGTCTCCCTTTAAGTCCCTTAACATATCTTTTAAATAAACCGGTGCCCTGTAATTAGGTGCATATACATTGATAATCGTTATATCTTCCTGTTGAATAGATCCCTTCATCATTATATAGTGCCCCCCTTTGTCTCTCTTAACAGTTTTGTGTTAAAGTTTATTTTGCCTGATATTAAGATGGCTATACCAGCTTTTTTTGGTTTCTGTTGGCATGGAATATCTTTTTCCAGCCTCTCACTTTCAGTCTGCATGCATCTTTGTAGGAAAGATGTGTTTCTTGTAAGCAGCAAATAGATGGGTTTTGTTCCTTAATCCATTCAGCTAGTCTGTGTCTTTTAATTGGAGTGTTGAGGCCATTAACGTTCAATGTGACTATTGATAAGTAGTAACTTTGCCCTGCCATTTTCCCAAAGATATTTTCTAATACATGCTTTGAACTTCGTGTGATCTTTTACTGTGAGGTTTTCTTCATTTACCTTCTTTCATATTCGTGACCATGTTTCTGTTTTTCTGTGCTTCACACATCTTTAAGCATCTTTTGCAGGGCTGGACGGGTGTCAACAAAATCTTTCAATTTCTGTTTGCTGTGAAAGGTCTTTATTTCACCTTCATTCACAAATGAGAGCTTTGCAGGTTATAATATTCTGGGCTGGCAGTTTTTCTCTCTTCGTGCCTGGGCTATGTCTTACCATTCCCTCCTAGCCTGTAGAGTTTCTGATGAGAAGTCTGCTGTGAGTCTAATTGGAGATCCTCTGAGGGTAACCTGGCGTTTCTCTCTTGCACATTTTAGGATCTTTTCTTTATGTTTCACTGTGGTGAGTTTGATTACAATGTGTCATGGTGAGGATCTCTTTTGGTCATGTTTACTGGGGGTTCTATGAGCTTCCTGTACTAGGATGTCTCTGTCCTTCTCCAAACCTGGGAAGTTCTCTGCTAGTATCTCACCAAAAGGCCTTCTAATCCTTTCTCTCTCTCCATGCCTTCAGGAACTCCTAGAACCCGAATGTTGTTTTTTTTAATAGTGTCCTGTAGATTCCCAACAATGTTTTTTAAATTTCTCATGTTCTTCTTTTCTTTGGTTTGACTGTATACTTTCCTGTGCTCTGTCTTCTAAGTTCAATATTCTCTCTTCTGCTTCACTGGCTCTGTTTTTAAGGCTCTCTGATGTGTTTGTCATTTGATCTATTGAATTCTTCATTTCATTTTGATTTCTCTTCACTATCACACTTTCATGTTCTACTAGTTTCTGCATTTCAGTTTGATTCCTCCTTAAGATTTCGTTTTCACGAGAGAGATTTTCTATCCTGTCCAGTAAGGATTTCTGTAGTTCAAAAATTTGTTCTTGAAAACTTCTAAATGTTCTTATCATAAATTTTTTGAAATCCGTATCTTGCATTTCTTCTATCTCATCATCTTCATAATCTTGGATTGGGGTGTCTTGTTCATTTGGGGGGGCGTCATAATGTCTTCCTTGTTCTTGTTTCCTTGGTTTCTGTGTTTGTTGCTTGGCATTGTGGAGATATTCTTTGGTTTCTTCTTCCCTCGCTGTGGTGTTTTTTCTCGTTATACTATGACTGTATTAAGTGGACTGTCTGCTTTTGATGGATCCTTAGAGGCTCCTGATGGGTGTGGCCAGAGAGCTCTGTTTGGTTCTTCAGGGTTAAGGGTGTGCCAAAGCTGACACACCCAGGTTAGGCGTGGTAAATCTTCCTCTCTCTCTCTCACTCTCTCTCTCTCTCTCTCTCTCTCTCTCTCGATTCAGAAGGGAAGTAATTCCGCACAGCTGAGCGGAATTGAAGGCAGTCAATTTCTGATCTCTGCCTCCTGTGGGTTTAATATTCGTCTGCTCTGTCC